>NC_090921.1:1487665303-1487993821 GCF_040938575.1 Ambystoma mexicanum
GGAACAATTCGGACGCCCTGGCGATCATGGTGTGGAATGAGCCAATCTCGTCGGGCGGCGAGGCCCGTGCGACGGGAGACCCGTTCCGTCGTCGTCGCCCTCAGAACCCGTCATCGAGCCCAACGAACCGTCATCTCCCGACTCGTGGGAGGATGAGGAGGGAACTGTAGGCCTTACAGGGGCGAGCGGGGGAGAGGGTTGGGTCCTCCGTCGTTTGTTCTGAGGACTTCCCGACGGGCCAGGCTGCGGGTCCTCCGGCCTGGGCCGTGGGAATCTCGTCCTTATCTCAGAGCATAAGGACTGGATCGCAGACAAAATGGCCGCCGAGCCATCCTGAGGCCTAGGTTCCGGCCGCGCCAGAAGGGAAGGCTGCTCTTCCTCGCCATCCTCGTCTTCCTCGGTTATCTCCCGAGGATCTTCCTTACGGGATCGAACCTTCTCGAATTGGACTTCGAGGTTCCTCTCGGCCGCGGTCAATTCCTCCTCCGAGGCTGACTACGAGCTCGAGGAGGCTACCGTGCCCCCCTTCGCTTCTTCCATCATGGCGGCCACGACGATGGGCTGAAAAGAGGATTCCCTCCTTGGCGGCAGGGAAACTCTAGTCCCGGAGGCAGTCTCCGCTGGCGGGGTCTCTGCCGGCTTGGCCAGAGTCGCCACGATCGCCTCGATAGAGGCCTTTGCCTGCTGGGTAGGGGCCTTCACCACCTTAGGTCACCCAGGCCTTCTCCTTTGGGGGAGGGGCGACGACTCGCTCCCCCTCTTCCGAGATCGGACGGGGCTTCTCCCGAAGCTTACCCGGGGTCTCGGACTTCCTCTTCCCCGAACCGGAGCGCTGGCTCGTGGTTGACGGTGTCGGGGAAGGTGCGCCCTGCCTGGCGACCGAAGAGCCCGACCTTTCGGCGCTCCCGGAGCCAGCGGACTCGCAGCGCTTGGCCTGGTGTTGGGCCCCCGTCGCCGGGGCGCCCGCACAGGATTTAGAAGCCCGCTCTGACCCTTTCTTCTTCTTCTCACCCGTTGAGCCCTTCTCCAACCAGCTGGCGAGACGGGATCGACGGTCCCTCATGGTCCGCTCCGACAAGTTCTGGCAGAACTGGCAGTCCTTCTCTACATGAGTCTTGTCCCCATGAAGACAGTAGAGGCATCGCGAATGTTCGTCTTCCTTAAACACATTCTGCAGCCCGCATCCAGGGCAGCTGCGAAACAGCTTGGGTCCGGGCGACGAACTCGCATCCTGGGCCAAATCGAAGTAGGCCGCGAATCTTCTGGAATCCTCCAAGAAGTTGATTTGAGGAAATCTTCACCCTTGAGGGGCGTAGGAAAATCCCGCAACGGGTAGCCGTTAACGGGAGTAGAAACGGTGGAGCTTGAGGCTCGATTAACCGAAAAAATGTGAAAATTCACCTGAAAAAGCACGAAACACGCAGTAAAAGCTCGAGAACTAAGCACGAGGACTCCCAACACTTGAACGTGCGGTAAAAATCTGAAGATTGCTGCCAGAGGCGGGGCTTAGGTAGAGGGCAGTCATTGGCTGTGGTCAGTATGACGCAGAGATCAGTGATTGGTTACTACTACGAAAGACAGATCAGAAACGAAACTGATACTGATTTTTTCTTTACCGAGTATTCCCAGCCTGACGACGGGGAATATTCATGAGCATGTGAATCCATGCCAGACCCCATGCTGGAGAAGGAGGGTCTTACCTTACCATCAAGCCGTGTTGGAGCTGCACCTGGCAACTTCCCATGGTAGAGAGAGGGTGCAGTGCCATTCCAGGGACTGGTGTCTTGCCGATTAGTGGGATAGTGAAGAGAAGAGCATTTTATCCGGGCCAGGATCAAGCCTTTGGCGAAGCATGCCGGCTTCTCATTGGCCCATTACAAAGGAGCAAGAGCCAATGGAGTCAGAGCATCAACTGCACAAAGCACAGAACAACACAGTGTGCGGACTGCCATTTTGGTATGGCAGCTCGCAGTTCGAATACATTGCAGAAGGGCAGTAGCTCTCGAAAATGCAGACTAGCGAAGCAGTAACATCCATGGTCCACAACAGAGCTATAGAGTGCCATGATCTTCAGGGCAGGGAAGCAATTCAAAGTCATGGCAGCGCCGACATGCGCGTGCCTGAAAGGGCCCAGGGAGGGTCTTACCTTATCGTCAAGCCATGCTGGAGCTGCACCTGGCCACCTCTTGTGGTAGGTAGAGGGCGCAGTCCCATTCCAGGGAATGCTGCCTGGTCGATGCACGGGATAGTTAAGAGACAAGCATTTTGTTCATGGCCAGCATCAGGCCTTTGGAGGAGGGCCGGCCAAGCCTGCCGGCTTCTAATTAGCCCATTAAAAAGGCACTAGAGCCAATGGGGGCAGAGCTTAAACTGCACCAAGCACATAACAACACAGTGCGCAGGCCGCCATCTTGGTATGGCAGCTCACAGTTCGAATATATTGCAGAAGGGCAGTAAGTGTCGAAAATGCAGACTAGCAAGCAGTAACATCCACAGTCCACAACAGAGCTGTAGAGTGCCACGATCTTCAGGGCAGGGAAGCAATTCAAATTCATGGCAGCGACGATGTGCGTGTGCCTGAAAGGGCCCCGAGAGGGTCTTACCTTATCGTCAAGCCATGTTGAAGCTGCACCTGACAACCTCCCGTGGTAGGGAGAGTGTGCAGTGCCATTACAGGGACTGCTGCCCTGCCGATGCACGGGATAGTGAAGACAGGAGCACTTTGTCTGGGCCAGGATCTGGCCTTCGGAGGAGGGACGGCCAAGACTGCCGGCTTCTTGTTGGCCCATTACAAAGGAGTCAGAGCCATTGGGGGCACAGCATCAACTGCACCAAGCACAGAACCACACAGTACGCGGGCTGCCATCTTGGTATAGCAGCTCGCAGTTCGAATATATTGCAGAAGGGCAGTAGCTGTCGAAAATGCAGACTAGCAAGCAGTAACATCCATAGTCCACAACAGAGCTATAGATTGCCACGATCTTCAGGGCAGGGAAGCAATTCAAATTCATGGCAGAAAGGGCCCATGGAGGGTCTTACCTTATCGGCAAGCCGTGTTGGAACTGCACCTGGGCACCTCCCATGGTATGCAGAGGGCGCAGTCCCATTCTAGGGACTGCTGCCTTGCCGATGCGCGGGATAGTTAAGAGACAAGCATTTTGTCCAGGGCCAGGATGGGGCCTTTGGAGAGGGCCGGCCAAGCCTGCCGGCTTCTCATTGGCCCATTACAAAGGAACTAGAGCCAATGGGGGCAGAGCATCAACAACACCAAGCACACAACAGTGTGCAGACAGCACATCTTGGTATGGCAGCTTGCAGTTGGAATATATTGCAGTAGGGCAGTTGCCGTCGAAAATGCAGCCTAGCAAGTAGTAACATCCATAGTCCACAACAGAGCTGTAGAGTGCCACGATCTTCAGGGCAGAGAAGCAATTGAAAGTCATGGCAGTGCTGACGTGCGTGTGCCTGAAAGGGCACAGGGATGGTCTTACCTTATCATCAAGCCTTGTTGGAGCTGCACGTGGTCACCTCGTGTGGTAGGGAGAGGGCACAGTCCCATTCCAGGGCCTGCTGCCTTGCCGATGCGCGGGATAGTTAAGAGACAAGCATTTTGTCCAGGGCCAGGATCAGGGCTTTGGGGGAGGGCCGGCCAAGCCTGCCGGCTTCTCATTGGCCCATTACAAAGGAGCCAATGGGGTCAGAGCATCAACTGCACCAAGCACACAACAACACAGTGTGCGGGCGGCCATCTTGGTATGGCAGCTCGCTGTTCGAATATATTGGAGTAGGGAAGATGCCGTCGAAAATGCAGCCTAGTAAGCAGTAACATCCACAGTCCACAACAGAGCTGTAGAGTGCCACGTTCTCCAGGGCAGGGAAGTAATTCAATCTCATGGCTGCGCCGATGTGCGTGTGCCTGAAAGGGCCCAGTGAGGGTCTTACCTTATCGTCAAGCCATGTTGAAGCTGCACCTGACAACCTACCGTGGTAGGGAGAGTGTGCAGTGCCAATACAGGGACTGCTGCTCTGCCGATGCACGGGATAGTGAAGACAGGAGCACTTTGTCTGGGGCCAGGATCTGGGATTTGGATGAGGGCCGGTCAAGCCTACCGGCTTCTCATTGGAGCATTACGAAAGAGCTAGAGCCAATGGGGGCAGAGCATCAACTGCACCAAGCACACAACAGTGTGCGGGCCGCCATCTTGGTATAGTAGTTCGCAGTTCAATTATATTGCAGAAGGTCAGTAGCCGTCGAAAATGCAGCCTAGCAAGCAGTAACATCCATAGTCCACAACAGAGCTGTAGAGAGCCACGATCTTCGGGGCAGGGAAGCAATCCAAAGTCATGGCAGCGCTGGAGTGCACATGCCTGAAAGGGCCCAGGAAGGGTCTTAGCTTATAGTCAAGCCGTGTTGGAGCTGCAACTGGCCACCTCCTGTGGTGGGGAGAGGGCACATTCCCATTCCAGGGACTGCTGCCTTGCCCATGCGCGGTATAGTTAACAGACAAGCATTTTGCCATGGCCAGGATCAGGCCTTTCGAGGAGGGCCGGCCAAGCCTGCCAGCTTCTCATTGGCCCATTACAAAGGAGCCAGAGCCAATGGGGTCAGAGCATCAACTGCACCAAGCACACAACAACACAGTGTGCAGGCCGCCATCTTGGTATGGCAGCTCACAATTCGAATATATTGCAGAAGAGCAGTAGGCGTCGAAAATGAAGCCTAGCAAGCAGTAACATCCACAGTCCACAACAGAGCTGTAGAGTGCCACGATCTTCAGGGCAGGGAAGCAATTCAATTTCATGGCAGCGACGATTTGCGTGTGCCTGAAAGGGCCCGAAGAGGGTCTTACCTTACCATCAAGCCGTGTTGGAGCTGCACCTGGCAACCTCCCGTGGTAGGGAGTGGGCGCTGTGCCATTCCAGGGACTGCTGCCTTGCTGATGCGCGGGATAGTTAAGAGACAAGCATTTTGTCCGGGTCCAGGATCTGGCCTTCGGAGGAGGGACGGCCAAGCCTGCAGGCTTCTCGTTGGCCCATTACAAAGGAGCCAGAGCCAATGGGGGTACAGCATCAACTGCACCAAGCACAGAACAACACAGTGTGGGGGCTGCTATCTTGGTATAGCAGCTTGCAGTTCGAATATATTGCAGAAGGGCAGTAGCTGTCGAAAATGCAGACTAGCAAGCAGTAACATCCATAGTCCACAACAGAGCTATAGATAGCCCGATCTTCAGGGCAGGGAAGCAATTCAAAGTCATGGCAGAAAGGGCCCATGGAGGATCTTACCGTATCGCCAAGCCGTGTTGGAACTGCACCTGGACACCTCCCATGGTATGTAGAGGGCACAGTCCCATTCCAGGGACTGCTGCCTTGCCGATGCGTGGGATAGTTAAGACACAAGCATTTTGTCCAGGGCCAGGATCGGGCCTTTCGAGGAGGGCCGGCCAAGCCTGCAGGCTTCTCATTGGCCCATTACAAAGGCAGAGCATCAACAGTACCAAGCACACAACAGTGTGCAGGCAGCACATATTGGTATGGCAGCTTGCAGTTGGAATATATTGCAGTAGGGCAGTTGCCGTCGAAAATGCAGCCTAGCAAGTAGTAACATCCATAGTCCGCAACAGAGCTCTAGAGTGCCACGATCTTCAGGGCAGGGAAGCAATTGAAAGTCATGGCAGTGCTGACGTGCATGTGCCTGAAAGGGCACAGGGATGGTCTTACCTTATCGTCAAGCCGTGTTGGAGCTGCACGTGGTCACCTCGTGTGGTAGGGAGAGGGCACAGTCCCATTCCAGGGACTGCTGCCTTGCCGATGCGCGGGATAGTTAAGAGACAAGCATTTTGTCCAGGGCCAGGATCAGGGCTTTGGGGGAGGGCCGGCCAAGCCTGTCGGCTTCTCATTGGCCCATTACAAAGGAGCCAGAGCCAATGGGGTCAGAGCATCAACTGCACCAAGCACAGAACAACACAGTGTGTGGGCTGCCATCTTGGTATGGCAGCTCACAGTTCGAATATATTGCAGAAGGGCAGTAGCTGTCAAAAATGCAGTAACATCAATAGTCCACAACAGAGCTGTAGAGTGCCACGATCTTCAAGGCAGGGAAGCAATTCAAAGTCATGGCAGCGCCGACGTGGGCGTGCCTGAAAGGGCCCAGGGAGGGTCTTACCTTATAGTCAAGCCGTGTTGGAGCTGCACTTGGCCACCTCCTGTGGTAGGGAGAGGGCACAGTCCCATTAACAGACAAGCATTTTGCCATGGCCAGGATCAGGCTTTTCGAGGAGGGCCGGCCAAGCCTGCCGGCTTCTCATTGGCCGTGTTAGAGCTGCACCTGGCAACCTCCTGTGGTAGGGAGAGAGTGCCATGCCATTTCAGGGACTGCTGCCTAGTCGATGCGCGGGATAGTGAAGAGAGGAGCATTTTGTCCGGGTCCAGGATCGGGCCTTCGGAGGAGGGCCAGCCAAGCCTGCCGGGTTCTCATTGGCCCATTACAGAGCAGCCAGAGCCAATGGGGGCAGAGCATCAACTGCACCAAGCACAGAACAACACAGTGTGTGGGCTGCCATCTTGGTATGGCAGCTCGCAGTTCGAATATATTGCAGAAGGGCAGTAGCTGTCAAAAATGCAGACCGGCAAGCAGTAACATCCACAGTCCACAAAAGAGCTGTAGAGTGCCACGATCTTCAGGGCAGGGAAGCAATTCAATTTCATGGCAGCAATGATTTGCGTGTGCCTGAAAGGGCCCAGAGAGGGTCTTACCTTATCGTCAAGCCGTGTTGGAGCTGCACCTGGCCACCTCCTGTGGTAGGGAGAGGGCACAGCCCCATTCCAGGGACTGCTGCCTTGCCCATGCGCGGGATAGTTAAGAGACAAGCATTTTGTCCAGGGCCAGGATCAGGCCTTTGGAGGAGGGCTGGCCAAGCCTGCCGGCTTCTCATTGGCCCATTACAAAGGAGCTAGAGCCAATGGGGGCAGAGCATCAACTGCACCAAGCACAGAACAACACAGTGTGCGGGCTGCCATCTTGGTATGGCAGCTCGTAGTTCGAATATATAGCAGTAGGGCAGTTGCCATCGAAAATGCAGCCTAGCAAGCAGTAAGGAACAAGTTACTTACCTGTAACTGTTGTTCTCCAGCATGGGTCTGGCATGGATTCACATGCTCATGAATATTCCCCGTCGTCAGGCTGGGAATCCTCGGTAAAGAAAAAAAAAACAGTATCAGTTTCGTTTCTGATCTGTCTTTCGTAGTAATAACCAATCACTGGTCTCTGCGTCATACTGACCACAGCCAATGACTGCCCTCTACCTAAGCACCGCCTCTGGCAGCCATCTTCAGATTTGGAAGCACGTGAAGTGGCAGTATGACCAAGTGAAGAGCCGCAGAGGGGTAGGCGGGAGGGTTCGCATGTGAATCCATGCCAGACCCATGCTGGAGAACAACAGTTACAGGTAAGTAACTTGTTCCTTCTATAGCATGGGGTCTGGCATGGATTCACATGCTCATGAATAAAGAATACATAGCAGTACACACATGCACAACCACGGGAGGTGGCAAAGGCTCAACATTAAGCATTACATCAAACTCAACATTAAGCATCTTACCTCCTCACCAGGCTCACCTCAGGCGAACAGGTTGCGCAGCACTGCTTGGCCGACCCTGGACTCCTCCCTGGAATCCCGATCGACGCAGTAGAATTTCGTGAAGGTGTGCGTCGACCTCCACGTAGCAGCCCTGCATATGTCCAGCAGGGGCACATCAGAAAGGAACGCCGTGGTAGCTGCAATCGCTCTGGTGGAATGGGCTCTCGGACGGCCAGGCAGCGGTCGGTTTGCCAACCGATGACAGTACATGATACAGCCGGAGAGCCATCTGGAAATGGAAGCCTTCGAGAGAGCCTTCCCCTGATTGACAGGTCCAAAATTCACAAAGAGTTGTGACGTCTTCCGAAAACACTTCGTGCGGTCCACGTAGAACTTCAGCGCTCTAGCCACATCCAGCGAGTGCAAAGTCCTCTCAGCCGGCGACGAAGGCGACGGGAAGAACACAGGCAATACCAAGGGTTCGTTGAGATGGAAGTCCGACGGTACCTTTGGCATGAAGGAGGGGTGCGTCCTGAGCACTACCCTCGTGTCGTGAAAAGTCAAGTACGGGGCCTTGCAGGAAAGGGCCTGGATCTCTCCCACCCGTCGTGCGGAGGTGATGGCCACAAGAAACGCTGTTTTCCACGACAGAAACTTCAACGGGGCCGAGTGCAGAGGCTCGAACGGAGGTCCCATGAGCTTGGTCAGCACCACGTTGAGCTCCCACGCCGGGGCCGGCGCCTTCACCGGCGGGAACGATCTGAACAGTCCCTTCATGAACTCTTTCACCAGACGATGAGACCACAAGGACGTCCGGCCCGTGGTTCTGGTGTATCGGGAGATCGCAGCAAGATGAATCTTGATGGACGCGTGTGCCAGTCCAGCTTTGGCCAGCGTCAGCAGGTACGGCAGTACTTGGGGAGCCGTAATCCGTAGAGGGTTAATCTTCTGTGCGTGGCACCAGACAGAGAACCTCTTCCATTTGTGTCCGTAGCATTTAAGAGTCGAGGACGCCCTGGCCTTTGCAAGAACCTCTCTGCAGTCGGCCGGTATGTCGTATCCTCCAAACTCTAGCGCCGCAGGAGCCAGGCCTGCAAGTTCAGCGATTTCGGGTCGTGGTGGAGGATGGCGCCTCCTTCCCTGGAGAGTAGATCCACGTCCACCGGCAGCTTGATTGGCGGGGACGCTGACAAGTCCAGAAGGTCCGGGAACCATATCTGCCTCGGCCACGCAGGTGCGACGAGGATCATCCTGCACCGCGACCTCTTGAGCTGGTTGACGAGCCGGATTAGCAGTGGCAAAGGAGGGAACGCGTAGAGGAACAGGCCTTCCCAGGGGAACGAGAAGGCATCGCCCATGCTCCTCGCCTGGGGAAACCTGCTGGCGAACCTCCGGCACTTGGAGTTCGTCGCCGTCGCGAACAGGTCGATCTGGGGTGTGCCCCACCGTCGGAAGAGGCGATCCACTAAATCCTGCCGTAGTTCCCACTCGTGGCACAAGCGCAGCTCCCTGCTGAGTGAGTCAGCGATGGTGTTTTTTATCCCTGCCAGATGAAACGGCACCAGAAACATCCTTTGGGCGACGGCCCAATGCCACAGGTCCTGCGCCTCCTTGGACAGCGCTGGAGACCTGGTTCCGCCCTGTTTCCTGATGTAAAACATGGTGGTGGTGTTGTAGGTGAAGATCCTCACCACCTTGCCCTTAAGGGACGGAAGGAAGGACCTGAGGGCCCAGAACACTGCACGGAGCTCCAGGACGTTGATATGGAGGGACTTCTCCGTTGGGAGCCAAAGGCCTCTCGCGTGCAGATTTTCGGTGTGCGCTCCCCACCCTTCCAGGGAGGCATCCGTGGTCACTGTCTCCTGGTGGTCTGGGGTCTGGAAGTCCATGCCCGCCGTCAGATGCGCGCGGTTGCCCCACCACCGGACCGCTCGGCGGAAACTCTCGTCGAGTGTGATCCTCTCCTCGAAGCCGCCCGTCGTTTGGATCCAGCGCGCGTCCAGGAACTCCTGCAACGGGCGCATCCGGAGCCTGCACATGGGAATGAGGTAGATGCAAGAAGACATCATTCCGAGGAGGGACTTGATGGACCTCACCTTGGCCGCGTCGGAAACCAACATCCGCTGTACCTTGCCCAGAATGGACCTGGTCCTTTCCTCCGACGGCGAGGCCAGAAGGGACACTGTGTCGAGCTTCGCTCCCAGAAATAGTGCGTTTTGCGCGGGTACCAGGTGGGACTTGGCGTAGTTCACGGAGAATCCCAGGTCCGTGAGAAGTTGGACGGTCCTTGCCGTGTGCTCCACGGCGAGCTCCCTCGTCTTGGCTCGGATGAGCCAGTCGTCCAGGTAGGGGTAGACGTGGATCCCCTAGCGGCGCAGCTGCGCCGCCACCGGTGCAAGGCACTTGGTGAATACCCTGGGTGCCGACCGTAGTCTGAAGGGGAGGGCTTTGAACTGGTAGTGACGCCCTTGGACCACAAACCTGAGGAATTTTCGGTGCCCCTTTAGGATGGGAATATGGAAGAAGGCATCCTCCAAATCCAACGACGACAGGAAGTCTCCTTCCTCCAGCTGCCCCAGGACGTGCTGGAGGGTGACCATCCAGAACTTCTGCGCCTTGATGAACTTGTTCAGACGTCGCAGGTCTAGGATGGGGCGCCATCCTCCCGTCTTCTTCTTCACGAGGAATTATCTCGAGTAAACTCCGGAGCCCCGAAGCCTCTTTGGGACGAGTTTGATGACGCCCTTCCTGAGCATCGCCTTTACCTCCAGGAGAAGCTGAGGGACGTGAAGCTCTTTCCTGGCCACGGGGGGGACGCGTGGGCACCTTCTTTGAAACTCGAGCGCGTGGCCCCGGGCTAAGGCGTCCAGCACCCAACGGTCGGTGGAGATGGACTCCCACACGCTGACGAAGCTCGCCAGCCGGCCTCCCACCGGGGTGCTTCGGTGGGGGCCCGACCCCACGGCCGGTTCAATCCTGTTTCGATGAGGCTTTGCCGCCTTGACCTCCTTGGCGACGACGGCGGGGTCCGCCAGACTTGCCTCGTCCTCTGTAGGCCTCCTGAGACGACGAGCGGGCCGCTTGACGGGGTAGGTGGATAAACCGCCGCCAGAACCTTTGGAGGCGCCCTTGTCTCCGCTGCTCCGAAAGGGCGTCCGTCGTTGCTGCAGAACCCCAAGGGCCCGGGCCGTCTCAGTGTCCGCTTTAATGGCCTGAAGGGAATCGTCCACTGTTTTCCCAAACAGGTTGTTCCCATCGAACGGCATGTCCAGGACTCTGGTCTGTACGTCTTGACGGAAGTCCGTAGCCTTGAGCCATCCACGCCGCCTAAGGCAAACGCCGTTGCCCAACTGGCGAAACCCAGTGTCGGCGATGTCCGTCGCAATAGTGATGGCGTGGTCCGACGCCACCTCGCCTTCCTGTAGGATCTCCAGGGCATCCGCCCTCTTGTCGTCCGGTAGGAAGTCCAGCAGGGGAGCCAGTTTGTACCATAGCTCCCTGTCGTAGCGGGCCACGATAGCCAAGGCGTTGGCCGCTTTAATCGTCGTCGCTGCCGACGAGATGACTCTACGTCCCATAGCATCCAATTTCTTTCCCTCGCCGTCCGGCGGGGAAGTCGATGTGGAGGCCGCACCCCCCCCCCCGCTTTCTTCCTGGCTGCCGCGGAGACGACGGAGTCCGGGGTAGGCTGCGCCCGGAGGCACAGGGGGGCCGCGTCCGGGACCCGGTACTTCTTCTCGTACCGGTCTCTTCTAGCTGGCGTCGTGGAAGGGTTCTTGAGGAGGGCGAGGCCCTCATCCCAAATGTCGTCCAGTAGAGGCACCGCGAGGACCGTCTTCCTCTTGGCCTCGCGCCGTTGATAAAGGAATCCTTCCTTTTTCTTCTCCTCAGGGCAGAGTTGGAAAAGCTCGGATGCCCTGGCGATCATGGAGTGGAACGATCCAATCTCGTCGGGCGGAGAAGCCCTGGTGGGAGGTGACGATGGTAGATCCTCGTCGTATACCTCGTCGTCCGTACCCGTCGCTGCCGTGTCAGTCCCCGTATCATCCCCTCGGGTGGACGGGGAGGAGGGCTGGACGGGGCGCGACGGCTGAAAAGGAGGTGGAGGGTGAATCCTTCTTTTCTTGGGAGGGGGGGCACCAGAAGGTCCCGGTTCAGGATCCCCCGACGGGAAAGGTTCCTCCGTCGGCAACGGTAGTCTCGTCCTTATCTCTGAACATAAGGACTGTATAGCCAACAAAATGGCCGCCGAGTTGTCTTGCGGCACTGGCAGAGGGGAATCCGACGGGCGATCAGGGGCCCCGTCGGCACCCTCGACGATGTCGTCGTCACCTGCGACGGGCCGGTCTTCTTCCACGCCAAGGCCGTGGCTTAAGACCTCAATCAGCTCTTCCTCTGAGGTTGAGGCCGAATCTACGACGACGCCCTGCCCCCCCTTTTTCTTCCCCACCGGGGGTTTCACGGGGGTCCTATCGATGGGCAAAAAAGAGGACTCCCTCCGAGGTGGCAGGGAGACTCTGAGCCCCGAGGTCGCCACCACTGGTGTAGCCTCCACAGGCTGAGCCAGGGCCGCCGCGACAGTATCGATAGAGGGCTTGGCCGGATGGATTAAGGCCTTCACCACCTTAGGTGCGCTCACCGCCTTATCCTTGAGGGGGGGGACACTGCCTCGCTCCCCCTCCAATGGGGCCTTCGAGCTCGACCGGGGCCTCTCCAGGAGCTTCGCCGGGTGCTCGCCCTTCCTCTTACCCGACCCAGAGCGTTGGCTCGTGGCTGAAGGTGCCGGGGAGGGTGCGCCCTGCCTGGCGCCCGTAGAGCCCGACCGTTCGGCGCTCCCGGTGCCAGCGGACTCGCGGTGCTTGGCCTTGTGTTGGACCCCCGTCGCCGGGGCGTCCTCAAAGGTCTTAGAAGACCGCTCGGATTTCTTCCTCTTCTTCTCGCCTGACGGGCTCTTCCCTTCCAGCCAGTTGGCGAGACGTTGATGGCGGTCCTTCATGGTCTGCTCCGACATGTTGCCGCAAAACGCACAGTCCTTCTCCACGTGCGTCTTGTCCTCATGTAAGCAGTAAAGACAAAAGGAGTGTTCGTCCTCCTTAAAGACGCTCTGCAGCTGGCATCCAGGGCAGATCCTGAACAGCTTTCCGGGCGTCGAGCTTCCCTTCTCCTGGGCCATGTCCGGGCCTGAGAAACTTCTGGAGTCCTCCAAAAGCGTAGCTTGACGAAATCTTCACCCTTGAGGGGCGCAGACGAATCCAACACGGGTCCCCGTTGATAGGATGGAGAGTCGGTGGAGCTTGAGGCTCTTTTGACCGAAAAAACGAAGTTTTTTGAGAAAAAACGTGAAAAAATAGCACTAACGCTCGAGAGCAATAGCACGAGGATCCCAACACATGAACGTGCGGTAAAAATCTGAAGATGGCTGCCAGAGGCGGTGCTTAGGTAGAGGGCAGTCATTGGCTGTGGTCAGTATGACGCAGAGACCAGTGATTGGTTATTACTACGAAAGACAGATCAGAAACGAAACTGATACTGTTTTTTTTTCTTTACCGAGGATTCCCAGCCTGACGACGGGGAATATTCATGAGCATGTGAATCCATGCCAGACCCCATGCTGGAGAACATCCATAATCCACAACAGAGCTGTAGAGTGCCACAATCTTCAGGACAGGGAAGCAATTCAAAGTCATGGCAGCGCCGACGTGGGCGTGGCTGAATGGGCCCAGGGAGGGTCTTACCTTATCGTCAAGCCATGTTGGAGCTGCACCTGGCAACTTCCCGTGGCAGGGAGAGTGCGCAGTGCCATTACAGGGACTGCTACCCTGCCGATGGACGGGATAGTGAAGAGAGGAGCACTTTGTCCGGGGCCAGGATCGGGGCTTCGGATGCGGGCCGGCCAAGCCTAACGGCTTTTCACTGGACCATTACAAGAGCTAGAGCCAATGGGGGCAGAGCATCAACTGCACCAAGCATACAACAACACAGTGTGTGGGTCGCCATCTTGGTATGGCAGCTCGCTCTTCGAATATATTGCAGAAGAGCAGTAGTCGTGGAAAATGCAGCCTAGCAAGCAGTAACATCCATAGTCCACGACAGAGCTGTAGAGTGCCAGCATCTTCAGGGAAGCAATTCAAAGTCATGGCAGCGCCGACGTGCACGTGCCTGAAATGGCACATGGAGGGTCTTACCTTATCGTCAAGCCGTATTGGAGCTGCACCTGGACATCTCCCATGGTATGGAGAGGGCGTAGTCCCATTCCAGGGACTGCTGCCTTGCCGATGTGTGGGATAGTTAAGAGACAAGCATTTTGTCCAGGGCCAGGATCGGGCCTTTGGAGGAGGGCCGGCCAAGCCTGCCGGCTTTTCATTGGCCTGTTACAAAGGAGCTAGAGCCAATGGGGCAGAGCATCAACTGCACCAAGCACACAACGGTGTGCAGCAGCCATCTTGGTATGGCAGCTTGCAGTTGGAATATATTGCAGTAGGGCAGTTGCCGTCGAAAATGCAGGCTAGCAAGCAGTAACAGCCATAGTCCACATCAGAGCTGTAGAGTGCCACGATCTTCAGGGCAGGGAAGCAATTCAAAGTCATGGCAGCGCCGACATGGGTGTGCCCGAAACGGCCCACGGAGGGTCTTACCTTATCGTTAGGCCGTGTTGGGGCTGCACCTTGCCACCTCCCGTGGTAGGGAGAGGGCCCAGTCCCATTCCAGGGACTGCTGCCTTGCCCATGCGAGGGATAGTTAAGAGACAAGCATTTTGTCCAGGGCCAGGATCGGGTCTTTGGAGGAGGGCTGGCCAAGCCTGCCGGCTATACATTGGCCTATTACAAAGGAGCTAGAGCCAATGGGGGCAGAGCATCAACTGCACCAATCACACAACAGTGTGCAGGCAGCCATCTTGGTATGGCAGCTCTCAGTTCGAATATATTTCAGAAGGGCAGTAGCCGTCGAAAATGCAGCCTAGCAAGCAGTAACATCCACAGTCCACAACAGAGCTGTAGAGTGCCACGATCTTCAGGGCAGTGAAGCAATTAAAAGTTATGGCAGCAACGATGTGCATGTGCCTGAAAGGGCCCAGGGAGGGTCTTAACTTATCGTCAAGCCGTGTTGGAGCTGCACCTGGCCACCTCCTGTGGTAGGGAGAGGGCACAGTCCCATTCCAGGGACTGCTGCCTTGCCGATGCGTGGATAGTTAAGAGACAAGCATTTTGTCCAGGGCCAGGATCGGGCCTTTGTAGGAGGGCCGGCCAAGCCTGCCGGCTTTTCATTGGCCTGTTACAAAGGAGCTAGAGCCAATGGGGCAGAGCATCAACTGCACCAAGCACACAACGGTGTGCAGCAGCCATCTTGGTATGGCAGCTGGCAGCTCTCAGTTCGAATATATTTCAGAAGGGCAGTAGCCGTCCAAAATGCAGCCTAGCAAGCAGTAAAATCCACAGTCCACAACAGTGCTGTAGAGTGTCACGATCTTCAGGGCAGGGAAGCAATTCAATTTCATGGCAGCGACGATGTGCGTGTGCCTGAAAGGGCCCATGGAGGGTCTTACCTTATCGTCAAGCCGTGTTGGAGCTGCACCTGGCCACCTCCTGTGGTAGGGAGAGGGCACAGTCCCATTCCAGGGACTGCTGCCTTGCCCATGCGCGGGATAGTTAAGAGACAAGTATTTTTCTCCAGGGCCAGGATCAGGCCTTTGGAGGAGGGCCGGCCAAGCATGCCGGCTTCTCATTGGCCCATTACAAGGGGGCGAAGCATCAACTGCACCAAGCACACAACAGTGTGCAGGCAGCACATCTTGGTATGGCAGCTTGCAGTTGGAATATATTGCAGTAGGGCAGTTGCCGTCGAAAATGCAGCCTAGCAAGCAGTAACATCCATAGTCCATAACAGAGCTGTAGAGTGCCACGATCTTCAGGGCAGGGAAGCAATTCAAAGTCATGGCAGTGCTGACGTGTGTGTGCCTGAAAGGGCCCTGGGAGGGTCTTACCTTATTGTCAAGCCGTGTTGGAGCTGCACCTGGCCACCTCCTGTGATAGGGAGAGGGCACAGTCCCATTCCAGGGACTGCTGCCTTGCCCATGTGCGGGATAATTAAGAGACAAGACTTTTGTCCAGGGCCAGGATCAGGCCTTTGGAGGAGGGCCGGCTAAGCCTGCCGGCTTCTCATTGGCCCATTACAAAGGAGCTAGAGCCAATGGGGGCAGAGCATCAACTGCACCAAGCACACAACAGTGTGTAGGCAGCACATCTTGGTATGGCAGCTTGCAGTTGGAATATATTGCAGTAGGGCAGTTGCCGTTGAAAATGCAGCCTTGCAAGCAGTAACATCCACAGTCCACAACAGAGCTGTAGAGTGCCACGATCTTCAGGGCAGGGAAGCAATTCTAAGTTATGGCAGTGCTGACGTGCGTGTGCCTGAAAGGGCCCAGGGAGGGTCTTACCTTATCGTCAAGCCGTATTGGAGCTGCACCTGGCAGCCTCCCGTGGTAGAGAGTGGGCGCAGTGCCATTCAAGGGACTGCTGTCTTGCCGATGAGTGGGATAGTGAAAAGAGGAGCATTTTGTCTGCGCCAGGATCAGGCCTTTGGAGGAGGGCTGGCGAAGCATGCCAGCTTCTCATTGGCCCATTACAAAGGAGCCAGAACCAATGGGGGCAGAGCATCAACTGCACCAAACACACAACAACACAGTGTGCAGGCCGCCATCTTGCTATGGCAGCTCACAGTTCGAATATGTTGGAGAAGGGCAGTAGGTGTCGAAAATGCAGCCTAGCAAGCAGTAACATCCACAGTCCACAACAGAGCTGTAGAGTGCCACAATCTTCAGGGCAAGGAAGCAACTCAATGTCATGGCAGTGACGGTGTGCGTGTGCCTGAAAGGGCCCAGGGAGGGTCTTACCTTATCGTCAAGCCATGTTGAAGCTGCACCTGGCAACCTACCGTGGTAGGGAGAGAGCGCAGTGCCATTCCAGGGACTGCTGCCTGGTCGATGCAAGGGATAGTGAAGAGAGGAACATTTTGTCTGGGTGCAGGATCGGGCCTTCGGATGAGGGCCGGCCAAGCCTGCCGGCTTCTCATTGGCCAATTACAAAGGAGCCAGAGCCAATGGGGGCAGAGCATCAACTGCACCAAGCACAGAACATCACAGTCTGCGGGCTGCCATCTTGGTATGGCAGCTCGTAGTTCGAATATATTGCAGTAGGGCAGTTGCCGTCGAAAATGCAGCCTAGCAAGCAGTAACATCCATAATCCACAACAGAGCTGTAGAGTGCCACGATGTTCAGGACAGGGAAGCAATTCAAAGTCATGGCAGCGTCGACGTGGACGTGCCTGAATGGGCCCAGGGAGGGACTTACCTTATCGTCAAGCCGTGTTGGAGCTGCATCTGGCAACCTCCCGTGGTAGGGAGAGAGCGCAGTGCCATTCCAGGGACTGCTGCCTGGTCGAGGCGCGGGATAGTGAAGAGAGGAACATTTTGTCTGGGTGCAGGATCGGGCCTTCGGATGAGGGCCGGCTAAGCCTGCGGCTTCTCATTGGCCCATTACAAAGGAGCCAGAGCCAACGGGGGAAGAGCATCAACTGCACCAAGCACAGAACAACACAGTGTGCGGGCTGCCATCTTGGTATGGCAGCTCGTAGTTCGAATATATTGCAGTAGGGCAGTTGCCGTCGAAAATGCAGCCTAGCAAGCAGTAACATCCATAATCCACAACAGAGCTGTAGAGTGCCACGATCTTCAGGACAGGGAAGCAATTCAAAGTCATGGCAGCGCCGACGTGGGCGTGCCTGAATGGGCCCAGGGAGGATCTTACCTTATTGTCAAGCCATGTTGGAGCTGCACCTGGCAACTTCCCGTGGCAGGGAGAGTGCGCAGTGCCATTACAGGGACTGCTACCCTGCCGATGCACGGGATAGTGAAGAGAGGAGCACTTTGTCCGGGGCCAGGATCGGGGCTTCGGATGCGGGCCGGCCAAGCCTAACGGCTTCTCACTGGACCATTACAAGAGCTAGAGCCAATGGGGGCAGAGCATCAACTGCACCAAGCATACAACAACACAGTGTGTGGGCCGCCATCTTGGTATGGCAGCTCGCTCTTCGAATATATTGCAGAAGAGCAGTAGTCGTGGAAAATGCAGCCTAGCAAGCAGTAACATCCATAGTCCACAACAGAGCTGTAGAGTGTCAGGATCTTCAGGGAAGCAATTCAAAGTCATGGCAGCGCCGACGTGCATGTGCCTGAAAGGGCCCATGGAGGGTCTTACCTTATCGTCAAGCCATATTGGAGCTGCACCTGGACATCTCCCATGGTATGGAGAGGGCGTAGTCCCATTCCAGGGACTGCTGCCTTGCCGATGCGTGGGATAGTTAAGAGACAAGCATTTTGTCCAGGGCCAGGATCGGGCCTTTGGAGGAGGGCCGGCCAAGCCTGCCGGCTTTTCATTGGCCTGTTACAAAGGAGCTAGAGCCAATGGGGCAGAGCATCAACTGCACCAAGCACACAACGGTGTGCAGCAGCCATCTTGGTATGGCAGCTTGCAGTTGGAATATATTGCAGTAGGGCAGTTGCCGTCGAAAATGCAGGCTAGCAAGCAGTAACAGCCATAGTCCACAACAGAGCTGTGGAGTGCCACGATCTTCAGGGCAGGGAAGCAATTCAAAGTCATGGCAGCGCCGACGTGGGTGTGCCCGAAAGGGCCCACGGAGGGTCTTACCTTATCGTTAGGCCGTGGTGGAGCTGCACCTTGCCACCTCCCGTGGTAGGGAGAGGGCCCAGTGCCATTCCAGGGACTGCTGCCTTGCCCATGCGAGGGATAGTTAAGAGACAAGCATTTTGTCCAGGGCCAGGATCGGGTCTTTGGAGGAGGGCCGGCCAAGCCTGCCGGCTACGCATTGGCCTATTACAAAGGAGCTAGAGCCAATGGGGGCAGAGCATCAACTGCACAAATCACACAACAGTGTGCAGGCAGCCATCTTGGTATGGCAGCTCTCAGTTCGAATATTTTTCAGAAGGGCAGTAGCCGTCGAAAATGCAGCCTAGCAAGCAGTAACATCCACAGTCCACAACAGAGCTGTAGGGTGCCACGATCTTCAGGGCTGTGAAGCAATTCAAAGTTATGGCAGCAACGATGTGCATGTGCCTGAAAGGGCCCATGGAAGGTCTTACCTTATCGTCAAGCCGTGTTGGAGCTGCACCTGGCCACCTCCTGTGGTAGGGAGAGGGCACAGTCCCATTTCAGGGACTGCTGCCTTGCCGATGCGTGGGATAGTTAAAAGACAAGCATTTTGTCCAGGGCCAGGATCGGGCCTTTGGAGGAGGGCCGGCCAAGCCTGCCGGCTTTTCATTGGCCTGTTACAAAGAAGCTAGAGCCAATGGGGCAGAGCATCAACTGCACCAAGCACACAACGGTGTGCAGCAGCCATCTTGGTATGGCAGCTTGCAGTTGGAATATATTGCATTAGGGCAGTTGCCGTCGAAAATGCAGGCTAGCAAGCAGTAACAGCCATAGTCCACAACAGAGCTGTAGAGTGCCGCGATCTTCAGGGCAGGGAAGCAATTCAAAGTCATGGCAGCGCCGACGTTGGTGTGCCCGAAAGGGCCCACGGAGGGTCTTCCCTTATTGTTAGGTCGTGTTGGAGCTGCACCTTGCCACCTCCTGTGGTAGGGAGAGGGCACAGTCCCATTTCAGGGACTGCTGCCTTGCCGATGCGTGGGATAGTTAAGAGACAAGCATTTTGTCCAGGGCCAGGATCGGGTCTTTGGAGGAGGGCCGGCCAAGCCTGCCGGCTACACATTGGCCTATTACAAAGGAGCTAGAGCCAATGGGGGCAGAGCATCAACTGCACCAATCACACAACAGTGTGCAGGCAGCCATCTTGGTATGGCAGCTCTCAGTTTGAATATATTTCAGAAGGGCAGTAGCCGTCGAAAATGCAGCCTAGCAAGCAGTAACATCCACAGTTCACAACAGAGCTGTAGAGTGCCACGATCTTCAGGGCAAGGAAGCAATTCAATGTCATGGCAGCTACGGTGTGCGTGTGCCTGAAAGGGCCCAGGGAGGGTCTTACCTTATCGTCAAGCCATGTTGAAGCTGCATCTGGCAACCTCCCGTGGTAGGGAGAGAGCGCACTGCCATTCCAGGGACTGCTGCCTGGTCGATGCGCGGGATAGTGAAGAGAGGAACATTTTGTCTGGGTGCAGGATCGGGCCTTCGGATGAGGGCCGGCTAAGCCTGCGGCTTCTCATTGGCCCATTACAAAGGAGCCAGAGCCAATGGGGCAGAGATTCAACTGCACCAAGCACAGAACAACACAGTGTGCGGGCTGCCATCTTGGTATGGCAGCTCGTACTTCGAATATATTGCAGTAGGGCAGTTGCCGTCGAAAATGCAGCCTAGCAAGCAGTAACATCCATAATCCACAACAGAGCTGTAGAGTGCCACGATCTTCAGGACAGGGAAGCAATTCAAAGACATGGCAGCGCCGAGTGGGCGTGCCTGAATGGGCCCAGGGAGGGTCTTACCTTATCGTCAAGCCATGTTGGAGCTGCACCTGGCAACTTCCCGTGGCAGGGAGAGTGCGCAGTGCCATTACAGGGACTGCTACCCTGCCGATGGACGGGATAGTGAAGAGAGGAGCACTTTGTCAGGGGCCAGGATCGGGGATTCGGATGCGGGCCGGCCAAGCCTAACGGCTTCTCACTGGACCATTACAAGAGCTAGAGCCAATGGGGGCAGAGCATCAACTGCACCAAGCATACAACAACACAGTGTGTGGGTCGCCATCTTGGTATGGCAGCTCGCTCTTCGAATATATTGCAGAAGAGCAGTAGTCGTGGAAAATGCAGCCTAGCAAGCAGTAACATCCATAGTCCACAACAGAGCTGTAGAGTGCCAGCATCTTCAGGGAAGCAATTCAAAGTCATGGCAGCGCCGACGTGCACGTGCCTGAAAGGGCCCATGGAGGGTCTTACCTTATCGTCAAGCCGTATTGGAGCTGCACCTGGACATCTCCCATGGTATGGAGGGAACAAGTTACTTACCTGTAACTGTTGTTCTCCAGCATGGGTCTGGCATGGATTCACATGCTCATGAATATTCCCCGTCGTCAGGCTGGGAATCCTCGGTAAAGAAAAAACCAGTATCAGTTTCGTTTCTGATCTGTCTTTCGTAGTAATAACCAATCACTGGTCTCTGCGTCATACTGACCACAGCCAATGACTGCCCTCTACCTAAGCACCGCCTCTGGCAGCCATCTTCAGATTTGGAAGCACGTGAAGTGGCAGTATGACCAAGTGAAGAGCCGCAGAGGGGTAGGCGGGAGGGTTCGCATGTGAATCCATGCCAGACCCATGCTGGAGAACAACAGTTACAGGTAAGTAACTTGTTCCTTCTCCAGCATGGGGTCTGGCATGGATTCACATGCTCATGAATAAAGAATACATAGCAGTACACACATGCACAACCACGGGAGGTGGCAAAGGCTCAACATTAAGCATCACATCAACTCAACATTAAGCATCTTACCTCCTCACCAGGCTCACCTCAGGCGAACAGGTTGCGCAGCACTGCTTGGCCGACCCTGGACTCCTCCCTGGAATCCCGGTCGACGCAGTAGAATTTCGTGAAGGTGTGCGTCGACCTCCACGTAGCAGCCCTGCATATGTCCAGCAGGGGCACACCAGATAGGAACGCCGTGGTAGCTGCGATCGCTCTGGTGGAATGGGCTCTCGGACGGCCAGGCAGCGGTCGGTTTGCCAACCGGTGACAGTACATGATACAGCCGGAGAGCCATCTGGAAATGGAAGCCTTCGAGAGAGCCTTCCCCTGATTGACAGGTCCAAAGTTCACAAAGAGTTCTGACGTCTTCCGAAAACACTTCGTGCAGTCTACGTAGAACTTCAGCGCTCTAGCCACATCCAGCGAGTGCAAAGTCCTCTCAGCCGGCGACGAAGGCGACGGGAAGAACACGGGCAACACCAAGGGTTCGTTGAGATGGAAGTCCGACGGCACCTTGGGCATGAAGGAGGGGTGCGTCCTGAGCACTACCCTCGTGTCGTGGAAAGTCAAGTACGGGGCCTTGCAGGAAAGGGCCTGGATCTCTCCCACTCGTCGTGCGGAGGTGATGGCCACAAGAAAAGCTGTTTTCCACGATAGAAACTTCAACGGGGCCGAGTGCAGAGGCTCGAACGGAGGTCCCATGAGCTTGGTCAGCACCACGTTGAGCTCCCACGCCGGGGCCGGAGCCTTCACCGGCGGGAATGATCTGAACAGTCCCTTCATGAACTCCTTCACCAGACGATGAGACCACAAGGACGTCCGCCCCGTGGTTCTGGTGTATCGGGAGATCGCAGCAAGATGAATCTTGATGGACGCGTGTGCCAGACCAGCTTTGGCCAGCGTCAGCAGGTACGGCAGTACTTGGGGAGCCGTAATCCGTAGAGGGTTAATCTTCTGTGCGTGGCACCAGACAGAGAACCTCTTCCATTTGTGTCCGTAGCATTTAAGAGTCGAGGACGCCCTGGCCTTTGCAAGAACCTCTCTGCAATCGGCCGGTATGTCGTATCCTCCAAACTCTAGCGCTGCAGGAGCCAGGCCTGCAAGTTCAGCGACTTCGGGTCGTGGTGGAGGATGGCGCCTCCTTCCCTGGAGAGTAGATCCGCGTCCGCCGGCAGCTTGATCGGCGGGGACGCTGACAAGTCCAGAAGGTCCGGGAACCATATCTGCCTCGGCCACGCAGGTGCGACGAGGATCATCCTGCACCGTGACCTCTTGAGCTGGTTGACGAGCCGGATTAGCAGAGGCAAGGGAGGGAACGCGTAGAGGAACAGGCCCTCCCAGGGGAACGAGAAAGCATCGCCCATGCTCCTCGTCTGGGGAAACCTGCTGGCGAACCTCCGGCACTTGGTGTTCGTCGCCGTCGCGAACAGGTCGATCTGGGGTGTGCCCCACCGTCGGAAGAGGCGATCCACCAGATCCTGCCGTAGTTCCCACTCGTGGCACGAGCGCAGCTCCCTGCTGAGTGAGTCGGCGATGGTGTTTTATATCCCTGCCAGATGAAACGGCACCAGAAAAATCCCTTGGGCGACGGCCCAATGCCACAGGTCCTGCGCCTCCTTGGACAGCGCTGGGGACCTGGTTCCGCCCTGTTTCCTGATGTAAAACATGGTGGTGGTGTTGTCGGTGAAGATCCTCACCACCTTGCCCTTGAGGGACGGAAGGAAGGACCTGAGGGCCCAAAACACTGCACGGAGCTCCAGGACGTTGATATGCAGGGACTTCTCCGTCGGGAGCCAGAGTCCCCTTGCGTGCAGATTTTCGGTGTGCGCTCCCCACCCTTCCAGGGAGGCATCCGTGGTCAAAGTCTCCTGGTGGGCTGGGGTCTGGAAGTCCATGCCCGCTGTCAGATGCGCGCGGGTGCCCCACCACCGTATCGCTCGTCGGAAACTCTCGTCGAGCTTGATCCTTTCCTCGAAGCTGCCCGTCGTCTGGATCCAGCGCGCATCCAGGAATTCTTGCAACGGGCGCATCCGGAGCCTGCACATGGGAATGAGGTAGATGCAGGAAGACATCATCCCGAGGAGGGACTTGATGGACCTCACCTTGGCCGCGTCGGCCACCAACATCCGTTGCACCTTGCCCAAGATGGTCCTGGTCCTCTCCTCCGACGGGGAGGCCAGAAGGGACACTGTGTCGAGCCTCGCTCCCAGAAACAGTGCGACTTGCGCGGGCACCAGGTGGGATTTGGCGTAGTTCACGGAGAATCCCAGGTCCGTGAGGAGTTGGACGGTCCTTGCCGTGTGGACCACGGCGAGCTCCCTCGTCTTGGCGCGGATGAGCCAGTCGTCCAGGTAGGGGTAGACGTGAATCCCCTCGCGGCGCAGCTGCGCCGCCACCGGTGCGAGGCACTTGGTGAATACCCTGGGTGCCGACCGTAGTCCGAAGGGAAGGGCTTTGAACTGGTAATGACGCCCTTGGACCACGAATCTGAGGAATTTTCGGTGCCCCTTTAGGATGGGAATGTGGAAGTAGGCATCCTCCAAATCCAACGACGATAGGAAGTCTCCTTCCTCCAGCTGACCCAGGACGTGCTGGAGGGTGACCATCCGGAACTTCTGCGCCTTGATGAACTTGTTCAGACGTCGCAGGTCTAGGATGGGGCGCCATCCTCCCGTCTTCTTCTTCACGAGGAAGTATCGCGAGTAGACTCCGGAGCCCCGAAGCCTCTTTGGGACGAGTTCGATGGCGCCCTTTCTGAGCATCGCCTTTACCTCCAGGAGAAGTTGAGGGACGTGAAGTTCTTTCCTGGCCACGGGGGGGACGCGCGGGCACCTTCTTAGAAACTCGAGCGCGTGGCCCCGGGCCAGGGCGTCCAGCACCCAACGGTCGGTGGAGATGGACTCCCACACGCTGACGAAGCCCGCCAGCCGGCCTCCCACCGGGGTGCTTCGGTGGGGGCCCGACCCCACGGCCGGTTCAATCCTGCTTGGACGCGGCCTTGCCGCCTTGACCTCCTTGGCGACGACGGCGGGGTCCGCTAGACTTGCCTCGTCCTCTGTAGGCCTCTTGCGACGACGAGCGGGCCGCTTGACGGTAGGAAGCGAAACCGCCGCCGGAACCTTTGGAGGCGCCCTTGCCTCCGCCGCTCCGAAAGGGCGTTCGTCGTTGCTGCAGGACTCCAAGGGCCCTGGCCGTCTCAGTATCCGCCTTGATGGCCTGAAGGGAATCATCCACTGTCTTCCCAAACAGGTTGTTCCCGTCGAAGGGCATGTCCAGGACTCTGGTCTGGACGTCCTGCCGAAAGTCCGTAGCTTTGAGCCATCCACGACGTCGAAGGCAAACGCCGTTGCCCAGCTGGCGGAACCCAGTGTCGGCGATGTCCGACGCCACCTCACCTTCCTGCAGGATCTCAAGGGCCTCCGCCCTCTTGTCGTCCGGCAGAAAATCCAGCAGGGGAGCTATCTTGTACCAGAGCTCCCTGTCGTAGCGGGCCACGATAGCCAAGGCGTTGGCCGCTTTAATCGTCGTCGCTGCCGACGAGATGACTCTACGTCCCATAGCATCCAATTTCTTTCCCTCGCCGTCCGGCGGGGAAGTCGATGTGGAGGCCGCACCCCCCCCCCGCTTTCTTCCTGGCTGCCGCGGAGACGACGGAGTCCGGGGTAGGCTGCGCCCGGAGGCATAGGGGGGCCGTGTCCGGGACCCGGTACTTTTTCTCGTACCGGTCTCTTCTAGCTGGCGTCGTGGAAGGGTTCTTGAGGAGGGAAAGGCCCTCATCCCAAATGTCGTCCAACAGAGGCACTGCGAGGACCGTCTTCCTCTTGGCCTCGCGCCGCTGATAAAGGAAGCCTTCCTTTTTCTTCTCCTCAGGGCAGAGTTGGAAAAGCTCGGACGTCCTGGAGATCATGGAGTGGAAAGATCCGATCTCGTCGGGCGGAGAAGCCCTGGTGGGAGGCGACGACGGAAAATCCTCGTCGTATGCCTCGTCGTCCGTACCCGTCGCTGCCGTGTCAGTCCCCGTATCATCCCCTCGGGTGGACGGGGAGGAGGGCTGGACGGGGCGCGACGGTTGAAAAGGAGGTGGTGGATGGATCCTTCTTTTCTTGGTAGGGGGAACACCAGAAGGTCCCGGTTCTGGATCCCCCGACGGGAGAGGTTCCTCCGTCGGTAACGGTAGCCTCGTCCTTATCTCGGAGCATAAGGACTGTATGGCCAACAAAATGGCCGCCGAGTTGTCTTGCGGCGCTGGCAGAGGGGAATCCGACGGGCGAGCAGGGGCCCCGTCGGTATCCTCGACGATGTCGTCGTCGTCACCTGCGTCGGGGTCCATTCCGACGGGCTGGCCTTCTTCCACGCCTAGGCCGTGGCTTAAGACCTCGATCAGCTCCTCTTCTGAGGTTGAGGCCGAATCTACGACGACGCCCTGCCCCCCCTTCTTCTTCCCCACGGAGGGTTTCACGGGGGTCCTATCGATGGGCACAAAGGAAGACTCCCTCCGAGGAGGCAGGGAGATTCTGGGCCCTGAGGTCGCCACCACTGGTGTAGCCACCACAGGCTGAGCCAGGGCCGCCACGACCGTTTCGATAGAGGGCTTGGTCGGATGGATCAAGGCCTTCACCACCTTAGGTGCGCTCACCGCCTTATCCTTGAGAGAGGGGGCACTGCCACGCTCCTCCTCTGCCTTAGAGCTCGACCGGGGCCTCTCCAGGAGCTTCGCCGGGTGCTCGGCCTTCCTCTTACCCGACCCAGAGCGTTGGCTCGTGGTTGATGGTGCCGGGGAGGGTGCGCCCTGCCTGGCGCCCGTAGAGCCCGACCGTTCGGCGCTCCCGGTGCCAGCGGACTCGCGGTGCTTGGCCTTATGTTGGGCCCCCGTCGCCGGGGCGCCCTCAAAGGTCTTAGAAGACCGCTCGGATTTCTTCTTCTTCTCGCCAGACGGGCTCTTACCCTCCAGCCAGTTGGCGAGACGTTGATGGCGGTCCTTCATGGTCCGTTCCGACATGTTGCCGCAAAACGCAGTCCTTCTCCACGTGCGTCTTGTCCTCAAGAAGGCAGTAAAGGCAGAAAGAGTGTTCGTCCTCCTTGAAGACGTTCTGCAGCTGGCATCCAGGGCAGACCCTGAACAGCTTTCCGGGCGTCGAGCTTCCCTTCTCCTGGGCCATCTCCGAGACCGGGCCTGAGAAGCTTCTGGAGTCCTCCGAAGCGTAGCTCGACGAAATCTTCACCCTTGAGGGGCACAGATGAATCCGACACGGGTCCCCGTTGATCGGATGTAGGATCGGTGGAGCTTGAGGCTCTTTTGACCGAAAGAATCGAAGTTTTTTTGTGAAAAAGCGCGAAAAAAAGCACTAACGCTCGAGAGCAATAACACGAGGATCCCAACACATGAACGTGCGGTAAAAATCTGAAGATGGCTGCCAGAGGCGGTGCTTAGGTAGAGGGCAGTCATTGGCTGTGGTCAGTATGACGCAGAGACCAGTGATTGGTTATTACTACGAAAGACAGATCAGAAACGAAACTGATACTGGTTTTTTCTTTACCGAGGATTCCCAGCCTGACGACGGGGAATATTCATGAGCATGTGAATCCATGCCAGACCCCATGCTGGAGAACATCCATAATCCACAACAGAGCTGTAGAGTGCCACGATCTTCAGGACAGGGAAGCAATTCAAAGTCATGGCAGCAACGATGTGCATGTGCCTGAAAGGGCCCAGGGAGGGTCTTACCTTATCGTCAAGCTGTGTTGGAGCTGCACCTGGCCACCTCCTGTGGTAGGGAGAGGGCACAGTCCCATTCCAGGGACTGCTGCCTTGCCCATGCGAGGGATAGTTAAGAGACAAGCATTTTGTCAAGGGCCTGGATCGGGTCTTTGGAGGAGGGCCGGCCAAGCCTGCCGGCTACGCATTGGCCTATTACAAAGGAGCTAGAGCCAATGGGGGCAGAGCATCAACTGCACCAATCACACAACAGTGTGCAGGCAGCCATCTTGGTATGGCAGCTCTCAGTTCGAATATATTTCAGAAGGGCAGTAGCCGTCGAAAATGCAGCCTAGCAAGCAGTAACATCCACAGTCCACAACAGAGCTGTAGAGTGCCACGATCTTCAGGGCTGTGAAGCAATTCAAAGTTATGGCAGCAACGATGTGCATGTGCCTGAAAGGGCCCAGGGAAGGTCTTACCTTATCGTAAAGCCGTGTTGGAGCTGCACCTGGCCACCTCCTGTGGTAGGGAGAGGGCACAGTCCCATTCCAGGGACTGCTGCCTTGCCCATGCGCGGGATAGTTAAGAGACAAGCATTTTGTCCAGGGCCAGGATCCGGTCTTTGGAGGAGGGCCGGCCAAGCCTGCCGGCTTCTCATTGGCCCATTACAAAGGAGCTAGAGCCAATGGGGGCAGAGCATCAACTGCACCAAGCACACAACAGTGTGTGGGCAGCACATCTTGGTATGGCAGCTTGCAGTTGGAATATATTGCAGTAGGGCAGTTGTCGTTGAAAATGGAGCCTAGCAAGCAGTAACATCCACAGTCCACAACAGAGCTGTAGAGTGCCACGATCTTCAGGGCAGTGAAGCAATGACAATGCATTACTTACCGTAAAAGCATTTCTGATGGTTGTATCTGCTTAGATTCACATGCTGTGCATAGGTCCGACATCCAGTGGTCACTGCGGAGTATTGCATTTTGTTTTTCGTAGTCGAAAAGGGGACGTCGACAAGGCGTGTCTGTAACACTATCCCTATAGTGACGTGCGTTGTACCCACAATCCCTCACGCGTCGAGGTCCCTCTGTTTGTATTTTTCTGCCCTGAGGGAGCCTTATAGACGTGAGTGAGTACAGAAAAGAGAGATATAAAGGAAGTCTATGTTCCTTCCATCCGAGCGGGGAGGAAGGGTGGGCGCATGTGAATCTAAGCAGATACAACCATCAGAAATGCTTTTACGGTAAGTAATGCATTGTCTTCTGATGTTTGTTAATCTGCTTAGAATCACATGCTGTGCATAGACTAGCGAGCAGTACCCGGAGTTGGCGGTGGGTTATGAGAAGGAACAGTAGAGAAAAGATGTCTTAATACTGCCTGTCCCACCTGGGAGTCAGATCTAGAGTGTGCATCTAGACAGTAGTGTTTTGTAAAGGTGTGCACAGAACTCCAGGTAGCCGCTTTGCAGATGGACTCAAGGGGAACATTTGCAATGAATGCTATGGAAGCCCCAGTGCCTCGAGTGGAATGTGCTCTTGGCTTGAAGGGTAGTTCTCTCTTAGCAAGAGTGTAACAGAGAGTGATGCATTGAACAATCCATCTAGATATAGTGGATTTTGAGACCGCATCTCCTTCTCTTCCTGCTGCCACCGAGACAAAGAACTGATTAGTCTTTCTCAGTGGTCTGGTTCTTTCCATGTAGAACATGACAGCTCTGCGTACATCTAGTGTATGCAGACTTTTTTCTCCCGAGCTGGAAGGGTTTTGAAAGAACGTTGGTAGTTCTATAGTTTGGTTTACATGAAATTTCGAGATGAATTTAGGTGCAAACCTTGGGTGTGTGCGTAGAACCACTTTATTTTTGTGAACTGTTACAAAGGGGTCTAGTACAGAAAGAGCCTGTAGTTCACTTACTCTCCTAATGGAGGTGATAGCTATTAGGAAAGCAGTCTTAAGGGTGATATCTTTAAGAGTTGCCTTGTGCATGGGTTCGAAGGGAGGGCCCATGAGTCTGGAAAGTACCACATTTAAGTCCCATCCGGGAGCTGGGTTAGCTATCGGAGGGTGTATCCTTTTTACCCCCTCCATGAAGGCTTTGATAACTGGTATCTTCCACCACGACACTTTAAGTTGGGAAGTGGTGTATGCAGAAAGTGCCGCTAGGTGGACTTTAATGGAATTGAATACTAAACCTGAATCCAGTAAATGGGTCAAGTATAGAATAATGTCAGTAGGAGAGCAGTCAACTGGGTTGATGCTAGTACCTCTACACCAGATAACGAATCTTTTCCATTTGCTAGAATAGCAGTGTCGAGTATTAGGTTTTCTGGCTTCCCTGAGGATGTCCATACATCTCTGTGGGAGTTGTAAATGTCCAAATTCTATGATCTCAGGAGCCAGGCTGCTAAGTTCATGGTCTGAGGGCATGGATGCAGTGTCCTGCCCTTGTCTTGTGACAGCATGTTGTACGGGCAGGGAAGTTTCACTGGGGGAGATAGGGACATCTCCATCAAGTGAGCGAACCAAGGTTGCCGTGCCCACATTGGGGCCACTAGTATCATGGTAACCTGCTCCTGGTGCATCTTGTGCACCACTTTGTTGAGAAGGGGAGTCGGGGGAAAGGCGTAAACAAATTTCCCTGACCATTGAATCAACAGACCGTTCCCCTTGGACTGGTTCTGGGGGTACCTGGAGGCGTAACTTTGGCATTGTGAGTTCTCCAGGGTTGCGAACAGGTCTATTTCCGGGAATCCCCATTGCGTGAAGATGTCTAAGACGATGTCTTCGTGCAATTGCCATTCGTACTCTTCGGGCAGGGGGAAGTCTCTGCTGAGTTTGTCTGCTAGCAGATTGAGTTCCCCTGGTACATGTTGTGCTAGTAGGAACATGTTGTGTTTGAGAGCCCACTTCCATATATTCTGGGACAGCTTGGACAGTCCTGGAGAGTGAGTGCCCCCTTGCTTGTTGAGGTAGTACATGGCTGTGGTGCTGTCTGTGAGGACCATCACTGTCTTTCCTTGTAAGTGTTCCTGAAAGGCTTTCAGTGCTTTGAACACCGCTAGTAGTTCCAGCAGGTTTATATGCTTGGATGCTAAACTCGGAGTCCACACTCCGTGTGCCGTTTGATGGGATAGGTGAGCCCCCCATCCTGTAAGGGATGCGTCTGTGGTTAGAGTGGCTTCCACTGCGGGTGTGGCAAAAGTTTTCCCTAATAACAGGTTTTCTTTTGTCCACCACCGTAGCGAGAGAACCAAGGCCTGCGAGACCACCACTAGATCGTCCCATTGTCCGCTGGCCTGACACCACTGGCTGTAGAGCCACTCTTGCATTGGGCGCATGCGCAGGCGCGCGTGAGGTACCAAATAAATACATGACGCCATCATCCCTAGCAAGCGCATTGCTTTGCGTACCGTCACCTCTCGGCCTGCTACATAATGGGGAATTTGAAACAGCATGTTTTGGACCCTCTCGTTGGAGGGGAATACGAGGCCGTCCCTTGTTCGAATTAGAGCCCCTAGGAATTGTTTGGTTTGGCTGGGGTCTAAGCTGGACTTCTTTTCGTTGATGGAGAAGCCCAGTTGGGACAAAAGGTCTACGGTCTTTTGGGTATTGGAGAAGCATGTTTCGTAAGAATCCCCTGTTATGAGCCAGTCGTCGAGGTAAGGGTATACCGGGATGGATAATCTGCGCAGGTGGGCCGCTGCCACTGCCAGTACTTTCGTGAATACCCTTGGTGCAGATGCTATCCCGAAGGGTAGTACTCTGAACTGGTAGTGTTTGTCCTCTATTTTGAACCTGAGGTATTTTCTGTGCGATGGCAACATTAAAATATGAAAGTATGCATCTTTCATGTCCAGTGTTGTCATGTAATCCCCTTGTGATAACAGTGGGATTACCTCCTGTAAGGTCACCATACGAAACTTTTGGGGTTTGACAAATATGTTCGCTGGGCGCAGATCTAATACAGGGCGCATGGTTAAGTCCTTTTTGGGTACAAGGAAGTACACTGAATAAATACCTTCTGTTACCTGTGATAGGGGGACGGGCTCTATAGCTTCTTTCTTCAGTAGTTCTTCCACTTCTTGAAGAAGAATGGAGAGGTGTTGCGGTGTCATGCGCCGGTTCCGTGGGGGTTTGTACTTCGGGGAACCGTTGAACTCGATGCAGTATCCGTGGGCTATGGTGGATAATACCCAACGGTCTGACGTGATTCCCTCCCATGCTGAAAGGAACGATGTTAGCCGGCCCCCGACCGGTGATGCATGGGAGGGGACCCGAATTTTCGGGTCATTTGCTGGTATTGGGCGTGGAACCTCTGGGGCTGGAGCCACGACCTCTTCCTTTGCCACGGCGTTGGCCTCTTTGACTGAACTGGGTGTTACCCTGGTTGGTGGGCCAGTTGGAGCCAGAGTAATATTGTTGTTGTTGGTTCTGCTGCTGTCTTTGGCCACGAAAGGAGCGTTTATTACCATAGCCTCGCCTGTTAGGGGGCCTAGAAATTTGATCAAGAGTTTTGATGGTATCAAACTCTTTTTTAGCATGTTCTAGGGCCTCATCTACTGCTTTCCCAAACAGATGCGTCTGTTCAATGGGTTTATTTATGAGGGAGGCTTGGGTTTCGGGCTTAAAACCTGAATTGCGTAGCCAAACGTGGCGCTTGAGAAGTATTCCCTGAACTAGGGAGCGGCCAGCCGTCTCAGCGGCATCTAGGGAGTTTTTAACGATGCCCTGGTTTACCAGTGTGCCCTCTGATATTATAGCTAGCAGGCGAGAACGCAGAGGTTCAGGTGCTTCCTCTGCTTCGCTGCGCAGCTTGTTCCACTGTGCATCTGCGTAGCTAGCTAAAAGTGAGTTGTTATTAGCAATTCTAGTGGAGAAGGCGGCGGAGGTCGTGATTCTCTTCCCCAGTGCGTAGAGTTTTTTGCCTTCTTTGTCTGGAGGTGCTTCACTAGTGGATAGTGGCACCCCTGCTCTTTTTCTTGTGTTGGTAACCACAAGGGAGTCTGGAATAGAGTGTCCTCTGATGTATAAAGGGTCAGAGGATGAAGGGCTGAAGAGCTTTTCTATTCTAGGGTTGACCCCTCTTACTAGAGCTGGGTTAGTAAGGGAAGGAGAAATTCTTCTTTTAATAGAAGCCAGGAGAGGAATAGATTGGCTAACAGGGGCTTTTTCTTTGATGACTTTTTCTACAAAGTCGATGTCTGGAAGAGTTTCCCCTGTATCAATCTCAAAATGCGCTGCTGCCTTGCGCAATAGTGCATTGAGGGAAGGTTGGTCATCTATGGGAGAGGAGTTCCCGTGTGAATCCTTGAGAGGAGAAGGGAGAAAGGCATCAGGGTCTGAATGTACTGATGGGGATTGCCAAGGCTGCACTGACGGTGAATGCCAGGGCTGCGAGGTAGCTGTATCCTCTTCAAACCCTGTAGGAGTGGTGTAAGGATCTTCTTCGAAGCCCTCTTCCTCAAGTTCTACCTCTTCTTCTCCACCCAAACACTCCTCATCTTCTTGGAGGTATTGCTCCTCCTCAGTGAGGTCAACCAGCCTAGGAATCTTGACTCTAGGGTCATCCTGTGGCCATTCTCTTTGTCTTTTGTGAGTGGGTGGGTCTTGGTTTCCTAGAAACCTTTCCATTTTCTCCATGCAAGAATGGAGTCTTTCAAGGGTCTCATGGGGTACCCCTGAATAGTCTAGAGGGGGAAAATTAGTGTTTTCGCCTTCGAATCGTTTCGAACGCTCCCACAGCGTCGACGAGAGGTTCCCGCCTCCTTCTGAAAAGCCTTCAGGTAGTTCGGAAGCGTCCTTTGGAGAAAGGGGCAGTTCCTGGCTACCTTTGTGTTTTTTCGACGCGGTATTCGACGTTTGTTTCGTCGTCCGCGTACGTTCGTCTTCGGCGACAATTCTCGCTAGGCTCTCGGCCACGATTTTGTCCGTCGAGGGCTTTGGTGTCGACGTTGTGTGCGTTGCGCGTTGTACCTCGACGGTCGCTCTATGGAGCGTTGCGTCGGATGTTTTTGGGGTAGCGCCCGTGTTAGATGGAAGCCCAATCGCTGGTCGCGGCTGCGTTTGCGGGTGGGGCTTGTGACCTTTACGGTCTGCGGTAGACGCCGGAGTGCCCTGCGTCCCCTTCGGCGCTGATGGATCCTTCGTTCTCGACGAAGAAGAGCCGTGGGTAGTGTGTTTAGCCTTATGGGGTTTGTGTGCGTCCTTGTCGCCGGGGTGTTCATCCCCATAAGCAGGGCGTGAGCCGAGCCCGTCGGGGCCGGGGACGGACGACGAGGAGCGTGAGCGCTCCTTCTGGGGGTTCATGACTTCCGTAACGGACGTCGAGTTATCGCACTCCTCGTCACTTTCAGTAACAGCGGCAGCGGGTGAGGAAACTGACTTCGACATCGCGTAGTCTGCCCACCTCTTAACCCTACGTTCTTTAAGAGTCCTGGGTTTTAAGAGCTTGCAGGCTGCGCAGCTGTTCTCTATGTGATCGAGGGGTAAGCAACGATTACAGAGCTTGTGCTTATCTTTCCAAGTATATTTGCCCCTGCAGCGTGGGCAAAACTTAAATGGTGTCCTCTCCATAGCTGAGGCAATAATAGCTGGCGATAACAACCCCAAGGGAAAGAAAAGGGAGAAAGAAAGACATTCTCAAAGAGAAGAGACAAAGTTCTAACCCCCACTCTCCCTACTGTAAGTTGGCCGTCGAGGCCAGGCCACGTGTTCGGCAGCGCCGAAGGATCTCCTCCGCTCTTCCTCTCCGTCGAAAATAGTTCGGCGGAGAAACAGCTTCACAGCTAACGTCGAGGGGGAGGGATCGTTACCAGTATATTAAGTTATGACAAAAGGACCGAGGTCCGTGGTAAGTATAGCAATGTCTCTCTAGGAGCTCCGCGAAAGGCGACCAGAAACTGGGCGGAAAAAAACAATCTGAGGGACCTCGACGCGTGAGGGATTGTGGGTACAACGCACGTCACTATAGGGATAGTGTTACAGACACGCCTTGTCGACGTCCCCTTTTCGACTACGAAAAACAAAATGCAATACTCCGCAGTGACCATCCAGTGGTCACTGCGGAGTATTGCATTTTGTTTTTCGTAGTCGAAAAGGGGACGTCGACAAGGCGTGTCTGTAACACTATCCCTATAGTGACGTGCGTTGTACCCACAATCCCTCACGCGTCGAGGTCCCTCTGTTTGTATTTTTCTGCCCTGAGGGAGCCTTATAGACGTGAGTGAGTACAGAAAAGAGAGATATAAAGGAAGTCTATGTTCCTTCCATCCGAGCGGGGAGGAAGGGTGGGCGCATGTGAATCTAAGCAGATACAACCATCAGAAATGCTTTTACGGTAAGTAATGCATTGTCTTCTGATGTTTGTTAATCTGCTTAGAATCACATGCTGTGCATAGGTCCGACATCCAGTGGTCACTGCAGCAATTCTAGTGGAGAAGGCGGCGGAGGTCGTGATTCTCTTCCCCAGTGCGTAGAGTTTTTTGCCTTCTTTGTCTGGAGGTGCTTCACTAGTGGATAGTGGCACCCCTGCTCTTTTTCTTGTGTTGGTAACCACAAGGGAGTCTGGAATAGAGTGTCCTCTGATGTATAAAGGGTCAGAGGATGAAGGGCTGAAGAGCTTTTCTATTCTAGGGTTGACCCCTCTTACTAGAGCTGGGTTAGTAAGGGAAGGAGAAATTCTTCTTTTAATAGAAGCCAGGAGAGGAATAGATTGGCTAACAGGGGCTTTTTCTTTGATGACTTTTTCTACAAAGTCGATGTCTGGAAGAGTTTCCCCTGTATCAATCTCAAAATGCGCTGCTGCCTTGCGCAATAGTGCATTGAGGGAAGGTTGGTCATCTATGGGAGAGGAGTTCCCGTGTGAATCCTTGAGAGGAGAAGGGAGAAAGGCATCAGGGTCTGAATGTACTGATGGGGATTGCCAAGGCTGCACTGACGGTGAATGCCAGGGCTGCGAGGTAGCTGTATCCTCTTCAAACCCTGTAGGAGTGGTGTAAGGATCTTCTTCGAAGCCCTCTTCCTCAAGTTCTACCTCTTCTTCTCCACCCAAACACTCCTCATCTTCTTGGAGGTATTGCTCCTCCTCAGTGAGGTCAACCAGCCTAGGAATCTTGACTCTAGGGTCATCCTGTGGCCATTCTCTTTGTCTTTTGTGAGTGGGTGGGTCTTGGTTTCCTAGAAACCTTTCCATTTTCTCCATGCAAGAATGGAGTCTTTCAAGGGTCTCATGGGGTACCCCTGAATAGTCTAGAGGGGGAAAATTAGTGTTTTCGCCTTCGAATCGTTTCGAACGCTCCCACAGCGTCGACGAGAGGTTCCCGTCTCCTTCTGAAAAGCCTTCAGGTAGTTCGGAAGCGTCCTTTGGAGAAAGGGGCAGTTCCTGGCTACTTTTGTGTTTTTTCGACGCGGTATTCGACGTTTGTTTCGTCGTCCGCGTACGTTCGTCTTCGGCGACAATTCTCGCTAGGCTCTCGGCCACGATTTTGTCCGTCGAGGGCTTTGGTGTCGACGTTGTGTGCGTTGCGCGTTGTACCTCGACGGTCGCTCTATGGAGCGTTGCGTCGGATGTTTTTGGGGTAGCGCCCGTGTTAGATGGAAGCCCAATCGCTGGTCGCGGCTGCGTTTGCGGGTGGGGCTTGTGACCTTTACGGTCTGCGGTAGACGCCGGAGTGCCCTGCGTCCCCTTCGGCGCTGATGGATCCTTCGTTCTCGACGAAGAAGAGCCGTGGGTAGTGTGTTTAGCCTTATGGGGTTTGTGTGCGTCCTTGTCGCCGGGGTGTTCATCCCCATAAGCAGGGCGTGAGCCGAGCCCGTCGGGGCCGGGGACGGACGACGAGGAGCGTGAGCGCTCCTTCTGGGGGTTCATGACTTCCGTAACGGACGTCGAGTTATCGCACTCCTCGTCACTTTCAGTAACAGCGGCAGCGGGTGAGGAAACTGACTTCGACATCGCGTAGTCTGCCCACCTCTTAACCCTACGTTCTTTAAGAGTCCTGGGTTTTAAGAGCTTGCAGGCTGCGCAGCTGTTCTCTATGTGATCGAGGGGTAAGCAACGATTACAGAGCTTGTGCTTATCTTTCCAAGTATATTTGCCCCTGCAGCGTGGGCAAAACTTAAATGGTGTCCTCTCCATAGCTGAGGCAATAATAGCTGGCGATAACAACCCCAAGGGAAAGAAAAGGGAGAAAGAAAGACATTCTCAAAGAGAAGAGACAAAGTTCTAACCCCCACTCTCCCTACTGTAAGTTGGCCGTCGAGGCCAGGCCACGTGTTCGGCAGCGCCGAAGGATCTCCTCCGCTCTTCCTCTCCGTCGAAAATAGTTCGGCGGAGAAACAGCTTCACAGCTAACGTCGAGGGGGAGGGATCGTTACCAGTATATTAAGTTATGACAAAAGGACCGAGGTCCGTGGTAAGTATAGCAATGTCTCTCTAGGAGCTCCGCGAAAGGCGACCAGAAACTGGCAGTTGTCGTTGAAAATGGAGCCTAGCAAGCAGTAACATCCACAGTCCACAACAGAGCTGTAGAGTGCCACGATCTTCAGGGCAGTGAAGCAATTCAAAGTTATGGCAGCAACAATGTGCATGTGCCTGAAAGGGCCCAGGGAGGGTCTTACCTTATCGTCAAGCCGTGTTGGAGCTGCACCTGGCCACCTCCTGTGGTAGGGAGAGGGCACAGTCCCATTCCAGGGACTGCTACCTTGCCCATGCGCGGGATAGTTAAGAGACAAGCATTTTGTCCAGGGCCAGGATCAGGCCTTTGGAGGAGGGCCGGCCAAGCCTGCCGGCTTCTCATTGGCCCATCACAAGGGAACTAGAGCCGATGGGGGCGAAGCATCAACTGCACCAAGCACACAACAGTGTGCAGGCAGCACATCTTGGTATGGCAGCTTGCAGTTGGAATATATTGCAGTAGGGCAGTTGCCGTCGAAAATGCAGCCTAGCAAGCAGTAACCTCCATAGTCCATAACAGAGCTGTAGAGTGCCACGATCTTCAGGGCAGGGAAGCAATTCAATGTCATGGCAGTGCTGACGTGCGTGTGCCTGAAAGGGCCCAGGGAGGGTCTTACCTTATCGTCAAGCCGTGTTGGAGCTGCACCTGGCCACCTCCTGTGGTAGGGAGAGGGCACAGTCCCATTCCAGGGACTGCTGCCTTGCCCATGCGCGGGATAGTTAAGAGACAAGCATTTTGTCCAGGGCCAGGATCAGGCCTTTGGAGGAGGGCCGGCCAAGCCTGCCGGCTTCTCATTGGCCCATCACAAGAGAACTAGAGCCGATGGGGGCGAAGCATCAACTGCACCAAGCACACAACAGTGTGCGGGCCGCCATCTTGGTATAGCAGCTTGCAGTTCAATTATATTGCAGAACAGCAGTAGCCATCGAAAATGCAGCCTAGCAAGCAGTAACATCCATAGTCCACAACAGAGCTTAGAGTGCCACGATCTTCAGGGCAGGGAAGCAATTCAAAGTCATGGCAGTGCTGACGTGCGCGTGCCTGAAAGGGCCCAGGGAGGGTCTTACCTTATCATCAAGCCGTGTTGGAGCTGCACCTGGCCACCTCCTGTGGTAGGGAGAGGGCACAGTCCCATTCCGGGGACTGCTGCCTTGCCCATGCGTGGGATAGTTAAGAGACAAGCATTTTGTCCAGGGCCAGGATCAGGCCTTTGGAGGAGGGCCGGCCAAGCCTGCCGGCTTCTCATTGGCCCATCACAAGGGAACTAGAGCCGATGGGGGCGAAGCATCAACTGCACCAAGCACACAACAGTGTGCGGGCCGCCATCTTGGTATAGCAGCTTGCAGTTCAATTATATTGCAGAACAGCAGTAGCCATCGAAAATGCAGCCTAGCAAGCAGTAACATCCATAGTCCACAACAGAGCTGTAGAGTGCCACGATCTTCAGGGCAGGGAAGCAATTCAAAGTCATGGCAGTGCTGACGTGCGCGTGCCTGAAAGGGCCCAGGGAGGGTCTTACCTTATCGTCAAGCCGTGTTGGAGCTGCACCTGGCCACCACCTGTGGTAGGGAGAGGGCACAGCCCCATTCCAGGGACTGCTGCCTTGCCGATGCGTGGGATAGTTAAGAGACAAGCATTTTGTCCAGGGCCAGGATCGGGCCTTTGGAGGAGGGCCGGCCAAGCCTGCCGGCTTTTCATTGGCCTGTTACAAAGGAGCTAGAGCCAATGGGGCAGAGCATCAACTGCACCAAGCACACAACGGTGTGCAGCAGCCATCTTGGTATGGCAGCTTGCAGTTGGAATATATTGCAGTAGGGCAGTTGCCGTCGAAAATGCAGGCTAGCAAGCAGTAACAGCCATAGTCCACAACAGAGCTGTAGAGTGCCGCGATCTTCAGGGCAGTGAAGCAATTAAAAGTTATGGCAGCAACGATGTGCATGTGCCTGAAAGGGCCCAGGGAGGGTCTTACCTTATCGTCAAGCCGTGTTGGAGCTGCACCTGGCCACCTCCTGTGGTAAGGAGAGGGCACAGTCCCATTCCAGGGACTGCTGCCTTGCCGATGCGGGGGATAGTTAAGAGACAAGCATTTTGTCCAGGGCCAGGATCGGGCCTTTGGAGGAGGGCCGGCCAAGCCTGCCGGCTTTTCATTGGCCTGTTACAAAGGAGCTAGAGCCAATGGGGCAGAGCATCAACTGCACCAAGCACACAACGGTGTGCAGCAGCCATCTTGGTATAGCAGCTGGCAGCTCTCAGTTCGAATATATTTCAGAAGGGCAGTAGCCGTCGAAAATGCAGCCTAGCAAGCAGTAAAATCCACAGTCCAAAACAGTGCTGTAGAGTGTCACGATCTTCAGGGCAGAGAAGCAATTCAATTTCATGGCAGCGACGATGTGCGTGTGCCTGAAAGGGCCCAGGGAGGGTCTTACCTTATCGTCAAGCCGTGTTGGAGCTGCACCTGGCCACCTCCTGTGGTAGGGAGAGGGCACAGTCCCATTCCAGGGACTGCTGCCTTGCCCATGCGCGGGATAGTTAAGAGACAAGCATTTTGTCCAGGGCCAGGCCTTTGGAGGAGGGCCGGCCAAGCCTGCCGGTTTCTCATTGCCCCATTACAAGGGAGATAGAGCCGATGGGGGCGAAGCATCAACTGCACCAAGCACACAACGGTGTGCAGCAGCGATCTTGGTATGGCAGCTTGCAGTTGGAATATATTTCAGAAGGGCAGTAGCCGTCGAAAATGCAGCCTAGCAAGCAGTAACATCCACAGTCCACAACAGAGCTGTAGAGTGCCACGATCTTCAGGGCTGTGAAGCAATTCAAAGTTATGGCAGCAACGATGTGCATGTGCCTGAAAGGGCCCAGGGAAGGTCTTACCTTATCGTCAAGCCGTGTTGGAGCTGCACCTGGCCACCTCCTGTGGTAGGGAGAGGGCACAGTCCCATTCCAGGGACTGCTGCCTTGCCCATGCGCGGGATAGTTAAGAGACAAGCATTTTGTCCAGGGCCAGGATCCGGTCTTTGGAGGAGGGCCGGCCAAGCCTGCCGGCTTCTCATTGGCCCATTACAAAGGAGCTAGAGCCAATGGGGGCAGAGCATCAACTGCACCAAGCACACAACAGTGTGTGGGCAGCACATCTTGGTGTGGCAGCTTGCAGTTGGAATATATTGCAGTAGGGCAGTTGTCGTTGAAAATGGAGCCTAGCAAGCAGTAACATCCACAGTCCACAACAGAGCTGTAGAGTGCCACGATCTTCAGGGCAGTGAAGCAATTCAAAGTTATGGCAGCAACAATGTGCATGTGCCTGAAAGGGCCCAGGGAGGGTCTTACCTTATCGTCAAGCCGTGTTGGAGCTGCACCTGGCCACCTCCTGTGGTAGGGAGAGGGCACAGTCCCATTCCAGGGACTGCTACCTTGCCCATGCGCGGGATAGTTAAGAGACAAGCATTTTGTCCAGGGCCAGGATCAGGCCTTTGGAGGAGGGCCAGCCAAGCCTGCCGGCTTCTCATTGGCCCATCACAAGGGAACTAGAGCCGATGGGGGCGAAGCATCAACTGCACCAAGCACACAACAGTGTGCAGGCAGCACATCTTGGTATGGCAGCTTGCAGTTGGAATATATTGCAGTAGGGCAGTTGCCGTCGAAAATGCAGCCTAGCAAGCAGTAACCTCCATAGTCCATAACAGAGCTGTAGAGTGCCACGATCTTCAGGGCAGGGAAGCAATTCAATGTCATGGCAGTGCTGACGTGCGTGTGCCTGAAAGGGCCCAGGGAGGGTCTTACCTTATCGTCAAGCCGTGTTGGAGCTGCACCTGGCCACCTCCTGTGGTAGGGAGAGGGCACAGTCCCATTCCAGGGACTGCTGCCTTGCCCATGCGCGGGATAGTTAAGAGACAAGCATTTTGTCCAGGGCCAGGATCAGGCCTTTGGAGGAGGGCCGGCCAAGCCTGCCGGCTTCTCATTGGCCCATCACAAGAGAACTAGAGCCGATGGGGGCGAAGCATCAACTGCACCAAGCACACAACAGTGTGCGGGCCGCCATCTTGGTATAGCAGCTTGCAGTTCAATTATATTGCAGAACAGCAGTAGCCATCGAAAATGCAGCCTAGCAAGCAGTAACATCCATAGTCCACAACAGAGCTTAGAGTGCCACGATCTTCAGGGCAGGGAAGCAATTCAAAGTCATGGCAGTGCTGACGTGCGCGTGCCTGAAAGGGCCCAGGGAGGGTCTTACCTTATCATCAAGCCGTGTTGGAGCTGCACCTGGCCACCTCCTGTGGTAGGGAGAGGGCACAGTCCCATTCCGGGGACTGCTGCCTTGCCCATGCGTGGGATAGTTAAGAGACAAGCATTTTGTCCAGGGCCAGGATCAGGCCTTTGGAGGAGGGCCGGCCAAGCCTGCCGGCTTCTCATTGGCCCATCACAAGGGAACTAGAGCCGATGGGGGCGAAGCATCAACTGCACCAAGCACACAACAGTGTGCGGGCCGCCATCTTGGTATAGCAGCTTGCAGTTCAATTATATTGCAGAACAGCAGTAGCCATCGAAAATGCAGCCTAGCAAGCAGTAACATCCATAGTCCACAACAGAGCTGTAGAGTGCCACGATCTTCAGGGCAGGGAAGCAATTCAAAGTCATGGCAGTGCTGACGTGCGCGTGCCTGAAAGGGCCCAGGGAGGGTCTTACCTTATCGTCAAGCCGTGTTGGAGCTGCACCTGGCCACCTCCTGTGGTAGGGAGAGGGCACAGCCCCATTCCAGGGACTGCTGCCTTGCCGATGCGTGGGATAGTTAAGAGACAAGCATTTTGTCCAGGGCCAGGATCGGGCCTTTGGAGGAGGGCCGGCCAAGCCTGCCGGCTTTTCATTGGCCTGTTACAAAGGAGCTAGAGCCAATGGGGCAGAGCATCAACTGCACCAAGCACACAACGGTGTGCAGCAGCCATCTTGGTATGGCAGCTTGCAGTTGGAATATATTGCAGTAGGGCAGTTGCCGTCGAAAATGCAGGCTAGCAAGCAGTAACAGCCATAGTCCACAACAGAGCTGTAGAGTGCCGCGATCTTCAGGGCAGTGAAGCAATTAAAAGTTATGGCAGCAACGATGTGCATGTGCCTGAAAGGGCCCAGGGAGGGTCTTACCTTATCGTCAAGCCGTGTTGGAGCTGCACCTGGCCACCTCCTGTGGTAAGGAGAGGGCACAGTCCCATTCCAGGGACTGCTGCCTTGCCGATGCGGGGGATAGTTAAGAGACAAGCATTTTGTCCAGGGCCAGGATCGGGCCTTTGGAGGAGGGCCGGCCAAGCCTGCCAGCTTTTCATTGGCCTGTTACAAAGGAGCTAGAGCCAATGGGGCAGAGCATCAACTGCACCAAGCACACAACGGTGTGCAGCAGCCATCTTGGTATAGCAGCTGGCAGCTCTCAGTTCGAATATATTTCAGAAGGGCAGTAGCCGTCGAAAATGCAGCCTAGCAAGCAGTAAAATCCACAGTCCACAACAGTGCTGTAGAGTGTCACGATCTTCAGGGCAGAGAAGCAATTCAATTTCATGGCAGCGACGATGTGCGTGTGCCTGAAAGGGCCCAGGGAGGGTCTTACCTTATCGTCAAGCCGTGTTGGAGCTGCACCTGGCCACCTCCTGTGGTAGGGAGAGGGCACAGTCCCATTCCAGGGACTGCTGCCTTGCCCATGCGCGGGATAGTTAAGAGACAAGCATTTTGTCCAGGGCCAGGCCTTTGGAGGAGGGCCGGCCAAGCCTGCCGGTTTCTCATTGCCCCATTACAAGGGAGATAGAGCCGATGGGGGCGAAGCATCAACTGCACCAAGCACACAACGGTGTGCAGCAGCGATCTTGGTATGGCAGCTTGCAGTTGGAATATATTGCAGTAGGGCAGTTGCCGTCGAAAATGCAGGCTAGCAAGCAGTAACATCCACAGTCCACAACAGAGCTGTAGAGTGCCACGATCTTCAGGGCAGTGAAGCAATTCAAAGTTATGGCAGCAACAATGTGCATGTGCCTGAAAGGGCCCAGGGAGGGTCTTACCTTATCGTCAAGCCGTTTTGGAGCTGCACCTGGCCACCTCCTGTGGTAGGGAGAGGGCACAGTCCCATTCCAGGGACTGCTGCCTTGCCCATGCGCGGGATAGTTAAGAGACAAGCATTTTGTCCAGGGCCAGGATCAGGCCTTTGGAGGAGGGCCAGCCAAGCCTGCCGGCTTCTCATTGGCCCATCACAAGGGAACTAGAGCCGATGGGGGCGAAGCATCAACTGCACCAAGCACACAACAGTGTGCAGGCAGCACATCTTGGTATGGCAGCTTTCAGTTGGAATATATTGCAGTAGGGCAGTTGCCGTCGAAAATGCAGCCTAGCAAGTAGTAACATCCATAGTCCATAACAGAGCTGTAGAGTGCCACGATCTTCAGGGCAGGGAAGCAATTCAATGTCATGGCAGTGCTAACGTGCGTGTGCCTGAAAGGGCCCAGGGAGGGTCTTACCTTATCGTCAAGCCGTGTTGGAGCTGCACCTGGCCACCTCCTCTGGTAGGGAGAGGGCACAGTCCCATTCCAGGGACTGCTGCCTTGCCCATGCGCGGGATAGTTAAGAGACAAGCATTTTGTCCAGGGCCAGGATCAGGCCTTTGGAGGAGGGCTGGCCAAGCCTGCCGGCTTCTCATTGGCCCATTACAAAGGAGCTAGAGCCAATGGGAGCAGAGCATCAACTGCACCAAGCACACAACAGTGTGTAGGCAGCACATCTTGGTATGGCAGCTTGCAGTTGGAATATATTGCAGTAGGGCAGTTGTCGTTGAAAATGGAGCCTAGCAAGCAGTAACATCCACAGTCCACAACAGAGCTGTAGAGTGCCACGATCTTCAGGGCAGGGAAGCAATTCTAAGTCATGGCAGTGCTGACGTGCGTGTGCCTGAAATGGCCCAGGGAGGGTCTTACCTTATCGTCAAGCCATGTTGGAGCTGCACCTGGCCACCCCCTGTGGTAGCGAGAGGGCACAGTCCCATTCCAGGGGCTGCTGCCTTGCCCATGCGCGGGATAGTTAAGAGACAAGCATTTTGTCCAGGGCCAGTATCAGGCCTTTGGAGGTTGGCCGGCCAAGCCTGCCGACTTGTCATTGGCCCATTACAAAGGAGCCAGAGCCAATGCGGTCAGAGCATTAACTGCACCAAGCACACAACAACACAGTGTGCAGGCCGCCATCTTGGTATGGCAGCTCACAGTTCGAATATATTGCAGAAGGGCAGTAGGTGTAGAAAATGCAGCCTAGCAAGCAGTAAAATCCACAGTCCACAACAGTGCTGTAGAGTGTCACGATCTTCAGGGCAGGGAAGCAATTCAATTTCATGGCAGCGATGATGTGCGTGTGCCTGAAAGGGCCCAGGTAGGGTCTTACCTTATCATCAAGCCGTATTGAAGCTGCACCTGGCAGCCTCCCGTGGTAGAGAGTGGGCGCAGTGCCATTCAAGGGACTGCTGTCTTGCCGATGAGTGGGATAGTTAAGAGACAAGCATTTTGTCCAGGGCCAGGATCAGGCCTTTGGAGGAGGGCTGGCCAAGCCTGCCGGCTTCTCATTGGCCCATTACAAAGGAGCTAGAGCCAATGTGGGCAGAGGTTAAAGTGCACCAAGCACACAACAAGACAGTGTGCGGGCCGCCATCTTGGTATGGCAGCTCTCAGTTCGAATATATTTCAGAAGGGCAGTAGCCGTCGGAAATGCAGCCTAGCAAGCAGTAAAATCCACAGTCCACTACAGAGCTGTAGAGTGCCACGATCTTCAGGGCAAAGAAGCAATTCAATGTCATGGCAGCTACGGTGTGCGTGTGCCTGAAAGGGCCCAGGGAGTGTCTTACCTTATCGTCAAGCCATGTTGAAGCTGCATCTGGCAACCTCCCGTGGTAGGGAGAGAGCGCAGTGCCATTCCAGGGATTGCTGCCTGGTCAATGCGCGGGATAGTGAAGAGAGGAACATTTTGTCTGGGTGCAGGATCGGGCCTTCGGATGAGGGCCGGCTAAGCCTGCGGCTTCTCATTGGCCCATTACAAAGGAGCCAGAGCCAATGGGGCAGAGCATCAACTGCTCCAAGCACAGAACAACACAGTGTGCGGGCTGCCATCTTGGTATGGCAGCTCGTAGTTCGAATATATTGCAGTAGGGCAGTTGCCATCGAAAATGCAGCCTAGCAAGCAGTAACATCCATAATCCACAACAGAGCTGTAGAGTGCCACGATCTTCAGGACAGGGAAGCAATTCAAAGTCATGGCAGCAACGATGTGCATGTGCCTGAAAGGGCCCAGGGAGGGTCTTACCTTATCGTCAAGCTGTGTTGGAGCTGCACCTGGCCACCTCCTGTGGTAGGGAGAGGGCACAGTCCCATTCCAGGGACTGCTGCCTTGCCCATGCGAGGGATAGTTAAGAGACAAGCATTTTGTCAAGGGCCTGGATCGGGTCTTTGGAGGAGGGCCGGCCAAGCCTGCCGGCTACGCATTGGCCTATTACAAAGGAGCTAGAGCCAATGGGGCAGAGCATCAACTGCACCAATCACACAACAGTGTGCAGGCAGCCATCTTGGTATGGCAGCTCTCAGTTCGAATATATTTCAGAAGGGCAGTAGCCGTCGAAAATGCAGCCTAGCAAGCAGTAACATCCACAGTCCACAACAGAGCTGTAGAGTGCCACGATCTTCAGGGCTGTGAAGCAATTCAAAGTTATGGCAGCAACGATGTGCATGTGCCTGAAAGGGCCCAGGGAAGGTCTTACCTTATCGTCAAGCCGTGTTGGAGCTGCACCTGGCCACCTCCTGTGGTAGGGAGAGGGCACAGTCCCATTCCAGGGACTGCTGCCTTGCCCATGCGCGGGATAGTTAAGAGACAAGCATTTTGTCCAGGGCCAGGATCCGGCCTTTGGAGGAGGGCCGGCCAAGCCTGCCGGCTTCTCATTGGCCCATTACAAAGGAGCTAGAGCCAATGGGGGCAGAGCATCAACTGCACCAAGCACACAACAGTGTGTGGGCAGCACATCTTGGTATGGCAGCTTGCAGTTGGAATATATTGCAGTAGGGCAGTTGTCGTTGAAAATGGAGCCTAGCAAGCAGTAACATCCACAGTCCACAACAGAGCTGTAGAGTGCCACGATCTTCAGGGCAGTGAAGCAATTCAAAGTTATGGCAGCAACAATGTGCATGTGCCTGAAAGGGCCCAGGGAGGGTCTTACCTTATCGTCAAGCCGTGTTGGAGCTGCACCTGGCCACCTCCTGTGGTAGGGAGAGGGCACAGTCCCATTCCAGGGACTGCTGCCTTGCCCATGCGCGGGATAGTTAAGAGACAAGCATTTTGTCCAGGGCCAGGATCAGGCCTTTGGAGGAGGGCCGGCCAAGCCTGCCGGCTTCTCATTGGCCCATCACAAGGGAACTAGAGCCGATGGGGGCGAAACATCAACTGCACCAAGCACACAACAGTGTGCAGGCAGCACATCTTGGTATGGCAGCTTGCAGTTGGAATATATTGCAGTAGGGCAGTTGCCGTCGAAAATGCAGCCTAGCAAGCAGTAACCTCCATAGTCCATAACAGAGCTGTAGAGTGCCACGATCTTCAGGGCAGGGAAGCAATTCAATGTCATGGCAGTGCTGACGTGCGTGTGCCTGAAAGGGCCCAGGGAGGGTCTTACCTTATCGTCAAGCCGTGTTGGAGCTGCACCTGGCCACCTCCTGTGGTAGGGAGAGGGCACAGTCCCATTCCAGGGACTGCTGCCTTGCCCATGCGCGGGATAGTTAAGAGACAAGCATTTTGTCCAGGGCCAGGATCAGGCCTTTGGAGGAGGGCCGGCCAAGCCTGCCGGCTTCTCATTGGCCCATCACAAGAGAACTAGAGCCGATGGGGGCGAAGCATCAACTGCACCAAGCACACAACAGTGTGCGGGCCGCCATCTTGGTATAGCAGCTTGCAGTTCAATTATATTGCAGAACAGCAGTAGCCATCGAAAATGCAGCCTAGCAAGCAGTAACATCCATAGTCCACAACAGAGCTTAGAGTGCCACGATCTTCAGGGCAGGGAAGCAATTCAAAGTCATGGCAGTGCTGACGTGCGCGTGCCTGAAAGGGCCCAGGGAGGGTCTTACCTTATCGTCAAGCCGTGTTGGAGCTGCACCTGGCCACCTCCTGTGGTAGGGAGAGGGCACAGTCCCATTCCAGGGACTGCTGCCTTGCCCATGCGCGGGATAGTTAAGAGACAAGCATTTTGTCCAGGGCCAGGATCAGGCCTTTGGAGGACGGCCGGCCAAGCCTGCCGGCTTCTCATTGGCCCATCACAAGAGAACTAGAGCCGATGGGGGCGAAGCATCAACTGCACCAAGCACACAACAGTGTGCGGGCCGCCATCTTGGTATAGCAGCTTGCAGTTCAATTATATTGCAGAACAGCAGTAGCCATCGAAAATGCAGCCTAGCAAGCAGTAACATCCATAGTCCACAACAGAGCTTAGAGTGCCACGATCTTCAGGGCAGGGAAGCAATTCAAAGTCATGGCAGTGCTGACGTGCGCGTGCCTGAAAGGGCCCAGGGAGGGTCTTACCTTATCGTCAAGCCGTGTTGGAGCTGCACCTGGCCACCTCCTGTGGTAGGGAGAGGGCACAGTCCCATTCCAGGGACTGCTGCCTTGCCCATGCGCGGGATAGTTAAGAGACAAGCATTTTGTCCAGGGCCAGGATCAGGCCTTTGGAGGACAGCCGGCCAAGCCTGCCGGCTTCTCATTGGCCCATCACAAGGGAACTAGAGCTGATGGGGGCGAAGAATCAACTGCACCAAGCACACAATAGTGTGCGGGCCGCCATCTTGGTATAGCAGCTTGCAGTTCAATTATATTGCAGAACAGCAGTAGCCATCGAAAATGCAGCCTAGCAAGCAGTAACATCCATAATCCACAACAGAGCTGTAGAGTGCCACGATCTTCAGGACAGGGAAGCAATTCAAAGTCATGGCAGCGCCGACGTGGGCGTGCCTGAATGGGCCCAGGGAGGGTCTTACCTTATCGTCAAGCCATGTTGGAGCTGCACCTGGCAACTTCCCGTGGCAGGGAGAGTGCGCAGTGCCATTACAGGGACTGCTACCCTGCCGATGCACGGGATAGTGAAGAGAGGAGCACTTTGTCCGGGGCCAGGATCGGGGCTTCGGATGCGGGCCGGCCAAGCCTAACGGCTTCTCACTGGACCATTACAAGAGCTAGAGCCAATGGGGGCAGAGCATCAACTGCACCAAGCATACAACAACACAGTGTGTGGGCCGCCATCTTGGTATGGCAGCTCGCTCTTCGAATATATTGCAGAAGAGCAGTAGTCGTGGAAAATGCAGCCTAGCAAGCAGTAACATCCATAGTCCACAACAGAGCTGTAGAGTGTCAGGATCTTCAGGGAAGCAATTCAAAGTCATGGCAGCGCCGACGTGCACGTGCCTGAAAGGGCCCATGGAGGGTCTTACCTTATCGTCAAGCCGTATTGGAGCTGCACCTGGACATCTCCCATGGTATGGAGAGGGCGTAGTCCCATTCCAAGGACTGCTGCCTTGCCGATGCGTGGGATAGTTAAGAGAGAAGCATTTTGTCCAGGGCCAGGATCGGGCCTTTGGAGGAGGGACGGCCAAGCCTGCCGGCTTTTCATTGGCCTGTTACAAAGGAGCTAGAGCCAATGGGGCAGAGCATCAACTGCACCAAGCACACAACGGTGTGCAGCAGCCATCTTGGTATGGCAGCTTGCAGTTGGAATATATTGCAGTAGGGCAGTTGCCGTCGAAAATGCAGGCTAGCAAGCAGTAACAGCCATAGTCCACAACAGAGCTGTAGAGTGCCACGATCTTCAGGGCAGGGAAGCAATTCAAAGTCATGGCAGCGCCGACGTGGGTGTGCCCGAAAGGGCCCACGGAGGGTCTTACCTTATCGTTAGGCCGTGTTGGAGCTGCACCTTTTCACCTCCCGTGGTAGGGAGAGGGCCCAGTCCCATTCCAGGGACTGCTGCCTTGCCCATGCGAGGGATAGTTAAGAGACAAGCATTTTGTCCAGGGCCAGGATCGGGTCTTTGGAGGAGGTCCGGCCAAGCCTGCCAGCTACGCATTGGCCTATTACAAAGGAGCTAGAGCCAATGGGGGCAGAGCATCAACTGCACCAATCACACAACAGTGTGCAGGCAGCCATCTTGGTATGGCAGCTCTCAGTTCGAATATATTTCAGAAGGGCAGTAGCCGTCGAAAATGCAGCCTAGCAAGCAATAACATCCACAGTCCACAACAGAGCTGTAGAGTGCCACGATCTTCAGGGCAGTGAAGCAATTCAAAGTTATTGCAGCAACGATGTGCATGTGCCTGAAAGGGCCCAGGGAGGGTCTTACCTTATCGTCAAGCCGTGTTGGATCTGCACCTGGCCACCTCCTGTGGTAGGGAGAGGGCAAAAGTCCCATTCCAGGGACTGCTGCCTTGCCGATGCGTGGGATAGTTAAGAGACAAGCATTTTGTCCAGGGCCAGGATCGGGCCTTTGGAGGAGGACCGGCCAAGCCTGCCGGCTTTTCATTGGCCTGTTACAAAGAAGCTAGAGCCAATGGGGCAGAGCATCAACTGCACCAAGCACACAACGGTGTGCAGCAGCCATCTTGGTATGGCAGCTTGCAGTTGGAACATATTGCAGTAGGGCAGTTGCCGTCGAAAATGCAGGCTAGCAAGCAGTAACAGCCATAGTCCACAACAGAGCTGTAGAGTGCCACGATCTTCACGGCAGGGAAGCAATTCAAAGTCATGGCAGCGCCGACGTGGGTGTGCCCAAAAGGGCCCATGGAGGGTCTTACCTTATCGCTAGGCCGTGTTGGAGCTGCACCTTGCCACCTCCCGTGGTAGGGAGAGGGCCCAGTCCCATTCCAGGGACTGCTGCCTTGCCCATGCGCGGGATAGTTAAGAGACAAGCATTTTGTCCAGGGCCAGGATCCGGCCTTTGGAGGAGGGCCGGCCAAGCCTGTCGGCTTCTCATTGGCCCATTACAAAGGAGCTAGAGCCAATGGGGGCAGAGCATCAACTTCACCAAGCACACAACAGTGTGTGGGCAGCACATCTTGGTATGGCAGCTTGCAGTTGGAATATATTGCAGTAGGGCAGTTGTCGTTGAAAATGGAGCCTAGCAAGCAGTAACATCCACAGTCCACAACAGAGCTGTAGAGTGCCACGATCTTCAGGGCAGTGAAGCAATTCAAAGTTATGGCAGCAACAATGTGCATGTGCCTGAAAGGGCCCAGGGAGGGTCTTACCTTATCGTCAAGCCGTGTTGGAGCTGCACCTGGCCACCTCCTGTGGTAGGGAGAGGGCACAGTCCCATTCCAGGGACTGCTGCCTTGCCCATGCGCGGGATAGTTAAGAGACAAGCATTTTGTCCAGGGCCAGGATCAGGCCTTTGGAGGAGGGCCGGCCAAGCCTGCCGGCTTCTCATTGGCCCATCACAAGGGAACTAGAGCCGATGGGGGCGAAACATCAACTGCACCAAGCACACAACAGTGTGCAGGCAGCACATCTTGGTATGGCAGCTTGCAGTTGGAATATATTGCAGTAGGGCAGTTGCCGTCGAAAATGCAGCCTAGCAAGCAGTAACCTCCATAGTCCATAACAGAGCTGTAGAGTGCCACGATCTTCAGGGCAGGGAAGCAATTCAATGTCATGGCAGTGCTGACGTGCGTGTGCCTGAAAGGGCCCAGGGAGGGTCTTACCTTATCGTCAAGCCGTGTTGGAGCTGCACCTGGCCACCTCCTGTGGTAGGGAGAGGGCACAGTCCCATTCCAGGGACTGCTGCCTTGCCCATGCGCGGGATAGTTAAGAGACAAGCATTTTGTCCAGGGCCAGGATCAGGCCTTTGGAGGAGGGCCGGCCAAGCCTGCCGGCTTCTCATTGGCCCATCACAAGAGAACTAGAGCCGATGGGGGCGAAGCATCAACTGCACCAAGCACACAACAGTGTGCGGGCCGCCATCTTGGTATAGCAGCTTGCAGTTCAATTATATTGCAGAACAGCAGTAGCCATCGAAAATGCAGCCTAGCAAGCAGTAACATCCATAGTCCACAACAGAGCTTAGAGTGCCACGATCTTCAGGGCAGGGAAGCAATTCAAAGTCATGGCAGTGCTGACGTGCGCGTGCCTGAAAGGGCCCAGGGAGGGTCTTACCTTATCGTCAAGCCGTGTTGGAGCTGCACCTGGCCACCTCCTGTGGTAGGGAGAGGGCACAGTCCCATTCCAGGGACTGCTGCCTTGCCCATGCGCGGGATAGTTAAGAGACAAGCATTTTGTCCAGGGCCAGGATCAGGCCTTTGGAGGACAGCCGGCCAAGCCTGCCGGCTTCTCATTGGCCCATCACAAGGGAACTAGAGCTGATGGGGGCGAAGAATCAACTGCACCAAGCACACAACAGTGTGCGGGCCGCCATCTTGGTATAGCAGCTTGCAGTTCAATTATATTGCAGAACAGCAGTAGCCATCGAAAATGCAGCCTAGCAAGCAGTAACATCCATAATCCACAACAGAGCTGTAGAGTGCCACGATCTTCAGGACAGGGAAGCAATTCAAAGTCATGGCAGCGCCGACGTGGGCGTGCCTGAATGGGCCCAGGGAGGGTCTTACCTTATCGTCAAGCCATGTTGGAGCTGCACCTGGCAACTTCCCGTGGCAGGGAGAGTGCGCAGTGCCATTACAGGGACTGCTACCCTGCCGATGCACGGGATAGTGAAGAGAGGAGCACTTTGTCCGGGGCCAGGATCGGGGCTTCGGATGCGGGCCGGCCAAGCCTAACGGCTTCTCACTGGACCATTACAAGAGCTAGAGCCAATGGGGGCAGAGCATCAACTGCACCAAGCATACAACAACACAGTGTGTGGGCCGCCATCTTGGTATGGCAGCTCCCTCTTCGAATATATTGCAGAAGAGCAGTAGTCGTGGAAAATGCAGCCTAGCAAGCAGTAACATCCATAGTCCACAACAGAGCTGTGGAGTGTCAGGATCTTCAGGGAAGCAATTCAAAGTCATGGCAGCGCCGACGTGCACGTGCCTGAAAGGGCCCATGGAGGGTCTTACCTTATCGTCAAGCCGTATTGGAGCTGCACCTGGACATCTCCCATGGTATGGAGAGGGCGTAGTCCCATTCCAAGGACTGCTGCCTTGCCGATGCGTGGGATAGTTAAGAGAGAAGCATTTTGTCCAGGGCCAGGATCGGGCCTTTGGAGGAGGGCCGGCCAAGCCTGCCGGCTTTTCATTGGCCTGTTACAAAGGAGCTAGAGCCAATGGGGCAGAGCATCAACTGCACCAAGCACACAACGGTGTGCAGCAGCCATCTTGGTATGGCAGCTTGCAGTTGGAATATATTGCAGTAGGGCAGTTGCCGTCGAAAATGCAGGCTAGCAAGCAGTAACAGCCATAGTCCACAACAGAGCTGTAGAGTGCCACGATCTTCAGGGCAGGGAAGCAATTCAAAGTCATGGCAGCGCCGACGTGGGTGTGCCCGAAAGGGCCCACGGAGGGTCTTACCTTATCGTTAGGCCGTGTTGGAGCTGCACCTTTTCACCTCCCGTGGTAGGGAGAGGGCCCAGTCCCATTCCAGGGACTGCTGCCTTGCCCATGCGAGGGATAGTTAAGAGACAAGCATTTTGTCCAGGGCCAGGATCGGGTCTTTGGAGGAGGTCCGGCCAAGCCTGCCAGCTACGCATTGGCCTATTACAAAGGAGCTAGAGCCAATGGGGGCAGAGCATCAACTGCACCAATCACACAACAGTGTGCAGGCAGCCATCTTGGTATGGCAGCTCTCAGTTCGAATATATTTCAGAAGGGCAGTAGCCGTCGAAAATGCAGCCTAGCAAGCAATAACATCCACAGTCCACAACAGAGCTGTAGAGTGCCACGATCTTCAGGGCAGTGAAGCAATTCAAAGTTATTGCAGCAACGATGTGCATGTGCCTGAAAGGGCCCAGGGAGGGTCTTACCTTATCGTCAAGCCGTGTTGGATCTGCATCTGGCCACCTCCTGTGGTAGGGAGAGGGCAAAAGTCCCATTCCAGGGACTGCTGCCTTGCCGATGCGTGGGATAGTTAAGAGACAAGCATTTTGTCCAGGGCCAGGATCAGGCCTTTGGAGGAGGGCCGGCCAAGCCTGCCGGCTTCTCATTGGCCCATCACAAGGGAACTAGAGCCGATGGGGGCGAAACATCAACTGCACCAAGCACACAACAGTGTGCAGGCAGCACATCTTGGTATGGCAGCTTGCAGTTGGAATATATTGCAGTAGGGCAGTTGCCGTCGAAAATGCAGCCTAGCAAGTAGTAACATCCATAGTCCATAACAGAGCTGTAGAGTGCCACGATCTTCAGGGCAGGGAAGCAATTCAATGTCATGGCAGTGCTAACGTGCGTGTGCCTGAAAGGGCCCAGGGAGGGTCTTACCTTATCGTCAAGCCGTGTTGGAGCTGCACCTGGCCACCTCCTCTGGTAGGGAGAGGGCACAGTCCCATTCCAGGGACTGCTGCCTTGCCCATGCGCGGGATAGTTAAGAGACAAGCATTTTGTCCAGGGCCAGGATCAGGCCTTTGGAGGAGGGCTGGCCAAGCCTGCCGGCTTCTCATTGGCCCATTACAAAGGAGCTAGAGCCAATGGGAGCAGAGCATCAACTGCACCAAGCACACAACAGTGTGTAGGCAGCACATCTTGGTATGGCAGCTTGCAGTTGGAATATATTGCAGTAGGGCAGTTGTCGTTGAAAATGGAGCCTAGCAAGCAGTAACATCCACAGTCCACAACAGAGCTGTAGAGTGCCACGATCTTCAGGGCAGGGAAGCAATTCTAAGTCATGGCAGTGCTGACGTGCGTGTGCCTGAAATGGCCCAGGGAGGGTCTTACCTTATCGTCAAGCCATGTTGGAGCTGCACCTGGCCACCCCCTGTGGTAGCGAGAGGGCACAGTCCCATTCCAGGGGCTGCTGCCTTGCCCATGCGCGGGATAGTTAAGAGACAAGCATTTTGTCCAGGGCCAGTATCAGGCCTTTGGAGGTTGGCCGGCCAAGCCTGCCGACTTGTCATTGGCCCATTACAAAGGAGCCAGAGCCAATGCGGTCAGAGCATTAACTGCACCAAGCACACAACAACACAGTGTGCAGGCCGCCATCTTGGTATGGCAGCTCACAGTTCGAATATATTGCAGAAGGGCAGTAGGTGTAGAAAATGCAGCCTAGCAAGCAGTAAAATCCACAGTCCACAACAGTGCTGTAGAGTGTCACGATCTTCAGGGCAGGGAAGCAATTCAATTTCATGGCAGCGATGATGTGCGTGTGCCTGAAAGGGCCCAGGTAGGGTCTTACCTTATCATCAAGCCGTATTGAAGCTGCACCTGGCAGCCTCCCGTGGTAGAGAGTGGGCGCAGTGCCATTCAAGGGACTGCTGTCTTGCCGATGAGTGGGATAGTTAAGAGACAAGCATTTTGTCCAGGGCCAGGATCAGGCCTTTGGAGGAGGGCTGGCCAAGCCTGCCGGCTTCTCATTGGCCCATTACAAAGGAGCTAGAGCCAATGTGGGCAGAGGTTAAAGTGCACCAAGCACACAACAAGACAGTGTGCGGGCCGCCATCTTGGTATGGCAGCTCTCAGTTCGAATATATTTCAGAAGGGCAGTAGCCGTCGGAAATGCAGCCTAGCAAGCAGTAAAATCCACAGTCCACTACAGAGCTGTAGAGTGCCACGATCTTCAGGGCAAAGAAGCAATTCAATGTCATGGCAGCTACGGTGTGCGTGTGCCTGAAAGGGCCCAGGGAGTGTCTTACCTTATCGTCAAGCCATGTTGAAGCTGCATCTGGCAACCTCCCGTGGTAGGGAGAGAGCGCAGTGCCATTCCAGGGATTGCTGCCTGGTCAATGCGCGGGATAGTGAAGAGAGGAACATTTTGTCTGGGTGCAGGATCGGGCCTTCGGATGAGGGCCGGCTAAGCCTGCGGCTTCTCATTGGCCCATTACAAAGGAGCCAGAGCCAATGGGGCAGAGCATCAACTGCTCCAAGCACAGAACAACACAGTGTGCGGGCTGCCATCTTGGTATGGCAGCTCGTAGTTCGAATATATTGCAGTAGGGCAGTTGTCATCGAAAATGCAGCCTAGCAAGCAGTAACATCCATAATCCACAACAGAGCTGTAGAGTGCCACGATCTTCAGGACAGGGAAGCAATTCAAAGTCATGGCAGCAACGATGTGCATGTGCCTGAAAGGGCCCAGGGAGGGTCTTACCTTATCGTCAAGCTGTGTTGGAGCTGCACCTGGCCACCTCCTGTGGTAGGGAGAGGGCACAGTCCCATTCCAGAGACTGCTGCCTTGCCCATGCGAGGGATAGTTAAGAGACAAGCATTTTGTCAAGGGCCTGGATCGGGTCTTTGGAGGAGGGCCGGCCAAGCCTGCCGGCTACGCATTGGCCTATTACAAAGGAGCTAGAGCCAATGGGGCAGAGCATCAACTGCACCAATCACACAACAGTGTGCAGGCAGCCATCTTGGTATGGCAGCTCTCAGTTCGAATATATTTCAGAAGGGCAGTAGCCGTCGAAAATGCAGCCTAGCAAGCAGTAACATCCACAGTCCACAACAGAGCTGTAGAGTGCCACGATCTTCAGGGCTGTGAAGCAATTCAAAGTTATGGCAGCAACGATGTGCATGTGCCTGAAAGGGCCCAGGGAAGGTCTTACCTTATCGTCAAGCCGTGTTGGAGCTGCACCTGGCCACCTCCTGTGGTAGGGAGAGGGCACAGTCCCATTCCAGGGACTGCTGCCTTGCCCATGCGCGGGATAGTTAAGAGACAAGCATTTTGTCCAGGGCCAGGATCCGGCCTTTGGAGGAGGGCCGGCCAAGCCTGCCGGCTTCTCATTGGCCCATTACAAAGGAGCTAGAGCCAATGGGGGCAGAGCATCAACTGCACCAAGCACACAACAGTGTGTGGGCAGCACATCTTGGTATGGCAGCTTGCAGTTGGAATATATTGCAGTAGGGCAGTTGTCGTTGAAAATGGAGCCTAGCAAGCAGTAACATCCACAGTCCACAACAGAGCTGTAGAGTGCCACGATCTTCAGGGCAGTGAAGCAATTCAAAGTTATGGCAGCAACAATGTGCAAGTGCCTGAAAGGGCCCAGGGAGGGTCTTACCTTATCGTCAAGCCGTGTTGGAGCTGCACCTGGCCACCTCCTGTGGTAGGGAGAGGGCACAGTCCCATTCCAGGGACTGCTGCCTTGCCCATGCGCGGGATAGTTAAGAGACAAGCATTTTGTCCAGGGCCAGGATCAGGCCTTTGGAGGAGGGCCGGCCAAGCCTGCCGGCTTCTCATTGGCCCATCACAAGGGAACTAGAGCCGATGGGGGCGAAACATCAACTGCACCAAGCACACAACAGTGTGCAGGCAGCACATCTTGGTATGGCAGCTTGCAGTTGGAATATATTGCAGTAGGGCAGTTGCCGTCGAAAATGCAGCCTAGCGAGCAGTAACCTCCATAGTCCATAACAGAGCTGTAGAGTGCCACGATCTTCAGGGCAGGGAAGCAATTCAATGTCATGGCAGTGCTGACGTGCGTGTGCCTGAAAGGGCCCAGGGAGGGTCTTACCTTATCGTCAAGCCGTGTTGGAGCTGCACCTGGCCACCTCCTGTGGTAGGGAGAGGGCACAGTCCCATTCCAGGGACTGCTGCCTTGCCCATGCGCGGGATAGTTAAGAGACAAGCATTTTGTCCAGGGCCAGGATCAGGCCTTTGGAGGAGGGCCGGCCAAGCCTGCCGGCTTCTCATTGGCCCATCACAAGAGAACTAGAGCCGATGGGGGCGAAGCATCAACTGCACCAAGCACACAACAGTGTGCGGGCCGCCATCTTGGTATAGCAGCTTGCAGTTCAATTATATTGCAGAACAGCAGTAGCCATCGAAAATGCAGCCTAGCAAGCAGTAACATCCATAGTCCACAACAGAGCTTAGAGTGCCACGATCTTCAGGGCAGGGAAGCAATTCAAAGTCATGGCAGTGCTGACGTGCGCGTGCCTGAAAGGGCCCAGGGAGGGTCTTACCTTATCGTCAAGCCGTGTTGGAGCTGCACCTGGCCACCTCCTGTGGTAGGGAGAGGGCACAGTCCCATTCCACGGACTGCTGCCTTGCCCATGCGCGGGATAGTTAAGAGACAAGCATTTTGTCCAGGGCCAGGATCAGGCCTTTGGAGGACGGCCGGCCAAGCCTGCCGGCTTCTCATTGGCCCATCACAAGAGAACTAGAGCCGATGGGGGCGAAGCATCAACTGCACCAAGCACACAACAGTGTGCGGGCCGCCATCTTGGTATAGCAGCTTGCAGTTCAATTATATTGCAGAACAGCAGTAGCCATCGAAAATGCAGCCTAGCAAGCAGTAACATCCATAGTCCACAACAGAGCTTAGAGTGCCACGATCTTCAGGGCAGGGAAGCAATTCAAAGTCATGGCAGTGCTGACGTGCGCGTGCCTGAAAGGGCCCAGGGAGGGTCTTACCTTATCGTCAAGCCGTGTTGGAGCTGCACCTGGCCACCTCCTGTGGTAGGGAGAGGGCACAGTCCCATTCCAGGGACTGCTGCCTTGCCCATGCGCGGGATAGTTAAGAGACAAGCATTTTGTCCAGGGCCAGGATCAGGCCTTTGGAGGACAGCCGGCCAAGCCTGCCGGCTTCTCATTGGCCCATCACAAGGGAACTAGAGCTGATGGGGGCGAAGAATCAACTGCACCAAGCACACAATAGTGTGCGGGCCGCCATCTTGGTATAGCAGCTTGCAGTTCAATTATATTGCAGAACAGCAGTAGCCATCGAAAATGCAGCCTAGCAAGCAGTAACATCCATAATCCACAACAGAGCTGTAGAGTGCCACGATCTTCAGGACAGGGAAGCAATTCAAAGTCATGGCAGCGCCGACGTGGGCGTGCCTGAATGGGCCCAGGGAGGGTCTTACCTTATCGTCAAGCCATGTTGGAGCTGCACCTGGCAACTTCCCGTGGCAGGGAGAGTGCGCAGTGCCATTACAGGGACTGCTACCCTGCCGATGCACGGGATAGTGAAGAGAGGAGCACTTTGTCCGGGGCCAGGATCGGGGCTTCGGATGCGGGCCGGCCAAGCCAAACGGCTTCTCACTGGACCATTACAAGAGCTAGAGCCAATGGGGGCAGAGCATCAACTGCACCAAGCATACAACAACACAGTGTGTGGGCCGCCATCTTGGTATGGCAGCTCGCTCTTCGAATATATTGCAGAAGAGCAGTAGTCGTGGAAAATGCAGCCTAGCAAGCAGTAACATCCATAGTCCACAACAGAGCTGTAGAGTGTCAGGATCTTCAGGGAAGCAATTCAAAGTCATGGCAGCGCCGACGTGCACGTGCCTGAAAGGGCCCATGGAGGGTCTTACCTTATCGTCAAGCCGTATTGGAGCTGCACCTGGACATCTCCCATGGTATGGAGAGGGCGTAGTCCCATTCCAAGGACTGCTGCCTTGCCGATGCGTGGGATAGTTAAGAGAGAAGCATTTTGTCCAGGGCCAGGATCGGGCCTTTGGAGGAGGGACGGCCAAGCCTGCCGGCTTTTCATTGGCCTGTTACAAAGGAGCTAGAGCCAATGGGGCAGAGCATCAACTGCACCAAGCACACAATGGTGTGCAGCAGCCATCTTGGTATGGCAGCTTGCAGTTGGAATATATTGCAGTAGGGCAGTTGCCGTCGAAAATGCAGGCTAGCAAGCAGTAACAGCCATAGTCCACAACAGAGCTGTAGAGTGCCACGATCTTCAGGGCAGGGAAGCAATTCAAAGTCATGGCAGCGCCGACGTGGGTGTGCCCGAAAGGGCCCACGGAGGGTCTTACCTTATCGTTAGGCCGTGTTGGAGCTGCACCTTTTCACCTCCCGTGGTAGGGAGAGGGCCCAGTCCCATTCCAGGGACTGCTGCCTTGCCCATGCGAGGGATAGTTAAGAGACAAGCATTTTGTCCAGGGCCAGGATCGGGTCTTTGGAGGAGGTCCGGCCAAGCCTGCCAGCTACGCATTGGCCTATTACAAAGGAGCTAGAGCCAATGGGGGCAGAGCATCAACTGCACCAATCACACAACAGTGTGCAGGCAGCCATCTTGGTATGGCAGCTCTCAGTTCGAATATATTTCAGAAGGGCAGTAGCCGTCGAAAATGCAGCCTAGCAAGCAATAACATCCACAGTCCACAACAGAGCTGTAGAGTGCCACGATCTTCAGGGCAGTGAAGCAATTCAAAGTTATTGCAGCAACGATGTGCATGTGCCTGAAAGGGCCCAGGGAGGGTCTTACCTTATCGTCAAGCCGTGTTGGATCTGCACCTGGCCACCTCCTGTGGTAGGGAGAGGGCAAAAGTCCCATTCCAGGGACTGCTGCCTTGCCGATGCGTGGGATAGTTAAGAGACAAGCATTTTGTCCAGGGCCAGGATCGGGCCTTTGGAGGAGGACCGGCCAAGCCTGCCGGCTTTTCATTGGCCTGTTACAAAGAAGCTAGAGCCAATGGGGCAGAGCATCAACTGCACCAAGCACACAACGGTGTGCAGCAGCCATCTTGGTATGGCAGCTTGCAGTTGGAACATATTGCAGTAGGGCAGTTGCCGTCGAAAATGCAGGCTAGCAAGCAGTAACAGCCATAGTCCACAACAGAGCTGTAGAGTGCCACGATCTTCACGGCAGGGAAGCAATTCAAAGTCATGGCAGCGCCGACGTGGGTGTGCCCAAAAGGGCCCATGGAGGGTCTTACCTTATCGCTAGGCCGTGTTGGAGCTGCACCTTGCCACCTCCCGTGGTAGGGAGAGGGCCCAGTCCCATTCCAGGGACTGCTGCCTTGCCCATGCGCGGGATAGTTAAGAGACAAGCATTTTGTCCAGGGCCAGGATCCGGCCTTTGGAGGAGGGCCGGCCAAGCCTGCCGGCTTCTCATTGGCCCATTACAAAGGAGCTAGAGCCAATGGGGGCAGAGCATCAACTTCACCAAGCACACAACAGTGTGTGGGCAGCACATCTTGGTATGGCAGCTTGCAGTTGGAATATATTGCAGTAGGGCAGTTGTCGTTGAAAATGGAGCCTAGCAAGCAGTAACATCCACAGTCCACAACAGAGCTGTAGAGTGCCACGATCTTCAGGGCAGTGAAGCAATTCAAAGTTATGGCAGCAACAATGTGCATGTGCCTGAAAGGGCCCAGGGAGGGTCTTACCTTATCGTCAAGCCGTGTTGGAGCTGCACCTGGCCACCTCCTGTGGTAGGGAGAGGGCACAGTCCCATTCCAGGGACTGCTGCCTTGCCCATGCGCGGGATAGTTAAGAGACAAGCATTTTGTCCAGGGCCAGGATCAGGCCTTTGGAGGAGGGCCGGCCAAGCCTGCCGGCTTCTCATTGGCCCATCACAAGGGAACTAGAGCCGATGGGGGCGAAACATCAACTGCACCAAGCACACAACAGTGTGCAGGCAGCACATCTTGGTATGGCAGCTTGCAGTTGGAATATATTGCAGTAGGGCAGTTGCCGTCGAAAATGCAGCCTAGCAAGCAGTAACCTCCATAGTCCATAACAGAGCTGTAGAGTGCCACGATCTTCAGGGCAGGGAAGCAATTCAATGTCATGGCAGTGCTGACGTGCGTGTGCCTGAAAGGGCCCAGGGAGGGTCTTACCTTATCGTCAAGCCGTGTTGGAGCTGCACCTGGCCACCTCCTGTGGTAGGGAGAGGGCACAGTCCCATTCCAGGGACTGCTGCCTTGCCCATGCGCGGGATAGTTAAGAGACAAGCATTTTGTCCAGGGCCAGGATCAGGCCTTTGGAGGAGGGCCGGCCAAGCCTGCCGGCTTCTCATTGGCCCATCACAAGAGAACTAGAGCCGATGGGGGCGAAGCATCAACTGCACCAAGCACACAACAGTGTGCGGGCCGCCATCTTGGTATAGCAGCTTGCAGTTCAATTATATTGCAGAACAGCAGTAGCCATCGAAAATGCAGCCTAGCAAGCAGTAACATCCATAGTCCACAACAGAGCTTAGAGTGCCACGATCTTCAGGGCAGGGAAGCAATTCAAAGTCATGGCAGTGCTGACGTGCGCGTGCCTGAAAGGGCCCAGGGAGGGTCTTACCTTATCGTCAAGCCGTGTTGGAGCTGCACCTGGCCACCTCCTGTGGTAGGGAGAGGGCACAGTCCCATTCCAGGGACTGCTGCCTTGCCCATGCGCGGGATAGTTAAGAGACAAGCATTTTGTCCAGGGCCAGGATCAGGCCTTTGGAGGACAGCCGGCCAAGCCTGCCGGCTTCTCATTGGCCCATCACAAGGGAACTAGAGCTGATGGGGGCGAAGAATCAACTGCACCAAGCACACAACAGTGTGCGGGCCGCCATCTTGGTATAGCAGCTTGCAGTTCAATTATATTGCAGAACAGCAGTAGCCATCGAAAATGCAGCCTAGCAAGCAGTAACATCCATAATCCACAACAGAGCTGTAGAGTGCCACGATCTTCAGGACAGGGAAGCAATTCAAAGTCATGGCAGCGCCGACGTGGGCGTGCCTGAATGGGCCCAGGGAGGGTCTTACCTTATCGTCAAGCCATGTTGGAGCTGCACCTGGCAACTTCCCGTGGCAGGGAGAGTGCGCAGTGCCATTACAGGGACTGCTACCCTGCCGATGCACGGGATAGTGAAGAGAGGAGCACTTTGTCCGGGGCCAGGATCGGGGCTTCGGATGCGGGCCGGCCAAGCCTAACGGCTTCTCACTGGACCATTACAAGAGCTAGAGCCAATGGGGGCAGAGCATCAACTGCACCAAGCATACAACAACACAGTGTGTGGGCCGCCATCTTGGTATGGCAGCTCCCTCTTCGAATATATTGCAGAAGAGCAGTAGTCGTGGAAAATGCAGCCTAGCAAGCAGTAACATCCATAGTCCACAACAGAGCTGTAGAGTGTCAGGATCTTCAGGGAAGCAATTCAAAGTCATGGCAGCGCCGACGTGCACGTGCCTGAAAGGGCCCATGGAGGGTCTTACCTTATCGTCAAGCCGTATTGGAGCTGCACCTGGACATCTCCCATGGTATGGAGAGGGCGTAGTCCCATTCCAAGGACTGCTGCCTTGCCGATGCGTGGGATAGTTAAGAGAGAAGCATTTTGTCCAGGGCCAGGATCGGGCCTTTGGAGGAGGGACGGCCAAGCCTGCCGGCTTTTCATTGGCCTGTTACAAAGGAGCTAGAGCCAATGGGGCAGAGCATCAACTGCACCAAGCACACAACGGTGTGCAGCAGCCATCTTGGTATGGCAGCTTGCAGTTGGAATATATTGCAGTAGGGCAGTTGCCGTCGAAAATGCAGGCTAGCAAGCAGTAACAGCCATAGTCCACAACAGAGCTGTAGAGTGCCACGATCTTCAGGGCAGGGAAGCAATTCAAAGTCATGGCAGCGCCGACGTGGGTGTGCCCGAAAGGGCCCACGGAGGGTCTTACCTTATCGTTAGGCCGTGTTGGAGCTGCACCTTTTCACCTCCCGTGGTAGGGAGAGGGCCCAGTCCCATTCCAGGGACTGCTGCCTTGCCCATGCGAGGGATAGTTAAGAGACAAGCATTTTGTCCAGGGCCAGGATCGGGTCTTTGGAGGAGGTCCGGCCAAGCCTGCCAGCTACGCATTGGCCTATTACAAAGGAGCTAGAGCCAATGGGGGCAGAGCATCAACTGCACCAATCACACAACAGTGTGCAGGCAGCCATCTTGGTATGGCAGCTCTCAGTTCGAATATATTTCAGAAGGGCAGTAGCCGTCGAAAATGCAGCCTAGCAAGCAATAACATCCACAGTCCACAACAGAGCTGTAGAGTGCCACGATCTTCAGGGCAGTGAAGCAATTCAAAGTTATTGCAGCAACGATGTGCATGTGCCTGAAAGGGCCCAGGGAGGGTCTTACCTTATCGTCAAGCCGTGTTGGATCTGCATCTGGCCACCTCCTGTGGTAGGGAGAGGGCAAAAGTCCCATTCCAGGGACTGCTGCCTTGCCGATGCGTGGGATAGTTAAGAGACAAGCATTTTGTCCAGGGCCAGGATCGGGCCTTTGGAGGAGGACCGGCCAAGCCTGACGGCTACGCATTGGCCTATTACAAAGGAGCTAGAGACAATGGGGGCAGAGCATCAACTGCACCAATCACACAACAGTGTGCAGGCAGCCATCTTGGTATAGCAGCTCTCAGTTTGAATATATTTCAGAAGGGCAGTAGCCGTCGAAAATGCAGCCTAGCAAGCAGTAACATCCAAAGTCCACAACAGAGCTGTAGAGTGCCACGATCTTCAGGGCTGTGAAGCAATTCAAAGTTATGGCAGCAACGATGTGCATGTGCCTGAAAGGGCCCAGGGAAGGTCTTACCTTATCGTCAAGCCGTGTTGGAGCTGCACCTGGCGACCTCCTGTGGTAGGGAGAGGGCACAGTCCCATTCCAGGGACTGCTGCCTTGCCCATGCGCGGGATAGTTAAGAGACAAGCATTTTGTCCAGGGCCAGGATCCGGCCTTTGGAGGAGGGCCGGCCAAGCCTGCCGGCTTCTCATTGGCCCATTACAAAGGAGCTAGAGCCAATGGGGGCAGAGCATCAACTTCACCAAGCACACAACAGTGTGTGGGCAGCACATCTTGGTATGGCAGCTTGCAGTTGGAATATATTGCAGTAGGGCAGTTGTCGTTGAAAATGGAGCCTAGCAAGCAGTAACATCCACAGTCCACAACAGAGCTGTAGAGTGCCACGATCTTCAGGGCAGTGAAGCAATTCAAAGTTATGGCAGCAACAATGTGCATGTGCCTGAAAGGGCCCAGGGAGGGTCTTACCTTATCGTCAAGCCGTGTTGGAGCTGCACCTGGCCACCTCCTGTGGTAGGGAGAGGGCACAGTCCCATTCCAGGGACTGCTGCCTTGCCCATGCGCGGGATAGTTAAGAGACAAGCATTTTGTCCAGGGCCAGGATCAGGCCTTTGGAGGAGGGCCGGCCAAGCCTGCCGGCTTCTCATTGGCCCATCACAAGGGAACTAGAGCTGATGGGGGCGAAGAATCAACTGCACCAATCACACAACAGTGTGCGGGCCGCCATCTTGGTATAGCAGCTTGCAGTTCAATTATATTGCAGAACAGCAGTAGCCATCGAAAATGCAGCCTAGCAAGCAGTAACATCCATAGTCCACAACAGAGCTGTAGAGTGCCACGATCTTCAGGGCAGGGAAGCAATTCAAAGTCATGGCAGTGCCGACGTGCGCGTGCCTGAAAGGGCCCAGGGAGGGTCTTACCTTATCGTCAAGCCGTGTTGGAGCTGCACCTGGCCACCTCCTGTGGTAGGGAGAGGGCACAGCCCCATTCCAGGGACTGCTGCCTTGCCCATGCGAGGGATAGTTAAGAGACAAGCATTTTGTCCAGGGCCAGGATCAGGCCTTTGGAAGAGGGCTGGCCAAGCCTGCCGGCTTCTCATTGGCCCATTACAAAGGAGCTAGAGCCAATGGGGGCGAAGCATCAACTGCACCAAGCACACAACAGTGTGCGGGCCGCCATCTTGGTATAGCAGCTTGCAGTTCAATTATATTGCAGAACAGCAGTAGCCATCGAAAATGCAGCCTAGCAAGCAGTAACATCCATAATCCACAACAGAGCTGTAGAGTGCCACGATCTTCAGGACAGGGATGCAATTCAAAGTCATGGCAGCGCCGAAGTGGGCGTGCCTGAATGGGCCCAGGGAGGGTCTTACCTTATCGTCAAGCCATGTTGGAGCTGCACCTGGCAACTTCCCGTGGCAGGGAGAGTGCGCAGTGCCATTACAGGGACTGCTATCCTGCCGATGCACGGGATAGTGAAGAGAGGAGCACTTTGTCCGGGGCCAGGATCGGGGCTTCGAATGCGGGCCGGCCAAGCCTAACGGCTTCTCACTGGACCATTACAAGAGCTAGAGCCAATGGGGGCAGAGCATCAACTGCACCAAGCATACAACAACACAGTGTGTGGGCCGCCATCTTGGTATGGCAGCTCGCTCTTCGAATATATTGCAGAAGAGCAGTAGTCGTGGAAAATGCAGCCTAGCAAGCAGTAACATCCATAGTCCACAACAGAGCTGTAGAGTGTCAGGATCTTCAGGGAAGCAATTCAAAGTCATGGCAGCGCCGACGTGCACGTGCCTGAAAGGGCCCATGAAGGGTCTTACCTTATCGTCAAGCCGTATTGGAGCTGCACCTGGACATCTCCCATGGTATGGAGAGGGCGTAGTCCCATTCCAAGGACTGCTGCCTTGCCGATGCGTGGGATAGTTAAGAGAGAAGCATTTTGTCCAGGGCCAGGATCGGGCCTTTGGAGGAGGGCCGGCCAAGCCTGCCGGCTTTTCATTGGCCTGTTACAAAGGAGCTAGAGCCAATGGGGCAGAGCATCAACTGCACCAAGCACACAACGGTGTGCAGCAGCCATCTTGGTATGGCAGCTTCCAGTTGGAATATATTGCAGTAGGGCAGTTGCCGTCGAAAATGCAGGCTATCAAGCACTAACAGCCATAGTCCACAACAGAGCTGTAGAGTGCCACGATCTTCAGGGCAGGGAAGCAATTCAAAGTCATGGCAGCGCCGACGTGGGTGTGCCCGAAAGGGCCCACGGAGGGTCTTACCTTATCGTTAGGCCGTGTTGGAGCTGCACCTTGCCACCTCCCGTGGTAGGGAGAGGGCCCAGTCCCATTCCAGGGACTGCTGCCTTGCCCATGCGAGGGATAGTTAAGAGACAAGCATTTTGTCCAGGGCCAGGATCGGGTCTTTGGAGGAGGGCCGGCCAAGCCTGCCAGCTACGCATTGGCCTATTACAAAGGAGCTAGAGCCAATGGGGGCAGAGCATCAACTGCACCAATCACACAACAGTGTGCAGGCAGCCATCTTGGTATGGCAGCTCTCAGTTCGAATATATTTCAGAAGGGCAGTAGCCGTCGAAAATGCAGCCTAGCAAGCAGTAACATCCACAGTCCACAACAGAGCTGTAGAGTGCCACGATCTTCAGGGCAGTGAAGCAATTCAAAGTTATGGCAGCAACGATGTGCATGTGCCTGAAAGGGCCCAGGGAGGGTCTTACCTTATCGTCAAGCCGTGTTGGAGCTGCACCTGGCCACCTCCTGTGGTAGGGAGAGGGCACAGTCCCATTCCAGGGACTGCTGCCTTGCCGATGCGTGGGATAGTTAAGAGAGAAGCATTTTGTCCAGGGCCAGGATCGGGCCTTTGGAGGAGGGCCGGCCAAGCCTGCCGGCTTTTCATTGGCCTGTTACAAAGGAGCTAGAGCCAATGGGGCAGAGCATCAACTGCACCAAGCACACAACGGTGTGCAGCAGCCATCTTGGTATGGCAGCTTGCAGTTGGAACATATTGCAGTAGGGCAGTTGCCGTCGAAAATGCAGGCTAGCAAGCAGTAACAGCCATAGTCCACAACAGAGCTGTAGAGTGCCACGATCTTTACGGCAGGGAAGCAATTCAAAGTCATGGCAGCGCCGACATGGGTGTGCCCGAAAGGGCCCACGGAGGGTCTTACCTTATCGCTAGGCCGTGTTGGAGCTGCACCTTGCCACCTCCCGTGGTAGGGAGAGAGCCCAGTCCCATTCCAGGGACTGCTGCCTTGCCCATGCGAGGGATAGTTAAGAGACAAGCATTTTGTCCAGGGCCAGGATCGGGTCTTTGGAGGAGGGCCGGCCAAGCCTGCCAGCTACGCATTGGCCTATTACAAAGGAGCTAGAGCCAATGGGGGCAGAGCATCAACTGCACCAATCACACAACAGTGTGCAGGCAGCCATCTTGGTATGGCAGATCTCAGTTCGAATATATTTCAGAAGGGCAGTAGCCGTCGAAAATGCAGCCTAGCAAGCAGTAACATCCACAGTCCACAACAGAGCTGTAGAGTGCCACGATCTTCAGGGCAGTGAAGCAATTCAAAGTTATGGCAGCAACGATGTGCATGTGCCTGAAAGGGCCCAGGGAGGGTCTTACCTTATCGTCAAGCCGTGTTGGAGCTGCACCTGGCCACCTCCTGTGGTAGGGAGAGGGCACAGTCCCATTCCAGGGACTGCTGCCTTGCCGATGCGTGGGATAGTTAAGAGAGAAGCGTTTTGTCCAGGGCCAGGATCGGGCCTTTGGAGGAGGGCCGGCCAAGCCTGCCGGCTTTTCATTGGCCTGTTACAAAGGAGCTAGAGCCAATGGGGCAGAGCATCAACTGCACCAAGCACACAACGGTGTGCAGCAGCCATCTTGGTATGGCAGCTTGCAGTTGGAACATATTGCAGTAGGGCAGTTGCCGTCGAAAATGAAGGCTAGCAAGCAGTAACAGCCATAGTCCACAACAGAGCTGTAGAGTGCCACGATCTTTACGGCAGGGAAGCAATTCAAAGTCATGGCAGCGCCGACGTGGGTGTGCCCGAAAGGGCCCACGGAGGGTCTTACCTTATCGCTAGGCCGTGTTGGAGCTGCACCTTGCCACCTCCCGTGGTAGGGAGAGAGCCCAGTCCCATTCCAGGGACTGCTGCCTTGCCCATGCGAGGGATAGTTAAGAGACAAGCATTTTGTCCAGGGCCAGGATCGGGTCTTTGGAGGAGGGCCGGCCAAGACTTCCGGCTACACATTGGCCTATTACAAAGGAGCTAGAGCCAATGGGGGAAGAGCATCAACTGCACCAATCACACAACAGTGTGCAGGAAGCCATCTTGGTATGGCAGCTCTCAGTTCGAATATATTTCAGAAGGGCAGTAGCCGTCGAAAATGCAGCCTAGCAAGCAGTAACATCCATAGTTCACAACAGAGCTGTAGAGTGCCACGATCTTCAGGGCAGTGAAGCAATTCAAAGTTATGGCAGCAACGATGTGCATGTGCCTGAAAGGGCCCAGGGAGGGTCTTACCTTATCGTCAAGCTGTGTTGGAGCTGCACCTGGCCACCTCCTGTGGTAGGGAGAGGGCACAGTCCCATTCCAGGGACTGCTGCCTTGCCCATGAGAGGGATAGTTAAGAGACAAGCATTTTGTCAAGGGCCTGGATCGGGTCTTTGGAGGAGGGCCGGCCAAGCCTGCCGGCTACGCATTGGCCTATTACAAAGGAGCTAGAGCCAATGGGGGCAGAGCATCAACTGCACCAATCACACAACAGTGTGCAGGCAGCCATCTTGGTATGGCAGCTCTCAGTTCGAATATATTTCAGAAGGGCAGTAGCCGTCGAAAATGCAGCCTAGCAAGCAGTAACATCCACAGTCCACAACATAGCTGTAGAGTGCCACGATCTTCAGGGCTGTGAAGCAAGGAACAAGTTACTTACCTGTAACTGTTGTTCTCCAGCATGGGTCTGGCATGGATTCACATGCTCATGAATATTCCCCGTCGTCAGGCTGGGAATCCTCGGTAAAGAAAAAACCAGTATCAGTTTCGTTTCTGATCTGTCTTTCGTAGTAATAACCAATCACTGGTCTCTGCGTCATACTGACCACAGCCAATGACTGCCCTCTACCTAAGCACCGCCTCTGGCAGCCATCTTCAGATTTGGAAGCACGTGAAGTGGCAGTATGACCAAGTGAAGAGCCGCAGAGGGGTAGGCGGGAGGGTTCGCATGTGAATCCATGCCAGACCCATGCTGGAGAACAACAGTTACAGGTAAGTAACTTGTTCCTTCTCCAGCATGGGGTCTGGCATGGATTCACATGCTCATGAATAAAGAATACATAGCAGTACACACATGCACAACCACGGGAGGTGGCAAAGGCTCAACATTAAGCATCACATCAACTCAACATTAAGCATCTTACCTCCTCACCAGGCTCACCTCAGGCGAACAGGTTGCGCAGCACTGCTTGGCCGACCCTGGACTCCTCCCTGGAATCCCGGTCGACGCAGTAGAATTTCGTGAAGGTGTGCGTCGACCTCCACGTAGCAGCCCTGCATATGTCCAGCAGGGGCACACCAGATAGGAACGCCGTGGTAGCTGCGATCGCTCTGGTGGAATGGGCTCTCGGACGGCCAGGCAGCGGTCGGTTTGCCAACCGGTGACAGCACATGATACAGCCGGAGAGCCATCTGGAGATGGAAGCCTTCGAGAGAGCCTTCCCCTGATTGACAGGTCCAAAGTTCACAAAGAGTTGTGACGTCTTCCGAAAACCCTTCGTGCGGTCCACGTAGAACTTCAGCGCTCTAGCTACATCCAGCGAGTGCAAAGTCCTCTCAGCCGGCGATGAAGGCGACGGGAAGAACACAGGTAACACCAAGGGTTCGTTGAGATGGAAGTCCGACGGTACCTTGGGCATGAAGGAGGGGTGCGTCCTGAGCACTACCCTCGTGTCGTGGAAAGTCAAGTACGGGGCCTTGCAGGAAAGGGCCTGGATCTCTCCCACTCGTCGTGCGGAGGTGATGGCCACAAGAAAAGCTGTTTTCCACGATAGAAACTTCAACGGGGCCGAGTGCAGAGGCTCGAACGGAGGTCCCATGAGCTTGGTCAGCACCACGTTGAGCTCCCACGCCGGGGCCGGAGCCTTCACCGGCGGGAACGATCTGAACAGTCCCTTCATGAACTCTTTCACCAGACGATGAGACCACAAGGACGTCCGCCCCGTGGTTCTGGTGTATCGGGAGATCGCAGCAAGATGAATCTTGATGGACGCGTGTGCCAGACCAGCTTTGGCCAGCGTCAGCAGGTACGGCAGTACTTGGGGAGCCGTAATCCGTAGAGGGTTAATCTTCTGTGCGTGGCACCAGACAGAGAACCTCTTCCATTTGTGTCCGTAGCATTTAAGAGTCGAGGACGCCCTGGCCTTTGCAAGAACCTCTCTGCAATCGGCTGGTATGTCGTATCCTCCAAACTCTAGTGCTGCAGGAGCCAGGCCTGCAAGTTCAGCGACTTCGGGTCGTGGTGGAGGATGGCGCCTCCTTCCCTGGAGAGTAGATCCGCGTCCGCCGGCAGCTTGATCGGCGGGGACGCTGACAAGTCCAGAAGGTCCGGGAACCATATCTGCCTCGGCCACGCAGGTGCGACGAGGATCATCCTGCACCGTGACCTCTTGAGCTGGTTGACGAGCCGGATTAGCAGAGGCAAGGGAGGGAACGCGTAGAGGAACAGGCCCTCCCAGGGGAACGAGAAAGCATCGCCCATGCTCCTCGTCTGGGGAAACCTGCTGGCGAACCTCCGGCACTTGGTGTTCGTCGCCGTCGCGAACAGGTCGATCTGGGGTGTGCCCCACCGTCGGAAGAGGCGATCCACCAGATCCTGCCGTAGTTCCCACTCGTGGCACGAGCGCAGCTCCCTGCTGAGTGAGTCGGCGATGGTGTTTTTTATCCCTGCCAGATGAAACGGCACCAGAAAAATCCCTTGGGCGACGGCCCAATGCCACAGGTCCTGCGCCTCCTTGGACAGCGCTGGGGACCTGGTTCCGCCCTGTTTCCTGATGTAAAACATGGTGGTGGTGTTGTCGGTGAAGATCCTCACCACCTTGCCCTTGAGGGACGGAAGGAAGGACCTGAGGGCCCAAAACACTGCACGGAGCTCCAGGACGTTGATATGCAGGGACTTCTCCGTCGGGAGCCAGAGTCCCCTTGCGTGCAGATTTTCGGTGTGCGCTCCCCACCCTTCCAGGGAGGCATCCGTGGTCACAGTCTCCTGGTGGGCTGGGGTCTGGAAGTCCATGCCCGCCGTCAGATGCGCGCGGGTGCCCCACCACCGTATCGCTCGTCGGAAACTCTCGTCGAGCTTGATCCTTTCCTCGAAGCTGCCCGTCGTCTGGATCCAGCGCGCATCCAGGAATTCTTGCAACGGGCGCATCCGGAGCCTGCACATGGGAATGAGGTAGATGCAGGAAGACATCATCCCGAGGAGGGACTTGATGGACCTCACCTTGGCCGCGTCGGCCACCAACATCCGTTGCACCTTGCCCAAGATGGTCCTGGTCCTCTCCTCCGACGGGGAGGCCAGAAGGGACACTGTGTCGAGCCTCGCTCCCAGAAACAGTGCGACTTGCGCGGGCCCCAGGTGGGATTTGGCGTAGTTCACGGAGAATCCCAGGTCCGTGAGGAGTTGGACGGTCCTTGCCGTGTGGACCACGGCGAGCTCCCTCGTCTTGGCGCGGATGAGCCAGTCGTCCAGGTAGGGGTAGACGTGAATCCCCTCGCGGCGCAGCTGCGCCGCCACCGGTGCGAGGCACTTGGTGAATACCCTGGGTGCCGACCGTAGTCCGAAGGGAAGGGCTTTGAACTGGTAATGACGCCCTTGGACCACGAATCTGAGGAATTTTCGGTGCCCCTTTAGGATGGGAATGTGGAAGTAGGCATCCTCCAAATCCAACGACGATAGGAAGTCTCCTTCCTCCAGCTGACCCAGGACGTGCTGGAGGGTGACCATCCGGAACTTCTGCGCCTTGATGAACTTGTTCAGACGTCGCAGGTCTAGGATGGGGCGCCATCCTCCCGTCTTCTTCTTCACGAGGAAGTATCGCGAGTAGACTCCGGAGCCCCGAAGCCTCTTTGGGACGAGTTCGATGGCGCCCTTTCTGAGCATCGCCTTTACCTCCAGGAGAAGTTGAGGGACGTGAAGTTCATTCCTGGCCACGGGGGGGGACGCGCGGGCACCTTCTTAGAAACTCGAGCGCGTGGCCCCGGGCCAGGGCGTCCAGCACCCAACGGTCGGTGGAGATGGACTCCCACACGCTGACGAAGCCCGCCAGCCGGCCTCCCACCGGGGTGCTTCGGTGGGGGCCCGACCCCACGGCCGGTTCAATCCTGCTTGGACGCGGCCTTGCCGCCTTGACCTCCTTGGCAACGACGGCGGGGTCCGCTAGACTTGCCTCGTCCTCTGTAGGCCTCTTGCGACGACGAGCGGGCTGCTTGACGGTAGGAAGCGAAACCGCCGCCGGAACCTTTGGAGGCGCCCTTGCCTCCGCCGCTCCGAAAGGGCGTTCGTCGTTGCTGCAGGACTCCAAGGGCCCTGGCCGTCTCAGTATCCGCCTTGATGGCCTGAAGGGAATCGTCCACCGTCTTCCCAAACAGGTTGTTCCCGTCGAAGGGCATGTCCAGGACTCTGGTCTGGACGTCCTGCCGAAAGTCCGTAGCTTTGAGCCATCCACGACGTCGAAGGCAAACGCCGTTGCCCAGCTGGCGGAACCCAGTGTCGGCGATGTCCGTCGCCACGGTGATGGCGTGGTCCGACGCCACCTCACCTTCCTGCAGGATCTCAAGGGCCTCCGCCCTCTTGTCGTCCGGCAGAAAATCCAGCAGGGGAGCTATCTTGTACCAGAGCTCCCTGTCGTAGCGGGCCACGATAGCCAAGGCGTTGGCCGCTTTAATCGTCGTCGCTGCCGACGAGATGACTCTACGTCCCATAGCATCCAATTTCTTTCCCTCGCCGTCCGGCGGGGAAGTCGATGTGGAGGCCGCACCCCCCCCCCGCTTTCTTCCTGGCTGCCGCGGAGACGACGGAATCCGGGGTAGGCTGCGCCCGGAGGCATAGGGGGGCCGTGTCCGGGACCCGGTACTTTTTCTCGTACCGGTCTCTTCTAGCTGGCGTCGTGGAAGGGTTCTTGAGGAGGGAAAGGCCCTCATCCCAAATGTCGTCCAACAGAGGCACTGCGAGGACCGTCTTCCTCTTGGCCTCGCGCCGCTGATAAAGGAAGCCTTCCTTTTTCTTCTCCTCAGGGCAGAGTTGGAAAAGCTCGGACGCCCTGGAGATCATGGAGTGGAAAGATCCGATCTCGTCGGGCGGAGAAGCCCTGGTGGGAGGCGACGACGGAAAATCCTCGTCGTATGCCTCGTCGTCCGTACCCGTCGCTGCCGTGTCAGTCCCCGTATCATCCCCTCGGGTGGACGGGGAGGAGGGCTGGACGGGGCGCGACGGTTGAAAAGGAGGTGGTGGATGGATCCTTCTTTTCTTGGTAGGGGGAACACCAGAAGGTCCCGGTTCTGGATCCCCCGACAGGAGAGGTTCCTCCGTCGGTAACGGTAGCCTCGTCCTTATCTCGGAGCATAAGGACTGTATGGCCAACAAAATGGCCGCCGAGTTGTCTTGCGGCGCTGGCAGAGGGGAATCCGACGGGCGAGCAGGGGCCCCGTCGGTATCCTCGACGATGTCGTCGTCGTCACCTGCGTCGGGGTCCATTCCGACGGGCTGGCCTTCTTCCACGCCTAGGCCGTGGCTTAAGACCTCGATCAGCTCCTCTTCTGAGGTTGAGGCCGAATCTACGACGACGCCCTGCCCCCCCTTCTTCTTCCCCACGGAGGGTTTCACGGGGGTCCTATCGATGGGCACAAAGGAAGACTCCCTCCGAGGAGGCAGGGAGATTCTGGGCCCTGAGGTCGCCACCACTGGTGTAGCCACCACAGGTTGAGCCAGGGCCGCCGCGACCGTTTCGATAGAGGGCTTGGTCGGATGGATCAAGGCCTTCACCACCTTAGGTGCGCTCACCGCCTTATCCTTGAGGGAGGGGGCACTGCCACGCTCCTCCTCTGCCTTAGAGCTCGACCGGGGCCTCTCCAGGAGCTTCGCCGGGTGCTCGGACTTCCTCTTACCCGACCCAGAGCGTTGGCTCGTGGTTGATGGTGCCGGGGAGGGTGCGCCCTGCCTGGCGCCCGTAGAGCCCGACCGTTCGGCGCTCCCGGTGCCAGCGGACTCGCGGTGCTTGGCCTTATGTTGGGCCCCCGTCGCCGGGGCGCCCTCAAAGGTCTTAGAGGACCGCTCGGATTTCTTCTTCTTCTCGCCAGACGGGCTCTTACCCTCCAGCCAGTTGGCGAGACGTTGATGGCGGTCCTTCATGGTCCGTTCCGACATGTTGCCGCAAAACGCACAGTCCTTCTCCACGTGCGTCTTGTCCTCATGAAGGCAGTAAAGGCAGAAAGAGTGTTCCTCCTCCTTGAAGACGTTCTGCAGCTGGCATCCAGGGCAGACCCTGAACAGCTTTCCGGGCGTCGAGCTTCCCTTCTCCTGGGCCATCTCCGAGACCGGGCCTGAGAAGCTTCTGGAGTCCTCCGAAGCGTAGCTCGACGAAATCTTCACCCTTGAGGGGCACAGATGAATCCGACACGGGTCCCCGTTGATCGGATGTAGGATCGGTGGAGCTTGAGGCTCTTTTGACCGAAAGAATCGAAGTTTTTTTGTGAAAAAGCGCGAAAAAAAGCACTAACGCTCGAGAGCAATAGCACGAGGATCCCAACACATGAACGTGCGGTAAAAATCTGAAGATGGCTGCCAGAGGCGGTGCTTAGGTAGAGGGCAGTCATTGGCTGTGGTCAGTATGACGCAGAGACCAGTGATTGGTTATTACTACGAAAGACAGATCAGAAACGAAACTGATACTGGTTTTTTCTTTACCGAGGATTCCCAGCCTGACGACGGGGAATATTCATGAGCATGTGAATCCATGCCAGACCCCATGCTGGAGAATTCAAAGTTATGGCAGCAACGATGTGCATGTGCCTGAAAGGGCCCAGGGAAGGTCTTACCTTATCGTCAAGCCGTGTTGGAGCTGCACCTGGCCACCTCCTGTGGTAGGGAGAGGGCACAGTCCCATTCCAGGGACTGCTGCCTTGCCCATGCGCAGGATAGTTAAGAGACAAGCATTTTGTCCAGGGCCAGGATCGGGTCTTTGGAGGAGGGCCGGCCAAGCCTGCCAGCTACGCATTGGCCTATTACAAAGGAGCTAGAGCCAATGGGGGCAGAGCATCAACTGCACCAATCACACAACAGTGTGCAGGCAGCCATCTTGGTATGGCAGCTCTCAGTTCGAATATATTTCAGAAGGGCAGTAGCCGTCGAAAATGCAGCCTAGCAAGCAGTAACATCCACAGTTCACAACAGAGCTGTAGAGTGCCACGATCTTCAGGGCAGTGAAGCAATTCAAAGTTATGGCAGCAACGATGTGCATGTGCCTGAAAGGGCCCAGGGAGGGTCTTACCTTATCGTCAATCCGTGTTGGAGCTGCACCTGGCCACCTCCTGTGGTAGGGAGAGGGCACAGTCCCATTCCAGGGACTGCTGCCTTGCCGATGCGTGGGATAGTTAAGAGACAAGCATTTTGTCCAGGGCCAGGATCGGGCCTTTGGAGGAGGGCCGGCCAAGCCTGCCGGCTTTTCATTGGCCTGTTACAAAGGAGCTAGAGCCAATGGGGCAGAGCATCAACTGCACCAAGCACACAACGGTGTGCAGCAGCCATCTTGGTATGGCAGCTTGCAGTTGGAATATATTGCAGTAGGGCAGTTGCCGTCGAAAATGCAGCCTATCAAGCAGTAACATCCATAGTCCATAACAGAGCTGTAGAGTGCCACGATCTTCAGGGCAGGGAAGCAATTCAATGTCATGGCAGTGCTGACGTGCGTGTGCCTGAAAGGGCCCAGGGAGGGTCTTACCTTATCGTCAAGCCGTGTTGGAGCTGCACCTGGCCACCTCCTGTGGTAGGGAGAGGGCACAGTCCCATTCCAGGGAGTGCTGCCTTGCCCATGCGCGGGATAGTTAAGAGACAAGCATTTTGTCCAGGGCCAGGATCGGGCCTTTGGAGGAGGGCCGGCCAAGCCTGCCGGCTTTTCATTAGCCAGTTACAAAGAAGCTAGAGCCAATGGGGCAGTGCATCAACTGCACCAAGCACACAACGGTGTGCAGCAGCCATCTTGGTATGGCAGCTTGCAGTTCGAACATATTGCAGTAGGGCAGTTGCCGTCGAAAATGCAGGCTAGCAAGCAGTAACAGCCATAGTCCACAACAGAGCTGTAGAGTGCCACGATCTTCAGGACAGGGAAGCAATTCAAAGTCATGGCAGCGCCGACGTGGGCGTGCCTGAATGGGCCCAGGGAGGGTCTTACCTTATCGTCAAGCCATGTTGGAGCTGCACCTGGCAACTTCCCGTGGCAGGGAGAGTGCGCAGTGCCATTACAGGGACTGCTACCCTGTCGATGCACGGGATAGTGAAGAGAGGAGCACTTTGTCCGGGGCCAGGATCGGGGCTTTGGATGCAAGCCGGCCAAGCCTAACGGCTTCTCACTGGACCATTACAAGAGCTAGAGCCAATGGGGGCAGAGCATCAACTGCACCAAGCATACAACAACACAGTGTGTGGGCCGCCATCTTGGTATGGCAGCTCGCTCTTCGAATATATTGCAGAAGAGCAGTAGTCGTGGAAAATGCAGCCTAGCAAGCAGTAACATCCATAGTCCACAACAGAGCTGTAGAGTGTCAGGATCTTCAGGGAAGCAATTCAAAGTCATGGCAGCGCCGACGTGCACGTGCCTGAAAGGGCCCATGGAGGGTCTTACCTTATCGTCAAGCCGTATTGGAGCTGCACCTGGACATCTCCCATGGTATGGAGAGGGCGTAGTCCCATTCCAGGAACTGCTGCCTTGCCGATGCGTGGGATAGTTAAGAGACAAGCATTTTGTCCAGGCCCAGGATCGGGCCTTTGGAGGAGGGCCGGCCAAGCCTGCCGGCTTTTCATTGGCCTGTTACAAAGGAGCTAGAGCCAATGGGGCAGAGCATCAACTGCACCAAGCACACAACGGTGTGCAGCAGCCATCTTGGTATGGCAGCTTGCAGTTGGAATATATTGCAGTAGGGCAGTTGCCGTCGAAAATGCAGGCTAGCAAGCAGTAACAGCGATAGTCCACAACAGAGCTGTAGAGTGCCACGATCTTCAGGGCAGGGAAGCAATTCAAAGTCATGGCAGCGCCGACGTGGGTCTGCCCGAAAGGGCCCACGGAGGGTCTTACCTTATCGTTAGGCCGTGTTGGAGCTGCACCTTGCCACCTCCCGTGGTAGGGAGAGGGCCCAGTGCCATTCCAGGGACTGCTGCCTTGCCCATTCGAGGGATAGTTAAGAGACAAGCATTTTGTCCAGGGCCAGGATCGGGTCTTTGGAGGAGGGCCGGCCAAGCCTGCAGGCTACGCATTGGCCTATTACAAAGGAGCTAGAGCCAATGGGGGCAGAGCATCAACTGCACAAATCACACAACTGTGTGCAGGCAGCCATCTTGGTATGGCAGCTCTCAGTTCGAATATATTTCAGAAGGGCAGTAGCCGTCGAAAATGCAGCCTAGCAAGCAGTAACATCCACAGTCCACAACAGAGCTGTAGAGTGCCACGATCTTCAGGGCTGTGAAGCAATTCAAAGTTATGGCAGCAACGATGTGCATGTGCCTGAAAGGGCCCATGGAAGGTCTTACCTTATCGTCAAGCCGTGTTGGAGCTGCACCTGGCCACCTCCTGTGGTAGGGAGAGGGCACAGTCCCATTTCAGGGACTGCTGCCTTGCCGATGCGTGGGATAGTTAAGAGACAAGCATTTTGTCCAGGGCCAGGATCGGGCCTTTGGAGGAGGGCCGGCCAAGCCTGCCGGCTTTTCATTGGCCTGTTACAAAGAAGCTAGAGCCAATGGGGCAGAGCATCAACTGCACCAAGCACACAACGATGTGCAGCAGCCATCTTGGTATGGCAGCTTGCAGTTGGAATATATTGCAGTAGGGCAGTTGCCGTCAAAAATGCAGCCTAGCAAGCAGTAACATCCATAATCCACAACAGAGCTGTAGAGTGCCACGATCTTCAGGACAGGGAAGCAATTCAAAGTCATGGCAGCGCCGACGTGGGCGTGCCTGAATGGGCCCAGGGTGGGTCTTACCTTATCGTCAAGCCATGTTGGAGCTGCACCTGGCAACTTCCCGTGGCAGGGAGAGTGCGCAGTGCCATTACAGGGACTGCTACCCTGTCGATGCACGGGATAGTGAAGAGAGGAGCACTTTGTCCGGGGCCAGGATCGGGGCTTTGGATGCAAGACGGCCAAGCCTAACGGCTTCTCACTGGACCATTACAAGAGCTAGAGCCAATGGGGGCAGAGCATCAACTGCACCAAGCATACAACAACACAGTGTGTGGGCTGCCATCTTGGTATGGCAGCTCGCTCTTCGAATATATTGCAGAAGAGCAGTAGTCGTGGAAAATGCAGCCTAGCAAGCAGTAACATCCATAGTCCACAACAGAGCTGTAGAGTGTCAGGATCTTCAGGGAAGCAATTCAAAGTCATGCCAGCGCCGACGTGCACGTGCCTGAAAGGGCCCACGGAGGGTCTTACCTTATCGTCAAGCCGTATTGGAGCTGCACCTGGACATCTCCCATGGTATGGAGAGGGCGTAGTCCCATTCCAGGGACTGCTGCCTTGCCGATGCGTGGGATAGTTAAGAGACAAGCATTTTGTCCAGGCCCAGGATCGGGCCTTTGGAGGAGGGCCGGCCAAGCCTGCCGGATTTTCATTGGCCTGTTACAAAGGAGCTAGAGCCAATGGGGCAGAGCATCAACTGCACCAAGCACACAACGGTGTGCAGCAGCCATCTTGGTATGGCAGCTTGCAGTTGGAATATATTGCAGTAGGGCAGTTGCCGTCGAAAATGCAGGCTAGCAAGCAGTAACAGCCATAGTCCACAACAGAGCTGTAGAGTGCCACGATCTTCAGGGCAGGGAAGCAATTCAAAGTCATGGCAGCGCCGACGTGGGTGTGCCCGAAAGGGCCCATGGAGGGTCTTACCTTATCGTTAGGCCGTGTTGGAGCTGCACCTTGCCACCTCCCGTGGTAGGGAGAGGGCCCAGTGCCATTCCAGGGACTGCTGCCTTGCCCATTCGAGGGATAGTTAAGAGACAAGCATTTTGTCCAGGGCCAGGATCGGGTCTTTGGAGGAGGGCCGGCCAAGCCTGCCGGCTACGCATTGGCCTATTACAAAGGAGCTAGAGCCAATGGGGGCAGAGCATCAACTGCACAAATCACACAACTGTGTGCAGGCAGCCATCTTGGTATGGCAGCTCTCAGTTCGAATATATTTCAGAAGGGCAGTAGCCGTCGAAAATGCAGCCTAGCAAGCAGTAACATCCACAGTCCACAACAGAGCTGTAGAGTGCCACGATCTTCAGGGCTGTGAAGCAATTCAAAGTTATGGCAGCAACGATGTGCATGTGCCTGAAAGGGCCCATGGAAGGTCTTACCTTATCGTCAAGCCGTGTTGGAGCTGCACCTGGCCACTTCCTGTGGTAGGGAGAGGGCACAGTCCCATTTCAGGGACTGCTGCCTTGCCGATGCGTGGGATAGTTAAGAGACAAGCATTTTGTCCAGGGCCAGGATCGGGCCTTTGGAGGAGGGCCGGCCAAGCCTGCCGGCTTTTCATTGGCCTGTTACAAAGAAGCTAGAGCCAACGGGGCAGAGCATCAACTGCACCAAGCACACAACGATGTGCAGCAGCCATCTTGGTATGGCAGCTTGCAGTTGGAATATATTGCAGTAGGGCAGTTGCCGTCGAAAATGCAGGCTAGCAAGCAGTAACAGCCATAGTCCACAACAGAGCTGTAGAGTGCCACGATCTTCAGGGCAGGGGAGCAATTCAAAGTCATGGCAGCGCCGACGTGGGTGTGCCCGAAAGGGCCCACGGAGGGTCTTATCTTATCGTTAGGCTGTGTTGGACCTGCACCTTGCCACCTCCCGTGGTAGGGAGAGGGCCCAGTCCCATTCCAGGGACTGCTGCCTTGCCCATGCGAGGGATAGTTAAGAGACAAGCATTTTGTCCAGGGCCAGGATCGGGTCTTTGGAGGAGGGCCGGCCAAGCCTGCCGGCTACACATTGGCCTATTACAAAGGAGCTAGAGCCAATGGGGGCAGAGCATCAACTGCACCAATCACACAACAGTGTGCAGGCAGCCATCTTGGTATGGCAGCTCTCAGTTCGAATATATTTCAGAAGGGCAGTAGCCGTCGAAAATTCAGCCTAGCAAGCAGTAACATCCACAGTCCACAACAGAGCTGTAGAGTGCCACGATCTTCAGGGCAGTGAAGCAATTCAAAGTTATGGCAGCAACAATGTGCATGTGCCTGAAAGGGCCCAGGGAGGGTCTTACCTTATCGTCAAGCTGTTTTGGAGCTGCACCTGGCCACCTCCTGTGGTAGGGAGAGGGCACAGTCCCATTCCAGGGACTGCTGCCTTGCCCATGCGCGGGATAGTTAAGAGACAAGCATTTTGTCCAGGGCCAGGATCAGGCCTTTGGAGGAGGGCCGGCCAAGCCTGCCGGCTTGTCATTGGCCCATCACAAGGGAACTAGAGCCGATGGGGGCGAAGCATCAACTGCACCAAGCACACAACAGTGTGCGGGCCGCCATCTTGGTATAGCAGCTTGCAGTTCAATTATATTGCAGAACAGCAGTAGCCATCGAAAATGCAGCCTAGCAAGCAGTAACATCCATAGTCCACAACAGAGCTTAGAGTGCCACGATCTTCAGGGCAGGGAAGCAATTCAAAGTCATGGCAGTGCTGACGTGCTCGTGCCTGAAAGGGCCCAGGGAGGGTCTTACCTTATCGTCAAGCCGTGTTGGAGCTGCACCTGGCCACCTCCTGTGGTAGGGAGAGGGCACAGTCCCATTCCAGGGACTGCTGCCTTGCCGATGCGTGGGATAGTTAAGAGACAAGCATTTTGTCCAGGGCCAGGATCAGGCCTTTGGAGGAGGGCCGGCCAAGCCTGCCGGCTTTTCATTGGCCTGTTACAAAGAAGCTAGAGCCAACGGGGCAGAGCATCAACTGCACCAAGCACACAACGATGTGCAGCAGCCATCTTGGTATGGCAGCTTGCAGTTGGAATATATTGCAGTAGGGCAGTTGCCGTCGAAAATGCAGGCTAGCAAGCAGTAACAGCCATAGTCCACAACAGAGCTGTAGAGTGCCACGATCTTCAGGGCAGGGGAGCAATTCAAAGTCATGGCAGCGCCGACGTGGGTGTGCCCGAAAGGGCCCACGGAGGGTCTTATCTTATCGTTAGGCTGTGTTGGACCTGCACCTTGCCACCTCCCGTGGTAGGGAGAGGGCCCAGTCCCATTCCAGGGACTGCTGCCTTGCCCATGCGAGGGATAGTTAAGAGACAAGCATTTTGTCCAGGGCCAGGATCGGGTCTTTGGAGGAGGGCCGGCCAAGCCTGCCGGCTACACATTGGCCTATTACAAAGGAGCTAGAGCCAATGGGGGCAGAGCATCAACTGCACCAATCACACAACAGTGTGCAGGCAGCCATCTTGGTATGGCAGCTCTCAGTTCGAATATATTTCAGAAGGGCAGTAGCCGTCGAAAATTCAGCCTAGCAAGCAGTAACATCCACAGTCCACAACAGAGCTGTAGAGTGCCACGATCTTCAGGGCAGTGAAGCAATTCAAAGTTATGGCAGCAACAATGTGCATGTGCCTGAAAGGGCCCAGGGAGGGTCTTACCTTATCGTCAAGCTGTTTTGGAGCTGCACCTGGCCACCTCCTGTGGTAGGGAGAGGGCACAGTCCCATTCCAGGGACTGCTGCCTTGCCCATGCGCGGGATAGTTAAGAGACAAGCATTTTGTCCAGGGCCAGGATCAGGCCTTTGGAGGAGGGCCGGCCAAGCCTGCCGGCTTGTCATTGGCCCATCACAAGGGAACTAGAGCCGATGGGGGCGAAGCATCAACTGCACCAAGCACACAACAGTGTGCGGGCCGCCATCTTGGTATAGCAGCTTGCAGTTCAATTATATTGCAGAACAGCAGTAGCCATCGAAAATGCAGCCTAGCAAGCAGTAACATCCATAGTCCACAACAGAGCTTAGAGTGCCACGATCTTCAGGGCAGGGAAGCAATTCAAAGTCATGGCAGTGCTGACGTGCGCGTGCCTGAAAGGGCCCAGGGCGGGTCTTACCTTATCGTCAAGCCGTGTTGGAGCTGCACCTGGCCACCTCCTGTGGTAGGGAGAGGGCACAGTCCCATTCCAGGGACTGCTGCCTTGCCGATGCGTGGGATAGTTAAGAGACAAGCATTTTGTCCAGGGCCAGGATCAGGCCTTTGGAGGAGGGCCGGCCAAGCCTGCCGGCTTTTCATTGGCCTGTTACAAAGAAGCTAGAGCCAATGGGGCAGAGCATCAACTGCACCAAGCACACAACGGTGTGCACCAGCCATCTTGGTATGGCAGCTTGCAGTTGGAACATATTGCAGTAGGGCAGTTGCCGTCGAAAATGCAGGCTAGCAAGCAGTAACAGCCATAGTCCACAACAGAGCTGTAGAGTGCCACGATCTTCACGGCAGGGAAGCAATTCAAAGTCATGGCAGCGCCGACGTGGGTGTGCCCGAAAGGGCCCACGGAGGGTCTTACCTTATCGCTAGGTCGTGTTGAAGCTGCACCTTGCCACCTCCCATGGTAGGGAGAGGGCCCAGTCCCATTCCAGGGACTGCTGCCTTGCCCATGCGAGGGATAGTTAAGAGACAAGCATTTTGTCCTTGGCCAGGATCGGGTCTTTGGAGGAGGGCCGGCCAAGACTTCGGGCTACACATTGGCCTATTACAAAGGAGCTAGAGCCAATGGGGGCAGAGCATCAACTGCACCAATCACACAACAGTGTGCAGGAAGCCATCTTGGTATGGCAGCTCTCAGTTCGAATATATTTCAGAAGGGCAGTAGCCGTCGAAAATGCAGCCTAGCAAGCAGTAACATCCACAGTTCACAACAGAGCTGTAGAGTGCCACGATCTTCAGGGCAGTGAAGCAATTCAAAGTTATGGCAGCAACGATGTGCATGTGCCTGAAAGGGCCCAGGGAGGGTCTTACCTTATCGTCAAGCTGTGTTGGAGCTGCACCTGGCCACCTCCTGTGGTAGGGAGAGGGCACAGTCCCATTCCAAGGACCTCTGCCTTGCCCATGCGAGGGATAGTTAAGAGACAAGCATTTTGTCAAGGGCCTGGATCCGGCCTTTGGAGGAGGGCCGGCCAAGCCTGCCGGCTTCTCATTGGCCCATTACAAAGGAGCTAGAGCCAATGGGGGCAGACCATCAACTGCACCAAGCACACAACAGTGTGTGGGCAGCACATCTTGGTATGGCAGCTTGCAGTTGGAATATATTGCAGTAGGGCAGTTGTCATTGAAAATGGAGCCTAGCAAGCAGTAACATCCACAGTCCACAACAGAGCTGTAGATTGCCACGATCTTCAGGGCAGGGAAGCAATTCTAAGTCATGGCAGTGCTGACGTGCGTGTGCCTGAAAGGGCCCAGGGAGGGTCTTACCTTATCGTCAAGCCATGTTGGAGCTGCACCTGGCCACCCCCTGTGGTAGCGAGAGGGCACAGTCCCATTCCAGGGACTGCTGCCTTGCCCATGCGCGGGATAGTTAAGAGACAAGCATTTTGTCCAGGGCCAGGTTCAGGCCTTTGGAGGTTGGCCGGCCTAGCCTGCCGACTTGTCATTGGCCCATTACAAAGGAGCCAGAGCCAATGGGGTCAGAGCATTAACTGCACCAAACACACAACAACACAGTGTGCAGGCCGCCATCTTGGTATGGCAGCTCACAGTTCGAATATATTGCAGAAGGGCAGTAGGTGTAGAAAATGCAGCCTAGCAAGCAGTAAAATCCACAGTGCTGTAGAGTGTCACGATCTTCAGGGCAGGGAAGCAATTCAATTTCATGGCAGCGACGATGTGCGTGTGCCTGAAAGGGCCCAGGGAGGGTCTTACCTTATCATCAAGCCGTATTGGAGGTGCACCTGGCAGCCTCCCGTGGTAGAGAGTGGGCGCAGTGCCATTCAAGGGACTGCTGTCTTGCCGATGAGTGGGATAGTTAAGAGACAAGCATTTTGTCCAGAGCCAGGATCAGGCCTTTGAAGGAGGGCTGGCCAAGCCTGCCGGCTTCTCATTGGCCCATTACAAAGGAGCTAGAGCCAATGTGGGCAGAGGTTAAACTGCACCAAGCACACAACAAGACAGTGTGCAGGCCGCCATCTTGGTATGGCAGCTCTCAGTTCGAATATATTTCAGAAGGGCAGTAGCCGTCGGAAATGCAGCCTAGCAAGCAATAACATCCACAGTCCATTACAGAGCTGTAGAGTGCCACGATCTTCAGGGCAAGGAAGCAATTCAATGTCATGGCAGCTACGGTGTGCGTGTGCCTGAAAGGGCCCAGGGAGGGTCTTACCTTATCGTCAAGCCATGTTGAAGCTGCATCTGGCAACCTCCCGTGGTAGGGAGAGAGCGCAGTGCCATTCCAGGGACTGCTGCCTGGTCGATGCGCGGGATAGTGAAGAGGGGAATATTTTGTCTGGGTGCAGGATCGGGCCTTCGGATGAGTGCCGGCTAAGCCTGCGGCTTCTCATTGGCCCATTACAAAGGAGCCAGAGCCAATGGGGCAGAGCATCAACTGCACCAAGCACAGAACAACACAGTGTGCGGGCTGCCATCTTGGTATGGCAGCTCGTAGTTCGATTATATATTGTAGTAGGGCAATTGCCGTCGAAAATGCAGCCTAGCAAGCAGTAACATCCATAATCCACAACAGAGCTGTAGAGTGCCACGATCTTCAGGACAGGGAAGCAATTCAAAGTCATGGCAGCGCCGACGTGGGCGTGCCTGAATGGGCCCAGGGAGGGTCTTACCTTATCGTCAAGCCGTGTTGGAGCTGCACCTGGCCACCTCCTGTGGTAGGGAGAGGGCACAGTCCCATTCCAGGGACTGCTGCCTTGCCCATGAGCGGTATAGTTAAGAGACAAGCATTTTGTCCATGGCCAGGATCAGGCCTTTCGAGGAGGGCCGGCCAAGCCTGCCAGCTTCTCACTGGCCCATTACAAAGAAGCCAGAGCCAATGGGGTCAGAGCATCAACTGCACCAAGCACACAACAACACATTGTGTAGGCCGCCATCTTGGTATGGCAGCTCACAGTTCGAATATAATGCAGAAGGGAGGTAGGCGTCGAAAATGCAGCCTAGCAAGCAGTAACATCCACAGTCCACAACAGAGCTGTAGAGTGCCACGATCTTCAGGGCAGGGAAGTAATTCAATGTCATGGCAGCGACGATGTGCGTGTGCCTGAAAGGGCCCAGGGAGGGTCTTACCTTATCGTCAAGCCATGTTGGAGCTGCACCTGGCAACTTCCCGTGGCAGGGAGTGTGCGCAGTGCCATTACAGGGACTGCTACCCTGCCGATGCACGGGATAGTGAAGAGGGGAGCACTTTGTCCGGGGCCAGGATCGGGACTTCGGATGCGGGCCGGCCAAGCCTAACGGCTTCTCACTGGACCATTACAAAAGCTAGAGCCAATGGGGGCAGAGCATCAACTGCACCAAGCATACAACAACAAAGTGTGTGGGCCGCCATCTTGGTATGGCAGCTCGCTCTTCGAATATATTGCAGAAGAGTAGTAGTCGTGGAAAATGCAGCCTAGCAAGCAGTAACATCCATAGTCCACAACAGAGCTGTAGAGTGTCAGGATCTTCAGGGAAGCAATTCAAAGTCATGGCAGCGCCGACGTGCCTGAAAGGGCCCATGGAGGGTCTTACCTTATCGTCAAGCCGTATTGGAGCTGCAACTGGACATCTCCCATGGTATGGAGAGGGCGTAGTCCCATTCCAGGGACTGCTGCCTTGCCGATGCGTGGGATAGTTAAGAGACAAGCATTTTGTCCAGGGCCAGGATCGGGCCTTTGGAGGAGGGCCCGCCAAGCCTGCCGGCTTTTCATTGGCCTGTTACAAAGGAGCTAGAGCCAATGGGGCAGAGCATCAACTGCACCAAGCACACAACGGTGTGCAGCAGCCATCTTGGTATGGCAGCTTGCAGTTGGAATATGGAACAAGTTACTTACCTGTAACTGTTGTTCTCCAGCATGGGTCTGGCATGGATTCACATGCTCATGAATATTCCCCGTCGTCAGGCTGGGAATCCTCGGTAAAGAAAAAACCAGTATCAGTTTCGTTTCTGATCTGTCTTTCGTAGTAATAACCAATCACTGGTCTCTGCGTCATACTGACCACAGCCAATGACTGCCCTCTACCTAAGCACCGCCTCTGGCAGCCATCTTCAGATTTGGAAGCACGTGAAGTGGCAGTATGACCAAGTGAAGAGCCGCAGAGGGGTAGGCGGGAGGGTTCGCATGTGAATCCATGCCAGACCCATGCTGGAGAACAACAGTTACAGGTAAGTAACTTGTTCCTTCTCCAGCATGGGGTCTGGCATGGATTCACATGCTCATGAATAAAGAATACATAGCAGTACACACATGCACAACCACGGGAGGTGGCAAAGGCTCAACATTAAGCATCACATCAACTCAACATTAAGCATCTTACCTCCTCACCAGGCTCACCTCAGGCGAACAGGTTGCGCAGCACTGCTTGGCCGACCCTGGACTCCTCCCTGGAATCCCGGTCGACGCAGTAGAATTTCGTGAAGGTGTGCGTCGACCTCCACGTAGCAGCCCTGCATATGTCCAGCAGGGGCACACCAGATAGGAACGCCGTGGTAGCTGCGATCGCTCTGGTGGAATGGGCTCTCGGACGGCCAGGCAGCGGTCGGTTTGCCAACCGGTGACAGCACATGATACAGCCGGAGAGCCATCTGGAGATGGAAGCCTTCGAGAGAGCCTTCCCCTGATTGACAGGTCCAAAGTTCACAAAGAGTTGTGACGTCTTCCGAAAACCCTTCGTGCGGTCCACGTAGAACTTCAGCGCTCTAGCTACATCCAGCGAGTGCAAAGTCCTCTCAGCCGGCGACGAAGGCGACGGGAAGAACACAGGTAACACCAAGGGTTCGTTGAGATGGAAGTCCGACGGTACCTTGGGCATGAAGGAGGGGTGCGTCCTGAGCACTACCCTCGTGTCGTGGAAAGTCAAGTACGGGGCCTTGCAGGAAAGGGCCTGGATCTCTCCCACTCGTCGTGCGGAGGTGATGGCCACAAGAAAAGCTGTTTTCCACGATAGAAACTTCAACGGGGCCGAGTGTAGAGGCTCGAACGGAGGTCCCATGAGCTTGGTCAGCACCACGTTGAGCTCCCACGCCGGGGCCGGAGCCTTCACCGGCGGGAACGATCTGAACAGTCCCTTCATGAACTCTTTCACCAGACGATGAGACCACAAGGACGTCCGGCCCGTGGTTCTGGTGTATCGGGAGATCGCAGCAAGATGAATCTTGATGGACGCATGTGCCAGACCAGCTTTGGCCAGCGTCAGCAGGTACGGCAGTACTTGGGGAGCCGTAATCCGTAGAGGGTTAATCTTCTGTGCGTGGCACCAGACAGAGAACCTCTTCCATTTGTGTCCATAGCATTTAAGAGTCGAGGACGCCCTGGCCTTTGCAAGAACCTCTCTGCAATCGGCCGGTATGTCGTATCCTCCAAACTCTAGTGCTGCAGGAGCCAGGCCTGCAAGTTCAGCGACTTCGGGTCATGGTGGAGGATGGCGCCTCCTTCCCTGGAGAGTAGATCCGCGTCCGCCGGCAGCTTGATCGGCGGGGACGCTGACAAGTCCAGAAGGTCCGGGAACCATATCTGCCTCGGCCACGCAGGTGCGACGAGGATCATCCTGCACCGTGACCTCTTGAGCTGGTTGACGAGCCGGATTAGCAGAGGCAAGGGAGGGAACGCGTAGAGGAACAGGCCCTCCCAGGGGAACGAGAAAGCATCGCCCATGCTCCTCGTCTGGGGAAACCTGCTGGCGAACCTCCGGCACTTGGCGTTCGTCGCCGTCGCGAACAGGTCGATCTGGGGTGTGCCCCACCGTCGGAAGAGGCGATCCACCAGATCCTGCCGTAGTTCCCACTCGTGGCAAGAGCGCAGCTCCCTGCTGAGTGAGTCGGCGATGGTGTTTTTTATCCCTGCCAGATGAAACGGCACCAGAAAAATCCCTTGGGCGACGGCCCAATGCCACAGGTCCTGCGCCTCCTTGGACAGCGCTGGGGACCTGGTTCCGCCCTGTTTCCTGATGTAAAACATGGTGGTGGTGTTGTCGGTGAAGATCCTCACCACCTTGCCCTTGAGGGACGGAAGGAAGGACCTGAGGGCCCAAAACACTGCACGGAGCTCCAGGACGTTGATATGTAGGGACTTCTCCGTCGGGAGCCAGAGTCCCCTTGCGTGCAGATTTTCGGTGTGCGCTCCCCACCCTTCCAGGGAGGCATCCGTGGTCACAGTCTCCTGGTGGGCTGGGGTCTGGAAGTCCATGCCCGCCGTCAGATGCGCGCGGGTGCCCCACCACCGTATCGCTCGTCGGAAACTCTCGTCGAGCTTGATCCTTTCCTCGAAGCTGCCCGTCGTCTGGATCCAGCGCGCATCCAGGAATTCTTGCAACGGGCGCATCCGGAGCCTGCACATGGGAATGAGGTAGATGCAGGAAGACATCATCCCGAGGAGGGACTTGATGGACCTCACTTTGGCCGCGTCGGCCACCAACATCCGTTGCACCTTGCCCAAGATGGTCCTGGTCCTCTCCTCCGACGGGGAGGCCAGAAGGGACACTGTGTCGAGCCTCGCTCCCAGAAACAGTGCGACTTGCGCGGGCACCAGGTGGGATTTGGCGTAGTTCACGGAGAATCCCAGGTCCGTGAGGAGTTGGACGGTCCTTGCCGTGTGGACCACGGCGAGCTCCCTCGTCTTGGCGCGGATGAGCCAGTCGTCCAGGTAGGGGTAGACGTGGATCCCCTCGCGGCGCAGCTGCGCCGCCACCGGTGCAAGGCACTTGGTGAATACCCTGGGTGCCGACCGTAGTCCGAAGGGAAGGGCTTTGAACTGGTAATGACGCCCTTGGACCACGAATCTGAGGAATTTGCGGTGCCCCTTTAGGATGGGAATGTGTAAGTAGGCATCCTCCAAATCCAATGACGATAGGAAGTCTCCTTCCTCCAGCTGACCCAGGACGTGCTGGAGGGTGACCATCCGGAACTTCTGCGCCTTGATGAACTTGTTCAGACGTCGCAGGTCCAGGATGGGGCGCCATCCTCCCGTCTTCTTCTTCACGAGGAAGTATCTCGAGTAGACTCCGGAGCCCCGAAGCCTCTTTGGGACGAGTTCGATGGCGCCCTTTCTGAGCATCGCCTTTACCTCCAGGAGAAGTTGAGGGACGTGAAGTTCTTTCCTGGCCACGGGGGGGACGCGCGGGCACCTTCTTTGAAACTCGAGCGCGTGGCCCCGGGCCAGGGCGTCCAGCACCCAACGGTCGGTGGAGATGGACTCCCACACGCTGACGAAGCCCGCCAGCCGGCCTCCCACCGGGGTGCTTCGGTGGGGGCCCGACCCCAAGGCCGGTTCAATCCTGCTTGGACGCGGCCTTGCCGCCTTGACCTCCTTGGCGACGACGGCGGGGTCCGCTAGACTTGCCTCGTCCTCTGTAGGCCTCTTGCGACGACGAGCGGGCCGCTTGACGGTAGGAAGCGAAACCGCCGCCGGAACCTTTGGAGGCGCCCTTGCCTCCGCCGCTCCGAAAGGGCGTCCGTCGTTGCAGGACTCCAAGGGCCCGGGCCGTCTCAGTATCCGCCTTGATGGCCTGAAGGGAATCGTCCACTGTCTTCCCAAACAGGTTGTTCCCGTCGAAGGGCATGTCCAGGACTCTGGTCTGGACGTCCTGCCGGAAGTCCGTAGCTTTGAGCCATCCACGACGTCGAAGGCAAACACCGTTGCCCAGCTGGCGGAATCCAGTGTCGGCAATGTCCGTCGCCACGGTGATGGCGTGGTCCGAGGCCACCTCACCTTCCTGCAGGATCTCAAGGGCCTCCGCCCTCTTGTCGTCCGGCAGAAAATCCAGCAGAGGAGCCATCTTGTACCAGAGCTCCCTGTCGTAGCGGGCCACGATAGCCAAGGCGTTGGCCGCTTTAATCGTCGTCGCTGCCGACGAGATGACTCTACGCCCCATAGTATCCAATTTCTTTCCCTCGCCGTCCGGCGGGGAAGTCGATGTGGAGGCCGCACCCCCCCCCGCTTTCTTCCTGGCTGCCGCGGAGACGACGGAGTCCGGGGTAGGCTGCGCCCGGAGGCATAGGGGGGCCGTGTCCGGGACCCGGTACTTTTTCTCGTACCGGTCTCTTCTAGCTGGCGTCGTGGAAGGGTTCTTGAGGAGGGAAAGGCCCTCATCCCAAATGTCGTCCAACAGAGGCACTGCGAGGACCGTCTTCCTCTTGGCCTCGCGCCGCTGATAAAGGAAGCCTTCCTTTTTCTTCTCCTCAGGGCAGAGTTGGAAAAGCTCGGAAGCCCTGGAGATCATGGAGTGGAAAGATCCGATCTCGTCGGGCGGAGAAGCCCTGGTGGGAGGCGACGACGGAAAATCCTCGTCGTATGCCTCGTCGTCCGTACCCGTCGCTGCCGTGTCAGTCCCCGTATCATCCCCTCGGGTGGACGGGGAGGAGGGCTGGAAGGGGCGCGACGGTTGAAAAGGAGGTGGTGGATGGATCCTTCTTTTCTTGGTAGGGGGAACACCAGAAGGTCCCGGTTCTGGATCCCCCGACGGGAGAGGTTCCTCCGTCGGTAACGGTAGCCTCGTCCTTATCTCGGAGCATAAGGACTGTATGGCCAACAAAATGGCCGCCGAGTTGTCTTGCGGCGCTGGCAGAGGGGAATCCGACGGGCGAGCAGGGGCCCCGTCGGTATCCTCGACGATGTCGTCGTCGTCACCTGCGTCGGGGTCCATTCCGACGGGCTGGCCTTCTTCCACGCCTAGGCCGTGGCTTAAGACCTCGATCAGTTCCTCTTCTGAGGTTGAGGCCGACTCTACGACGACGCCCTGCCCCCCCTTCTTCTTCCCCACGGAGGGTTTCACGGGGGTCCTATCGATGGGCACAAAGGAAGACTCCCTCCGAGGAGGCAGGGAGATTCTGGGCCCTGAGGTCGCCACCACTGGTGCAGCCACCACAGGCTGAGCCAGGGCCGCCGCGACCGTTTCGATAGAGGGCTTGGTCGGATGGATCAAGGCCTTCACCACCTTAGGTGCGCTCACCGCCTTATCCTTGAGGGAGGGGGCACTGCCACGCTCCTCCTCTGCCTTAGAGCTCGACCGGGGCCTCTCCAGGAGCTTCGCCGGGTGCTCGGCCTTCCTCTTACCCGACCCAGAGCGTTGGCTCGTGGTTGATGGTGCCGGGGAGGGTGCGCCCTGCCTGGCGCCCGCAGAGCCCGACCGTTCGGCGCTCCCGGTGCCAGCGGACTCGCGGTGCTTGGCCTTATGTTGGGCCCCCGTCGCCGGGGCGCCCTCAAAGGTCTTAGAAGACCGCTCGGATTTCTTCTTCTTCTCGCCAGACGGGCTCTTACCCTCCAGCCAGTTGGCGAGACGTTGATGGCGGTCCTTCATGGTCCGTTCCGACATGTTGCCGCAAAACGCACAGTCCTTCTCCACGTGCGTCTTGTCCTCATGAAGGCAGTAAAGGCAGAAAGAGTGTTCGTCCTCCTTGAAGACGTTCTGCAGCTGGCATCCAGGGCAGACCCTGAACAGCTTTCCGGGCGTCGAGCTTCCCTTCTCCTGGGCCATCTCCGAGACAGGGCCTGAGAAGCTTCTGGAGTCCTCCGAAGTGTAGCTCGACGAAATCTTCACCCTTGAGGGGCACAGATGAATCCGACACGGGTCCCCGTTGATCGGATGTAGGATCGGTGGAGCTTGAGGCTCTTTTGACCGAAAGAATCGAAGTTTTTGTAAAAAGCGCGAAAAAATAGCACTAACGCTCGAGAGCAATAGCACGAGGATCCCAACACATGAACGTGCGGTAAAAATCTGAAGATGGCTGCCAGAGGCGGTGCTTAGGTAGAGGGCAGTCATTGGCTGTGGTCAGTATGACGCAGAGACCAGTGATTGGTTATTACTACGAAAGACAGATCAGAAACGAAACTGATACTGGTTTTTTCTTTACCGAGGATTCCCAGCCTGACGACGGGGAATATTCATGAGCATGTGAATCCATGCCAGACCCCATGCTGGAGAAATTGCAGTTGCCGTCGAAAATGCAGGCTAGCAAGCAGTAACAGCCATAGTCCACAACAGAGCTGTAGAGTGCCACGATCTTCAGGGCAGGGAAGCAATTCAAAGTCATGGCAGCGCCGACGTGGGTGTGCCCGAAAGGGCCCACGGAGGGTCTTACCTTATCGTCAAGCCGTGTTGGAGCTGCACCTGGCCACCTCCTGTGGTAGGGAGAGGGCACAGTCCCATTCCAGGGACTGCTGCCTTGCCCAAGCGCGGCTTGCCCAAGCGCGGAATAGTTAAGAGACAAGCATTTTGTCCAGGGCCAGGATCAGGCCTTTGGAGGAGGGCCGGCAAAGCCTGCCGGCTTCTCATTGGCCCATCACAAGGGAGCTAGAACCGATGGGGGCGAAGCATCAACTGCACCAAGCACACAACAGTGTGCAGGCAGCACATCTTGGTATGGCAGCTCTCAGTTCGAATATATTTCAGAAGGGCAGTAGCCGTCGAAAATGCAGCCTAGCAAGCAGTAACATCCACAGTCCACAACAGAGCTGTAGAGTGCCACGATCTTCAGGGCTGTGAAGCAATTCAAAGTTATGGCAGCAACGATGTGCATGTGCCTGAAAGGGCCCATGGAAGGTCTTACCTTATCGTCAAGCCGTGTTGGAGCTGCACCTGGCCACCTCCTGTGGTAGGGAGAGGGCACAGTCCCATTTCAGGGACTGCTGCCTTGCCGATGCGTGGGATAGTTAAGAGACAAGCATTTTGTCCAGGGCCAGGATCGGGCCTTTGGAGGAGGGCCGGCCAAGCCTGCCGGCTTTTCATTGGCCTGTTACAAAGAAGCTAGAGCAAACGGGACAGAGCATCAACTGCACCAAGCACACAACGATGTGCAGCAGCCATCTTGGTATGGCAGCTTGCAGTTGGAATATATTGCAGTAGGGCAGTTGCCGTCGAAAATGCAGGCTAGCAAGCAGTAACAGCCATAGTCCACAACAGAGCTGTAGAGTGCCACGATCTTCAGGGCAGGGGAGCAATTCAAAGTCATGGCAGCGCCGACGTGGGTGTGCCCGAAAGGGCCCACGGAGGGTCTTATCTTATCGTTAGGCTGTGTTGGACCTGCACCTTGCCACCTCCCGTGGTAGGGAGAGGGCCCAGTCCCATTCCAGGGACTGCTGCCTTGCCCATGCGAGGGATAGTTAAGAGACAAGCATTTTGTCCAGGGCCAGGATCGGGTCTTTGGAGGAGGGCCGGCCAAGCCTGCCGGCTACACATTGGCCTATTACAAAGGAGCTAGAGCCAATGGGGGCAGAGCATCAACTGCACCAATCACACAACAGTGTGCAGGCAGCCATCTTGGTATGGCAGCTCTCAGTTCGAATATATTTCAGAAGGGCAGTAGCCGTCGAAAATTCAGCCTAGCAAGCAGTAACATCCACAGTCCACAACAGAGCTGTAGAGTGCCACGATCTTCAGGGCAGTGAAGCAATTCAAAGTTATGGCAGCAACAATGTGCATGTGCCTGAAAGGGCCCAGGGAGGGTCTTACCTTATCGTCAAGCTGTTTTGGAGCTGCACCTGGCCACCTCCTGTGGTAGGGAGAGGGCACAGTCCCATTCCAGGGACTGCTGCCTTGCCCATGCGCGGGATAGTTAAGAGACAAGCATTTTGTCCAGGGCCAGGATCAGGCCTTTGGAGGAGGGCCGGCCAAGCCTGCCGGCTTCTCATTGGCCCATCACAAGGGAACTAGAGCCGATGGGGGCGAAGCATCAACTGCACCAAGCACACAACAGTGTGCAGGCAGCACATCTTGGTATGGCAGCTTGCAGTTGGAATATATTGCAGTAGGGCAGTTGCCGTCGAAAATGCAGCCTAGCAAGCAGTAACATCCATAGTCCATAACAGAGCTGTAGAGTGCCACGATCTTCAGGGCAGGGAAGCAATTCAATGTCATGGCAGTGCTGACGTGCGTGTGCCTGAAAGGGCCCAGGGAGGGTCTTACCTTATCGTCAAGCCGTGTTGGAGCTGCACCTGGCCACCTCCTGTGGTAGGGAGAGGGCACAGTCCCATTCCAGGGACTGCTGCCTTGCCCATGCGCGGGATAGTTAAGGGACAAGCATTTTGTCCAAGGCCAGGATCAGGCCTTTGGAGGAGGGCCGGCCAAGCCTGCCGGCTTCTCATTGGCCCATCACAAGGGAACTAGAGCCGATGGGGGCGAAGCATCAACTGCACCAAGCACACAACAGTGTGCGGGCCGCCATCTTGGTATAGCAGCTTGCAGTTCAATTATATTGCAGAACAGCAGTAGCCATCGAAAATGCAGCCTAGCAAGCAGTAACATCCATAGTCCACAACAGAGCTTAGAGTGCCACGATCTTCAGGGCAGGGAAGCAATTCAAAGTCATGGCAGTGCTGACGTGCGCGTGCCTGAAAGGGCCCAGGGAGGGTCTTACCTTATCGTCAAGCCGTGTTGGAGCTGCACCTGGCCACCTCCTGTGGTAGGGAGAGGGCACAGTCCCATTCCAGGGACTGCTGCCTTGCCGATGCGTGGGATAGTTAAGAGACAAGCATTTTGTCCAGGGCCAGGATCAGGCCTTTGGAGGAGGGCCGGCCAAGCCTGCCGGCTTTTCATTGGCCTGTTACAAAGAAGCTAGAGCCAATGGGGCAGAGCATCAACTGCACCAAGCACACAACGGTGTGCACCAGCCCTCTTGGTATGGCAGCTTGCAGTTGGAACATATTGCAGTAGGGCAGTTGCCGTCGAAAATGCAGGCTAGCAAGCAGTAACAGCCATAGTCCACAACAGAGCTGTAGAGTGCCACGATCTTCACGGCAGGGAAGCAATTCAAAGTCATGGCAGCGCCGACGTGGGTGTGCCCGAAAGGGCCCACGGAGGGTCTTACCTTATCGCTAGGCCGTGTTGGAGCTGCACCTTGCCACCTCCCATGGTAGGGAGAGGGCCCAGTCCCATTCCAGGGACTGCTGCCTTGCCCATGCGAGGGATAGTTAAGAGACAAGCATTTTGTCCTTGGCCAGGATCGGGTCTTTGGAGGAGGGCCGGCCAAGACTTCGGGCTACACATTGGCCTATTACAAAGGAGCTAGAGCCAATGGGGGCAGAGCATCAACTGCACCAATCACACAACAGTGTGCAGGAAGCCATCTTGGTATGGCAGCTCTCAGTTCGAATATATTTCAGAAGGGCAGTAGCCGTCGAAAATGCAGCCTAGCAAGCAGTAACATCCACAGTTCACAACAGAGCTGTAGAGTGCCACGATCTTCAGGGCAGTGAAGCAATTCAAAGTTATGGCAGCAACGATGTGCATGTGCCTGAAAGGGCCCAGGGAGGGTCTTACCTTATCGTCAAGCTGTGTTGGAGCTGCACCTGGCCACCTCCTGTGGTAGGGAGAGGGCACAGTCCCATTCCAGGGACTGCTGCCTTGCCCATGCGAGGGATAGTTAAGAGACAAGCATTTTGTCAAGGGCCTGGATCGGGTCTTTGGAGGAGGGCCGGCCAAGCCTGCCGGCTACGCATTGGCCTATTACAAAGGAGCTAGAGCCAATGGGGGCAGAGCATCAACTGCACCAATCACACAACAGTGTGCAGGCAGCCATCTTGGTATGGCAGCTCTCAGTTCGAATATATTTCAGAAGGGCAGTAGCCGTCGAAAATGCAGCCTAGCAAGCAGTAACATCCACAGTCCACAACAGAGCTGTAGAGTGCCATGATCTTCAGGGCTGTGAAGCAATTCAAAGTTATGGCAGCAACGATGTGCATGTGCCTGAAAGGGCCCAGGGAAGGTCTTACCTTATCGTCAAGCCGTGTTGGAGCTGCACCTGGCCACCTCCTGTGGTAGGGAGAGGGCACAGTCCCATTCCAAGGACCTCTGCCTTGCCCATGCGCGGGATAGTTAAGAGACAAGCATTTTGTCCAGGGCCAGGATCCGGCCTTTGGAGGAGGGCCGGCCAAGCCTGCCGGCTTCTCATTGGCCCATTACAAAGGAGCTAGAGCCAATGGGGGCAGACCATCAACTGCACCAAGCACACAACAGTGTGTGGGCAGCACATCTTGGTATGGCAGCTTGCAGTTGGAATATATTGCAGTAGGGCAGTTGTCATTGAAAATGGAGCCTAGCAAGCAGTAACATCCACAGTCCACAACAGAGCTGTAGATTGCCACGATCTTCAGGGCAGGGATGCAATTCTAAGTCATGGCAGTGCTGACGTGCGTGTGCCTGAAAGGGCCCAGGGAGGGTCTTACCTTATCGTCAAGCCATGTTGGAGCTGCACCTGGCCACCCCCTGTGGTAGCGAGAGGGCACAGTCCCATTCCAGGGACTGCTGCCTTGCCCATGCGCGGGATAGTTAAGAGACAAGCATTTTGTCCAGGGCCAGGTTCAGGCCTTTGGAGGTTGGCCGGCCTAGCCTGCCGACTTGTCATTGGCCCATTACAAAGGAGCCAGAGCCAATGGGGTCAGAGCATTAACTGCACCAAACACACAACAACACAGTGTGCAGGCCGCCATCTTGGTATGGCAGCTCACAGTTCGAATATATTGCAGAAGGGCAGTAGGTGTAGAAAATGCAGCCTAGCAAGCAGTAAAATCCACAGTGCTGTAGAGTGTCACGATCTTCAGGGCAGGGAAGCAATTCAATTTCATGGCAGCGACGATGTGCGTGTGCCTGAAAGGGCCCATGGAGGGTCTTACCTTATCATCAAGCCGTATTGGAGGTGCACCTGGCAGCCTCCCGTGGTAGAGAGTGGGCGCAGTGCCATTCAAGGGACTGCTGTCTTGCCGATGAGTGGGATAGTTAAGAGACAAGCATTTTGTCCAGAGCCAGGATCAGGCCTTTGAAGGAGGGCTGGCCAAGCCTGCCGGCTTCTCATTGGCCCATTACAAAGGAGCTAGAGCCAATGTGGGCAGAGGTTAAACTGCACCAAGCACACAACAAGACAGTGTGCAGGCCGCCATCTTGGTATGGCAGCTCTCAGTTCGAATATATTTCAGAAGGGCAGTAGCCGTCGGAAATGCAGCCTAGCAAGCAATAACATCCACAGTCCACTACAGAGCTGTAGAGTGCCACGATCTTCAGGGCAAGGAAGCAATTCAATGTCATGGCAGCTACGGTGTGCGTGTGCCTGAAAGGGCCCAGGGAGGGTCTTACCTTATCGTCAAGCCATGTTGAAGCTGCATCTGGGAACCTCCCGTGGTAGGGAGAGAGCGCAGTGCCATTCCAGGGACTGCTGCCTGGTCGATGCGCGGGATAGTGAAGAGGGGAATATTTTGTCTGGGTGCAGGATCGGGCCTTCGGATGAGTGCCGGCTAAGCCTGCGGCTTCTCATTGGCCCATTACAAAGGGGCCAGAGCCAATGGGGCAGAGCATCAACTGCACCAAGCACAGAACAACACAGTGTGCGGGCTGCCATCTTGGTATGGCAGCTCGTAGTTCGATTATATATTGTAGTAGGGCAATTGCCGTCGAAAATGCAGCCTAGCAAGCAGTAACATCCATAATCCACAACAGAGCTGTAGAGTGCCACGATCTTCAGGACAGGGAAGCAATTCAAAGTCATGGCAGCGCCGACGTGGGCGTGCCTGAATGGGCCCAGGGAGGGTCTTACCTTATCGTCAAGCCGTGTTGGAGCTGCACCTGGCCACCTCCTGTGGTAGGGAGAGGGCACAGTCCCATTCCAGGGACTGCTGCCTTGCCCATGAGCGGTATAGTTAAGAGACAAGCATTTTGTCCATGGCCAGGATCAGGCCTTTCGAGGAGGGCCGGCCAAGCCTGCCAGCTTCTCACTGGCCCATTACAAAGAAGCCAGAGCCAATGGGGTCAGAGCATCAACTGCACCAAGCACACAACAACACATTGTGTAGGCCGCCATCTTGGTATGGCAGCTCACAGTTCGAATATAATGCAGAAGGGAGGTAGGCGTCGAAAATGCAGCCTAGCAAGCAGTAACATCCACAGTCCACAACAGAGCTGTAGAGTGCCACGATCTTCAGGGCAGGGAAGTAATTCAATGTCATGGCAGCGACGATGTGCGTGTGCCTGAAAGGGCCCAGGGAGGGTCTTACCTTATCGTCAAGCCATGTTGGAGCTGCACCTGGCAACTTCCCGTGGCAGGGAGTGTGCGCAGTGCCATTACAGGGACTGCTACCCTGCCGATGCACGGGATAGTGAAGAGAGGAGCACTTTGTCCGGGGCCAGGATCGGGGCTTCGGATGCGGGCCGGCCAAGCCTAACGGCTTCTCACTGGACCATTACAAAAGCTAGAGCCAATGGGGGCAGAGCATCAACTGCACCAAGCATACAACAACAAAGTGTGTGGGCCGCCATCTTGGTATGGCAGCTCGCTCTTCGAATATATTGCAGAAGAGTAGTAGTCGTGGAAAATGCAGCCTAGCAAGCAGTAACATCCATAGTCCACAACAGAGCTGTAGAGTGTCAGGATCTTCAGGGAAGCAATTCAAAGTCATGGCAGCGCCGACGTGCCTGAAAGGGCCCATGGAGGGTCTTACCTTATCGTCAAGCCGTATTGGAGCTGCAACTGGACATCTCCCATGGTATGGAGAGGGCGTAGTCCCATTCCAGGGACTGCTGCCTTGCCGATGCGTGGGATAGTTAAGAGACAAGCATTTTGTCCAGGGCCAGGATCGGGCCTTTGGAGGAGGGCCGGCCAAGCCTGCCGGCTTTTCATTGGCCTGTTACAAAGGAGCTAGAGCCAATGGGGCAGAGCATCAACTGCACCAAGCACACAACGGTGTGCAGCAGCCATCTTGGTATGGCAGCTTGCAGTTGGAATATATTGCAGTTGCCGTCGAAAATGCAGGCTAGCAAGCAGTAACAGCCATAGTCCACAACAGAGCTGTAGAGTGCCACGATCTTCAGGGCAGGGAAGCAATTCAAAGTCATGGCAGCGCCGACGTGGGTGTGCCCGAAAGGGCCCACGGAGGGTCTTACCTTATCGTCAAGCCGTGTTGGAGCTGCACCTGGCCACCTCCTGTGGTAGGGAGAGGGCACAGTCCCATTCCAGGGACTGCTGCCTTGCCCAAGCGCGGCTTGCCCAAGCGCGGAATAGTTAAGAGACAAGCATTTTGTCCAGGGCCAGGATCAGGCCTTTGGAGGAGGGCCGGCAAAGCCTGCCGGCTTCTCATTGGCCCATCACAAGGGAGCTAGAACCGATGAGGGCGAAGCATCAACTGCACCAAGCACACAACAGTGTGCAGGCAGCACATCTTGGTATGGCAGCTTGCAGTTGGAATATATTGCAGTAGGGCAGTTGCCGTCGAAAATGCAGCCTAGCAAGCAGTAACATCCATAGTCCATAACAGAGCTGTAGAGTGCCACGATCTTCAGGGCAGGGAAGCAATTCAATGTCATGGCAGTGGTGACGTGCGTGTGCCTGAAAGGGCCCAGGGAGGGTCTTACCTTATCGTCAAGCCGTGTTGGGAGCTGCACCTGGCCACCTCCTCTGGTAGGGAGAGGGCACAATCCCATTCCAGGGACTGCTGCCTTGCCCATGCACGGGATAGTTAAGAGACAAGCATTTTGTCCAGGGCCAGGATCAGGCCTTTGGAGGAGGGCCGGCCAAGCCTGCCGGTTTCTCATTGGCCCATTACAAAGGAGCTAGAGCCAATGGGGGCAGAGCATCAACTGCACCAAGCAACACAACAGTGTGTAGGCAGCACATCTTGGTATGGCAGCTTGCAGTTGGAATATATTGCAGTAGGGCAATTGCCGTTGAAAATGGAGCCTAGCAAGCAGTAACATCCACAGTCCACAACAGAGCTGTAGAGTGCCACGATCTTCAGGGCAGGGAAGCAATTCTAAGTCATGGCAGTGCTGACGTGCGTGTGCTTGAAAGAGCCCAGGGAGGGTCTTCCCTTATCGTCAAGCCGAGTTGGAGCTGCACCTGGCCACCTCCTCTGGTAGGGAGAGCGCACAGTTCCATTCCAGAGACTGCTGCCTTGCCCATGCGCGGGATAGTTAAGAGACAAGCATTTTGTCCAGGGCCAGGATCAGGCCTTTGGAGGAGGGCCGGCCAAGCCTGCCGGCTTTTCATTGGCCTGTAACAAAGGAGCTAGAGCCAATGGGGGCAGAGCATCAACTGCACCAAGCACACAACGGTGTGCAGCAGCCATCTTGGTATGGCAGCTTGCTGTTGGAATATATTGCAGTAGGGCAGTTGCCGTCGAAAAAATGCAGGCTAGCAAGCAGTAACAGCCATAGTCCACAACAGAGCTGTAGAGTGCCACGATCTTCAGGGCAGGGAAGCAATTAAAAGTCATGGCAGTGCTGACGTGCGTGTGCCTGAAAAGGACCAGGGAGGGTCTTACCTTATCGTCAAGCCGTGTTGGAGCTGCACCTGGCCACCTCCTGTGGTAGGGAGAGGGCACAGTCCCATTCCAGGGACTGCTGCCTTGCCCATGCGCGGGATAGTTAAGAGACAAGCATTTTGTCCAGGGCCAGGATCAGGCCTTCGGAGGAGGGCCAGCCAAACCTGCCGGCTTCTCATTGGCCCATTACAAAGGAGCTAGAGCCAATGGGGGCAGAGCATCAACTGCACCAATCACACAACAGTGTGCAGGCAGCCATCTTGGTATGGCAGCTCTCAGTTCGAATATATTTCAGAAGGGCAGTAGCCGTTGAAAATGCAGCCTAGCAAGCAGTAACATCCACAGTCCACAACAGAGTTGTAGAGTGCCACGATCTTCAGGGCAGTGAAGCAATTCAAAGTTATGGCAGCAACGATGTGCATGTGCCTGAAAGGGCCCAGGGAGGGTCTTACCTTATCGTCAAGCTGTGTTGGAGCTGCACCTGGCCACCTCCTGTGGTAGGGAGAGGGCACAGTCCCATTCCAGGGACTGCTGTCTTGCCGATGCGTGGGATAGTTAAGAGACAAGCATTTTGTCCAGGGCCAGGATCGGGCCTTTGGAGGAGGGCCGGCCAAGACTGCCGGCTTTTCATTAGCCTTTACAAAGAAGCTAGAGCCAATGGGGCAGAGCATCAACTGCACCAAGCACACAACGGTGTGCAGCAGCCATCTTGGTATGGCAGCTTGCAGTTGGAACATATTGCAGTAGGGCAGTTGCCGTCGAAAATGGAGCCTAGCAAGCAGTAACATCCACAGTCCACAACAGAGCTGTAGATTGCCACGATCTTCAGGGCAGGGATGCAATTCTAAATCATGGCAGTGCTGACGTGCGTGTGCCTGAAAGGGCCCAGGGAGGGTCTTACCTTATCGTCAAGCCATGTTGGAGCTGCACCTGGCCACCCCCTGTGGTAGCGAGAGGGCACAGTCCCATTCCAGGGACTGCTGCCTTGCCCATGCGCGGGATAGTTAAGAGACAAGCATTTTGTCCAGGGCCAGGTTCAGGCCTTTGGAGGTTGGCCGGCCTAGCCTGCCGACTTGTCATTGGCCCATTACAAAGGAGCCAGAGCCAATGGGGTCAGAGCATTAACTGCACCAAACACACAACAACACAGTGTGCAGGCCGCCATCTTGGTATGGCAGCTCACAGTTCGAATATATTGCAGAAGGGCAGTAGGTGTAGAAAATGCAGCCTAGCAAGCAGTAAAATCCACAGTGCTGTAGAGTGTCACGATCTTCAGGGCAGGGAAGCAATTCAATTTCATGGCAGCGACGATGTGCGTGTGCCTGAAAGGGCCCAGGGAGGGTCTTACCTTATCATCAAGCCGTATTGGAGGTGCACCTGGCAGCCTCCCGTGGTAGAGAGTGGGCGCAGTGCCATTCAAGGGACTGCTGTCTTGCCGATGAGTGGGATAGTTAAGAGACAAGCATTTTGTCCAGAGCCAGGATCAGGCCTTTGAAGGAGGGCTGGCCAAGCCTGCCGGCTTCTCATTGGCCCATTACAAAGGAGCTAGAGCCAATGTGGGCAGAGGTTAAACTGCACCAAGCACACAACAAGACAGTGTGCAGGCCGCCATCTTGGTATGGCAGCTCTCAGTTCGAATATATTTCAGAAGGGCAGTAGCCGTCGGAAATGCAGCCTAGCAAGCAATAACATCCACAGTCCACTACAGAGCTGTAGAGTGCCACGATCTTCAGGGCAAGGAAGCAATTCAATGTCATGGCAGCTACGGTGTGCGTGTGCCTGAAAGGGCCCAGGGAGGGTCTTACCTTATCGTCAAGCCATGTTGAAGCTGCATCTGGCAACCTCCCGTGGTAGGGAGAGAGCGCAGTGCCATTCCAGGGACTGCTGCCTGGTCGATGCGCGGGATAGTGAAGAGGGGAATATTTTGTCTGGGTGCAGGATCGGGCCTTCGGATGAGTGCCGGCTAAGCCTGCGGCTTCTCATTGGCCCATTACAAAGGAGCCAGAGCCAATGGGGCAGAGCATCAACTGCACCAAGCACAGAACAACACAGTGTGCGGGCTGCCATCTTGGTATGGCAGCTCGTAGTTCGATTATATATTGTAGTAGGGCAATTGCTGTCGAAAATGCAGCCTAGCAAGCAGTAACATCCATAATCCACAACAGAGCTGTAGAGTGCCACGATCTTCAGGACAGGGAAGCAATTCAAAGTCATGGCAGCGCCGACGTGGGCGTGCCTGAATGGGCCCAGGGAGGGTCTTACCTTATCGTCAAGCCGTGTTGGAGCTGCACCTGGCCACCTCCTGTGGTAGGGAGAGGGCACAGTCCCATTCCAGGGACTGCTGCCTTGCCCATGAGCGGTATAGTTAAGAGACAAGCATTTTGTCCATGGCCAGGATCAGGCCTTTCGAGGAGGGCCGGCCAAGCCTGCCAGCTTCTCACTGGCCCATTACAAAGAAGCCAGAGCCAATGGGGTCAGAGCATCAACTGCACCAAGCACACAACAACACATTGTGTAGGCCGCCATCTTGGTATGGCAGCTCACAGTTCGAATATAATGCAGAAGGGAGGTAGGCGTCGAAAATGCAGCCTAGCAAGCAGTAACATCCACAGTCCACAACAGAGCTGTAGAGTGCCACGATCTTCAGGGCAGGGAAGTAATTCAATGTCATGGCAGCGACGATGTGCGTGTGCCTGAAAGGGCCCAGGGAGGGTCTTACCTTATCGTCAAGCCATGTTGGAGCTGCACCTGGCAACTTCCCGTGGCAGGGAGTGTGCGCAGTGCCATTACAGGGACTGCTACCCTGCCGATGCACGGGATAGTGAAGAGGGGAGCACTTTGTCCGGGGCCAGGATCGGGGCTTCGGATGCGGGCCGGCCAAGCCTAACGGCTTCTCACTGGACCATTACAAAAGCTAGAGCCAATGGGGGCAGAGCATCAACTGCACCAAGCATACAACAACAAAGTGTGTGGGCCGCCATCTTGGTATGGCAGCTCGCTCTTCGAATATATTGCAGAAGAGTAGTAGTCGTGGAAAATGCAGCCTAGCAAGCAGTAACATCCATAGTCCACAACAGAGCTGTAGAGTGTCAGGATCTTCAGGGAAGCAATTCAAAGTCATGGCAGCGCCGACGTGCCTGAAAGGGCCCATGGAGGGTCTTACCTTATCGTCAAGCCGTATTGGAGCTGCAACTGGACATCTCCCATGGTATGGAGAGGGCGTAGTCCCATTCCAGGGACTGCTGCCTTGCCGATGCGTGGGATAGTTAAGAGACAAGCATTTTGTCCAGGGCCAGGATCGGGCCTTTGGAGGAGGGCCGGCCAAGCCTGCCGGCTTTTCATTGGCCTGTTACAAAGGAGCTAGAGCCAATGGGGCAGAGCATCAACTGCACCAAGCACACAACGGTGTGCAGCAGCCATCTTGGTATGGCAGCTTGCAGTTGGAATATATTGCAGTTGCCGTCGAAAATGCAGGCTAGCAAGCAGTAACAGCCATAGTCCACAACAGAGCTGTAGAGTGCCACGATCTTCAGGGCAGGGAAGCAATTCAAAGTCATGGCAGCGCCGACGTGGGTGTGCCCGAAAGGGCCCACGGAGGGTCTTACCTTATCGTCAAGCCGTGTTGGAGCTGCACCTGGCCACCTCCTGTGGTAGGGAGAGGGCACAGTCCCATTCCAGGGACTGCTGCCTTGCCCAAGCGCGGCTTGCCCAAGCGCGGAATAGTTAAGAGACAAGCATTTTGTCCAGGGCCAGGATCAGGCCTTTGGAGGAGGGCCGGCAAAGCCTGCCGGCTTCTCATTGGCCCATCACAAGGGAGCTAGAACCGATGGGGGCGAAGCATCAACTGCACCAAGCACACAACAGTGTGCAGGCAGCACATCTTGGTATGGCAGCTCTAAGTTCGAATATATTTCAGAAGGGCAGTAGCCGTCGAAAATGCAGCCTAGCAAGCAGTAACATCCACAGTCCACAACAGAGCTGTAGAGTGCCACGATCTTCAGGGCTGTGAAGCAATTCAAAGTTATGGCAGCAACGATGTGCATGTGCCTGAAAGGGCCCATGGAAGGTCTTACCTTATCGTCAAGCCGTGTTGGAGCTGCACCTGGCCACCTCCTGTGGTAGGGAGAGGGCACAGTCCCATTTCAGGGACTGCTGCCTTGCCGATGCGTGGGATAGTTAAGAGACAAGCATTTTGTCCAGGGCCAGGATCGGGCCTTTGGAGGAGGGCCGGCCAAGCCTGCCGGCTTTTCATTGGCCTGTTACAAAGAAGCTAGAGCCAACGGGGCAGAGCATCAACTGCACCAAGCACACAACGATGTGCAGCAGCCATCTTGGTATGGCAGCTTGCAGTTGGAATATATTGCAGTAGGGCAGTTGCCGTCGAAAATGCAGGCTAGCAAGCAGTAACAGCCATAGTCCACAACAGAGCTGTAGAGTGCCACGATCTTCAGGGCAGGGGAGCAATTCAAAGTCATGGCAGCGCCGACGTGGGTGTGCCCGAAAGGGCCCACGGAGGGTCTTATCTTATCGTTAGGCTGTGTTGGACCTGCACCTTGCCACCTCCCGTGGTAGGGAGAGGGCCCAGTCCCATTCCAGGGACTGCTGCCTTGCCCATGCGAGGGATAGTTAAGAGACAAGCATTTTGTCCAGGGCCAGGATCGGGTCTTTGGAGGAGGGCCGGCCAAGCCTGCCGGCTACACATTGGCCTATTACAAAGGAGCTAGAGCCAATGGGGGCAGAGCATCAACTGCACCAAGCACACAACAGTGTGCAGGCAGCCATCTTGGTATGGCAGCTCTCAGTTCGAATATATTTCAGAAGGGCAGTAGCCGTCGAAAATTCAGCCTAGCAAGCAGTAACATCCACAGTCCACAACAGAGCTGTAGAGTGCCACGATCTTCAGGGCAGTGAAGCAATTCAAAGTTATGGCAGCAACAATGTGCATGTGCCTGAAAGGGCCCAGGGAGGGTCTTACCTTATCGTCAAGCTGTTTTGGAGCTGCACCTGGCCACCTCCTGTGGTAGGGAGAGGGCACAGTCCCATTCCAGGGACTGCTGCCTTGCCCATGCGCGGGATAGTTAAGAGACAAGCATTTTGTCCAGGGCCAGGATCAGGCCTTTGGAGGAGGGCCGGCCAAGCCTGCCGGCTTCTCATTGGCCCATCACAAGGGAACTAGAGCCGATGGGGGCGAAGCATCAACTGCACCAAGCACACAACAGTGTGCAGGCAGCACATCTTGGTATGGCAGCTTGCAGTTGGAATATATTGCAGTAGGGCAGTTGCCGTCGAAAATGCAGCCTAGCAAGCAGTAACATCCATAGTCCATAACAGAGCTGTAGAGTGCCACGATCTTCAGGGCAGGGAAGCAATTCAATGTCATGGCAGTGCTGACGTGCGTGTGCCTGAAAGGGCCCAGGGAGGGTCTTACCTTATCGTCAAGCCGTGTTGGAGCTGCACCTGGCCACCTCCTGTGGTAGGGAGAGGGCACAGTCCCATTCCAGGGACTGCTGCCTTGCCCATGCGCGGGATAGTTAAGGGACAAGCATTTTGTCCAGGGCCAGGATCAGGCCTTTGGAGGAGGGCCGGCCAAGCCTGCCGGCTTCTCATTGGCCCATCACAAGGGAACTAGAGCCGATGGGGGCGAAGCATCAACTGCACCAAGCACACAACAGTGTGCGGGCCGCCATCTTGGTATAGCAGCTTGCAGTTCAATTATATTGCAGAACAGCAGTAGCCATCGAAAATGCAGCCTAGCAAGCAGTAACATCCATAGTCCACAACAGAGCTTAGAGTGCCACGATCTTCAGGGCAGGGAAGCAATTCAAAGTCATGGCAGTGCTGACGTGCGCGTGCCTGAAAGGGCCCAGGGAGGGTCTTACCTTATCGTCAAGCCGTGTTGGAGCTGCACCTGGCCACCTCCTGTGGTAGGGAGAGGGCACAGTCCCATTCCAGGGACTGCTGCCTTGCCGATGCGTGGGATAGTTAAGAGACAAGCATTTTGTCCAGGGCCAGGATCAGGCCTTTGGAGGAGGGCCGGCCAAGCCTGCCGGCTTTTCATTGGCCTGTTACAAAGAAGCTAGAGCCAATGGGGCAGAGCATCAACTGCACCAAGCACACAACGGTGTGCACCAGCCATCTTGGTATGGCAGCTTGCAGTTGGAACATATTGCAGTAGGGCAGTTGCCGTCGAAAATGCAGGCTAGCAAGCAGTAACAGCCATAGTCCACAACAGAGCTGTAGAGTGCCACGATCTTCACGGCAGGGAAGCAATTCAAAGTCATGGCAGCGCCGACGTGGGTGTGCCCGAAAGGGCCCACGGAGGGTCTTACCTTATCGCTAGGCCGTGTTGGAGCTGCACCTTGCCACCTCCCATGGTAGGGAGAGGGCCCAGTCCCATTCCAGGGACTGCTGCCTTGCCCATGCGAGGGATAGTTAAGAGACAAGCATTTTGTCCTTGGCCAGGATCGGGTCTTTGGAGGAGGGCCGGCCAAGACTTCGGGCTACACATTGGCCTATTACAAAGGAGCTAGAGCCAATGGGGGCAGAGCATCAACTGCACCAATCACACAACAGTGTGCAGGAAGCCATCTTGGTATGGCAGCTCTCAGTTCGAATATATTTCAGAAGGGCAGTAGCCGTCGAAAATGCAGCCTAGCAAGCAGTAACATCCACAGTTCACAACAGAGCTGTAGAGTGCCACGATCTTCAGGGCAGTGAAGCAATTCAAAGTTATGGCAGCAACGATGTGCATGTGCCTGAAAGGGCCCAGGGAGGGTCTTACCTTATCGTCAAGCTGTGTTGGAGCTGCACCTGGCCACCTCCTGTGGTAGGGAGAGGGCACAGTCCCATTCCAGGGACTGCTGCCTTGCCCATGCGAGGGATAGTTAAGAGACAAGCATTTTGTCAAGGGCCTGGATCGGGTCTTTGGAGGAGGGCCGGCCAAGCCTGCCGGCTACGCATTGGCCTATTACAAAGGAGCTAGAGCCAATGGGGGCAGAGCATCAACTGCACCAATCACACAACAGTGTGCAGGCAGCCATCTTGGTATGGCAGCTCTCAGTTCGAATATATTTCAGAAGGGCAGTAGCCGTCGAAAATGCAGCCTAGCAAGCAGTAACATCCACAGTCCACAACAGAGCTGTAGAGTGCCATGATCTTCAGGGCTGTGAAGCAATTCAAAGTTATGGCAGCAACGATGTGCATGTGCCTGAAAGGGCCCAGGGAAGGTCTTACCTTATCGTCAAGCCGTGTTGGAGCTGCACCTGGCCACCTCCTGTGGTAGGGAGAGGGCACAGTCCCATTCCAAGGACCTCTGCCTTGCCCATGCGCGGGATAGTTAAGAGACAAGCATTTTGTCCAGGGCCAGGATCCGGCCTTTGGAGGAGGGCCGGCCAAGCCTGCCGGCTTCTCATTGGCCCATTACAAAGGAGCTAGAGCCAATGGGGGCAGACCATCAACTGCACCAAGCACACAACAGTGTGTGGGCAGCACATCTTGGTATGGCAGCTTGCAGTTGGAATATATTGCAGTAGGGCAGTTGTCATTGAAAATGGAGCCTAGCAAGCAGTAACATCCACAGTCCACAACAGAGCTGTAGATTGCCACGATCTTCAGGGCAGGGATGCAATTCTAAGTCATGGCAGTGCTGACGTGCGTGTGCCTGAAAGGGCCCAGGGAGGGTCTTACCTTATCGTCAAGCCATGTTGGAGCTGCACCTGGCCACCCCCTGTGGTAGCGAGAGGGCACAGTCCCATTCCAGGGACTGCTGCCTTGCCCATGCGCGGGATAGTTAAGAGACAAGCATTTTGTCCAGGGCCAGGTTCAGGCCTTTGGAGGTTGGCCGGCCTAGCCTGCCGACTTGTCATTGGCCCATTACAAAGGAGCCAGAGCCAATGGGGTCAGAGCATTAACTGCACCAAACACACAACAACACAGTGTGCAGGCCGCCATCTTGGTATGGCAGCTCACAGTTCGAATATATTGCAGAAGGGCAGTAGGTGTAGAAAATGCAGCCTAGCAAGCAGTAAAATCCACAGTGCTGTAGAGTGTCACGATCTTCAGGGCAGGGAAGCAATTCAATTTCATGGCAGCGACGATGTGCGTGTGCCTGAAAGGGCCCAGGGAGGGTCTTACCTTATCATCAAGCCGTATTGGAGGTGCACCTGGCAGCCTCCCGTGGTAGAGAGTGGGCGCAGTGCCATTCAAGGGACTGCTGTCTTGCCGATGAGTGGGATAGTTAAGAGACAAGCATTTTGTCCAGAGCCAGGATCAGGCCTTTGAAGGAGGGCTGGCCAAGCCTGCCGGCTTCTCATTGGCCCATTACAAAGGAGCTAGAGCCAATGTGGGCAGAGGTTAAACTGCACCAAGCACACAACAAGACAGTGTGCAGGCCGCCATCTTGGTATGGCAGCTCTCAGTTCGAATATATTTCAGAAGGGCAGTAGCCGTCGGAAATGCAGCCTAGCAAGCAATAACATCCACAGTCCACTACAGAGCTGTAGAGTGCCACGATCTTCAGGGCAAGGAAGCAATTCAATGTCATGGCAGCTACGGTGTGCGTGTGCCTGAAAGGGCCCAGGGAGGGTCTTACCTTATCGTCAAGCCATGTTGAAGCTGCATCTGGCAACCTCCCGTGGTAGGGAGAGAGCGCAGTGCCATTCCAGGGACTGCTGCCTGGTCGATGCGCGGGATAGTGAAGAGGGGAATATTTTGTCTGGGTGCAGGATCGGGCCTTCGGATGAGTGCCGGCTAAGCCTGCGGCTTCTCATTGGCCCATTACAAAGGGGCCAGAGCCAATGGGGCAGAGCATCAACTGCACCAAGCACAGAACAACACAGTGTGCGGGCTGCCATCTTGGTATGGCAGCTCGTAGTTCGATTATATATTGTAGTAGGGCAATTGCCGTCGAAAATGCAGCCTAGCAAGCAGTAACATCCATAATCCACAACAGAGCTGTAGAGTGCCACGATCTTCAGGACAGGGAAGCAATTCAAAGTCATGGCAGCGCCGACGTGGGCGTGCCTGAATGGGCCCAGGGAGGGTCTTACCTTATCGTCAAGCCGTGTTGGAGCTGCACCTGGCCACCTCCTGTGGTAGGGAGAGGGCACAGTCCCATTCCAGGGACTGCTGCCTTGCCCATGAGCGGTATAGTTAAGAGACAAGCATTTTGTCCATGGCCAGGATCAGGCCTTTCGAGGAGGGCCGGCCAAGCCTGCCAGCTTCTCACTGGCCCATTACAAAGAAGCCAGAGCCAATGGGGTCAGAGCATCAACTGCACCAAGCACACAACAACACATTGTGTAGGCCGCCATCTTGGTATGGCAGCTCACAGTTCGAATATAATGCAGAAGGGAGGTAGGCGTCGAAAATGCAGCCTAGCAAGCAGTAACATCCACAGTCCACAACAGAGCTGTAGAGTGCCACGATCTTCAGGGCAGGGAAGTAATTCAATGTCATGGCAGCGACGATGTGCGTGTGCCTGAAAGGGCCCAGGGAGGGTCTTACCTTATCGTCAAGCCATGTTGGAGCTGCACCTGGCAACTTCCCGTGGCAGGGAGTGTGCGCAGTGCCATTACAGGGACTGCTACCCTGCCGATGCACGGGATAGTGAAGAGAGGAGCACTTTGTCCGGGGCCAGGATCGGGGCTTCGGATGCGGGCCGGCCAAGCCTAACGGCTTCTCACTGGACCATTACAAAAGCTAGAGCCAATGGGGGCAGAGCATCAACTGCACCAAGCATACAACAACAAAGTGTGTGGGCCGCCATCTTGGTATGGCAGCTCGCTCTTCGAATATATTGCAGAAGAGTAGTAGTCGTGGAAAATGCAGCCTAGCAAGCAGTAACATCCATAGTCCACAACAGAGCTGTAGAGTGTCAGGATCTTCAGGGAAGCAATTCAAAGTCATGGCAGCGCCGACGTGCCTGAAAGGGCCCATGGAGGGTCTTACCTTATCGTCAAGCCGTATTGGAGCTGCAACTGGACATCTCCCATGGTATGGAGAGGGCGTAGTCCCATTCCAGGGACTGCTGCCTTGCCGATGCGTGGGATAGTTAAGAGACAAGCATTTTGTCCAGGGCCAGGATCGGGCCTTTGGAGGAGGGCCGGCCAAGCCTGCCGGCTTTTCATTGGCCTGTTACAAAGGAGCTAGAGCCAATGGGGCAGAGCATCAACTGCACCAAGCACACAACGGTGTGCAGCAGCCATCTTGGTATGGCAGCTTGCAGTTGGAATATATTGCAGTTGCCGTCGAAAATGCAGGCTAGCAAGCAGTAACAGCCATAGTCCACAACAGAGCTGTAGAGTGCCACGATCTTCAGGGCAGGGAAGCAATTCAAAGTCATGGCAGCGCCGACGTGGGTGTGCCCGAAAGGGCCCACGGAGGGTCTTACCTTATCGTCAAGCCGTGTTGGAGCTGCACCTGGCCACCTCCTGTGGTAGGGAGAGGGCACAGTCCCATTCCAGGGACTGCTGCCTTGCCCAAGCGCGGCTTGCCCAAGCGCGGAATAGTTAAGAGACAAGCATTTTGTCCAGGGCCAGGATCAGGCCTTTGGAGGAGGGCCGGCAAAGCCTGCCGGCTTCTCATTGGCCCATCACAAGGGAGCTAGAACCGATGGGGGCGAAGCATCAACTGCACCAAGCACACAACAGTGTGCAGGCAGCACATCTTGGTATGGCAGCTTGCAGTTGGAATATATTGCAGTAGGGCAGTTGCCGTCGAAAATGCAGCCTAGCAAGCAGTAACATCCATAGTCCATAACAGAGCTGTAGAGTGCCACGATCTTCAGGGCAGGGAAGCAATTCAATGTCATGGCAGTGGTGACGTGCGTGTGCCTGAAAGGGCCCAGGGAGGGTCTTACCTTATCGTCAAGCCGTGTTGGGAGCTGCACCTGGCCACCTCCTCTGGTAGGGAGAGGGCACAATCCCATTCCAGGGACTGCTGCCTTGCCCATGCACGGGATAGTTAAGAGACAAGCATTTTGTCCAGGGCCAGGATCAGGCCTTTGGAGGAGGGCCGGCCAAGCCTGCCGGTTTCTCATTGGCCCATTACAAAGGAGCTAGAGCCAATGGGGGCAGAGCATCAACTGCACCAAGCAACACAACAGTGTGTAGGCAGCACATCTTGGTATGGCAGCTTGCAGTTGGAATATATTGCAGTAGGGCAATTGCCGTTGAAAATGGAGCCTAGCAAGCAGTAACATCCACAGTCCACAACAGAGCTGTAGAGTGCCACGATCTTCAGGGCAGGGAAGCAATTCTAAGTCATGGCAGTGCTGACGTGCGTGTGCTTGAAAGAGCCCAGGGAGGGTCTTCCCTTATCGTCAAGCCGAGTTGGAGCTGCACCTGGCCACCTCCTCTGGTAGGGAGAGCGCACAGTTCCATTCCAGAGACTGCTGCCTTGCCCATGCGCGGGATAGTTAAGAGACAAGCATTTTGTCCAGGGCCAGGATCAGGCCTTTGGAGGAGGGCCGGCCAAGCCTGCCGGCTTTTCATTGGCCTGTAACAAAGGAGCTAGAGCCAATGGGGGCAGAGCATCAACTGCACCAAGCACACAACGGTGTGCAGCAGCCATCTTGGTATGGCAGCTTGCTGTTGGAATATATTGCAGTAGGGCAGTTGCCGTCGAAAAAATGCAGGCTAGCAAGCAGTAACAGCCATAGTCCACAACAGAGCTGTAGAGTGCCACGATCTTCAGGGCAGGGAAGCAATTAAAAGTCATGGCAGTGCTGACGTGCGTGTGCCTGAAAAGGACCAGGGAGGGTCTTACCTTATCGTCAAGCCGTGTTGGAGCTGCACCTGGCCACCTCCTGTGGTAGGGAGAGGGCACAGTCCCATTCCAGGGACTGCTGCCTTGCCCATGCGCGGGATAGTTAAGAGACAAGCATTTTGTCCAGGGCCAGGATCAGGCCTTCGGAGGAGGGCCAGCCAAACCTGCCGGCTTCTCATTGGCCCATTACAAAGGAGCTAGAGCCAATGGGGGCAGAGCATCAACTGCACCAATCACACAACAGTGTGCAGGCAGCCATCTTGGTATGGCAGCTCTCAGTTCGAATATATTTCAGAAGGGCAGTAGCCGTTGAAAATGCAGCCTAGCAAGCAGTAACATCCACAGTCCACAACAGAGTTGTAGAGTGCCACGATCTTCAGGGCAGTGAAGCAATTCAAAGTTATGGCAGCAACGATGTGCATGTGCCTGAAAGGGCCCAGGGAGGGTCTTACCTTATCGTCAAGCTGTGTTGGAGCTGCACCTGGCCACCTCCTGTGGTAGGGAGAGGGCACAGTCCCATTCCAGGGACTGCTGCCTTGCCGATGCGTGGGATAGTTAAGAGACAAGCATTTTGTCCAGGGCCAGGATCGGGCCTTTGGAGGAGGGCCGGCCAAGACTGCCGGCTTTTCATTAGCCTTTACAAAGAAGCTAGAGCCAATGGGGCAGAGCATCAACTGCACCAAGCACACAACGGTGTGCAGCAGCCATCTTGGTATGGCAGCTTGCAGTTGGAACATATTGCAGTAGGGCAGTTGCCGTCGAAAATGCAGGCTAGCAAGCAGTAACAGCCATAGTCCACAACAGAGCTGTAGAGTGCCACGATCTTCAGGGCAGGGAAGCAATTCAAAGTCATGGCAGCGCCGACGTGGGTGTGCCCGAAAGGGCTCACGGAGGGTCTTACCTTATTGTTAGGCCGTGTTGGAGCTGCACCTTGCCACCTCCCGTGGTAGGGAGAGGGCCCAGTCCCATTCCAGGGACTGCTGCCTTGCCCATGCGAGGGATAGTTAAGAGACAAGCATTTTGTCCAGGGCCAGAATGGGGTCTTTGGAGGAGGGCCGGCCAAGCCTGCCGGCTACACATTGGCCTATTACAAAGGAGCTAGAGCCAATGGGGGCAGAGCATCAACTGCACCAATCACACAACAGTGTGCAGGCAGCCATCTTGGTATGGCAGCTCTAAGTTCGAATATATTTCAGAAGGGCAGTAGCCGTCGAAAATGCAGCCTAGCAAGCAGTAACATCCACAGTCCACAACAGAGCTGTAGAGTGCCACAATCTTCAGGGCAGTAAAGCAATTCAAAGTTATGGCAGCAACGATGTGCATGTGCCTGAAAGGGCCCAGGGAGGGTCTTACCTTATCGTCAAGCCGTGTTGGAGCTGCACCTGGCCACCTCCTGTGGTAGGGAGAGGGCACAGTCCCATTCTAGGGACTGCTGCCTTGCCGATGCGTGGGATAGTTAAGAGACAAGCATTTTGTCCAGGGCCAGGATCGGGCCTTTGGAGGAGGGCCGGCCAAGCCTGCCGGCTTTTCATTAGCCTGTTACAAAGAAGCTAGAGCCAATGGGGCAGTGCATCAACTGCACCAAGCACACAACGGTGTGCAGCAGCCATCTTGGTATGGCAGCTTGCAGTTGGAACATATTGCAGTAGGGCAGTTGCCGTTGAAAATGCAGGCTAGCAAGCAGTAACAGCCATAGTCCACAACAGAGCTGTAGAGTGCCACGATCTTCAGGACAGGGAAGCAATTCAAAGTCATGGCAGCGCCGACGTGGGCGTGCCTGAATGGGCCCAGGGAGGGTCTTACCTTATCGTCAAGCCATGTTGGAGCTGCACCTGGCAACTTCCCGTGGCAGGGAGAGTGCGCAGTGCCATTACAAGGACTGCTACCCTGTCGATGCACGGGATAGTGAAGAGAGGAGCACTTTGTCCGGGGCCAGGATCGGGGCTTTGGATGCAAGCCGGCCAAGCCTAACGGCTTCTCACTGGACCATTACAAGAGCTAGAGCCAATGGGGGCAGAGCATCAACTGCACCAAGCATACAACAACACAGTGTGTGGGCCGCCATCTTGGTATGGCAGCTCGCTCTTCGAATATATTGCAGAAGAGCAGTAGTCGTGGAAAATGCAGCCTAGCAAGCAGTAACATCCATAGTCCACAACAGAGCTGTAGAGTGTCAGGATCTTCAGGGAAGCAATTCAAAGTCATGGCAGCGCCGACGTGCACGTGCCTGAAAGGGCCCATGGAGGGTCTTACCTTATCGTCAAGCCGTATTGGAGCTGCACCTGGACCTCTCCCATGGTATGGAGAGGGCGTAGTCCCATTCCAGGGACTGCTGCCTTGCCGATGCGTGGGATAGTTAAGAGACAAGCATTTTGTCCAGGCCCAGGATCGGGCCTTTGGAGGAGGGCCGGCCAAGCCTGCCGGCTTTTCATTGGCCTGTTACAAAGGAGCTAGAGCCAATGGGGCAGAGCATCAACTGCACCAAGCACACAACGGTGTGCAGCAGCCATCTTGGTATGGCAGCTTGCAGTTGGAATATATTGCAGTAGGGCAGTTGCCGTCGAAAATGCAGGCTAGCAAGCAGTAACAGCGATAGTCCACAACAGAGCTGTAGAGTGCCACGATCTTCAGGGCAGGGAAGCAATTCAAAGTCATGGCAGCGCCGACGTGGGTGTGCCCGAAAGGGCCCACGGAGGGTCTTACCTTATCGTTAGGCCGTGTTGGAGCTGCACCTTGCCACCTCCCGTGGTAGGGAGAGGGCCCAGTGCCATTCCAGGGACTGCTGCCTTGCCCATTCGAGGGATAGTTAAGAGACAAGCATTTTGTCCAGGGCCAGGATCGGGTCTTTGGAGGAGGGCCGGCCAAGCCTGCCGGCTACGCATTGGCCTATTACAAAGGAGCTAGAGCCAATGGGGGCAGAGCATCAACTGCACAAATCACACAACTGTGTGCAGGCAGCCATCTTGGTATGGCAGCTCTCAGTTCGAATATATTTCAGAAGGGCAGTAGCCGTCGAAAATGCAGCCTAGCAAGCAGTAACATCCACAGTCCACAACAGAGCTGTAGAGTGCCACGATCTTCAGGGCTGTGAAGCAATTCAAAGTTATGGCAGCAACGATGTGCATGTGCCTGAAAGGGCCCATGGAAGGTCTTACCTTATCGTCAAGCCGTGTTGGAGCTGCACCTGGCCACCTCCTGTGGTAGGGAGAGGGCACAGTCCCATTTCAGGGACTGCTGCCTTGCCGATGCGTGGGATAGTTAAGAGACAAGCATTTTGTCCAGGGCCAGGATCGGGCCTTTGGATGAGGGCCGGCCAAGCCTGCCGGCTTTTCATTGGCCTGTTACAAAGAAGCTAGAGCCAATGGGGCAGAGCATCAACTGCACCAAGCACACAACGATGTGCAGCAGCCATCTTGGTATGGCAGCTTGCAGTTGGAATATATTGCAGTAGGGCAGTTGCCGTCGAAAATGCAGCCTAGCAAGCAGTAACATCCATAATCCACAACAGAGCTGTAGAGTGCCACGATCTTCAGGACAGGGAAGCAATTCAAAGTCATGGCAGCGCCGACGTGGGCGTGCCTGAATGGGCCCAGGGAGGGTCTTACCTTATCGTCAAGCCATGTTGGAGCTGCACCTGGCAACTTCCCGTGGCAGGGAGAGTGCGCAGTGCCATTACAGGGACTGCTACCCTGTCGATGCACGGGATAGTGAAGAGAGGAGCACTTTGTCCGGGGCCAGGATCGGGGCTTTGGATGCAAGCCGGCCAAGCCTAACGGCTTCTCACTGGACCATTACAAGAGCTAGAGCCAATGGGGGCAGAGCATCAACTGCACCAAGCATACAACAACACAGTGTGTGGGCCGCCATCTTGGTATGGCAGCTCGCTCTTCGAATATATTGCAGAAGAGCAGTAGTCGTGGAAAATGCAGCCTAGCAAGCAGTAACATCCATAGTCCACAACAGAGCTGTAGAGTGTCAGGATCTTCAGGGAAGCAATTCAAAGTCATGGCAGCGCCGACGTGCACGTGCCTGAAAGGGCCCATGGAGGGTCTTACCTTATCGTCAAGCCGTATTGGAGCTGCACCTGGACATCTCCCATGGTATGGAGAGGGCGCAGTCCCATTCCAGGGACTGCTGCCTTGCCGATGCGTGGGATAGTCAAGAGACAAGCATTTTGTCCAGGCCCAGGATCGGGCCTTTGGAGGAGGGCCGGCCAAGCCTGCCGGCTTTTCATTGGCCTGTTACAAAGGAGCTCGAGCCAATGGGGCAGAGCATCAACTGCACCAAGCACACAACGGTGTGCAGCAGCCATCTTGGTATGGCAGCTTGCAGTTGGAATATATTGCAGTAGGGCAGTTGCCGTCGAAAATGCAGGCTAGCAAGCAGTAACAGCGATAGTCCACAACAGAGCTGTAGAGTGCCACGATCTTCAGGGCAGGGAAGCAATTCAAAGTCATAGCAGCGCCGACGTGGGTGTGCCCGAAAGGGCCCACGGAGGGTCTTACCTTATCGTTAGGCCGTGTTGGAGCTGCACCTTGCCACCTCCCGTGGTAGGGAGAGGGCCCAGTGCCATTCCAGGGACTGCTGCCTTGCCCATTCGAGGGATAGTTAAGAGACAAGCATTTTGTCCAGGGCCAGGATCAGGTCTTTGGAGGAGGGCCGGCCAAGCCTGCCGGCTACGCATTGGCCTATTACAAAGGAGCTAGAGCCAATGGGGGCAGAGCATCAACTGCACAAATCACACAACTGTGTGCAGGCAGCCATCTTGGTATGGCAGCTCTCAGTTCGAATATATTTCAGAAGGGCAGTAGCCGTCGAAAATGCAGCCTAGCAAGCAGTAACATCCACAGTCCACAACAGAGTTGTAGAGTGCCACGATCTTCAGGGCAGTGAAGCAATTCAAAGTTATGGCAGCAACGATGTGCATGTGCCTGAAAGGGCCCATGGAAGGTCTTACCTTATCGTCAAGCCGTGTTGGAGCTGCACCTGGCCACCTCCTGTGGTAGGGAGAGGGCACAGTCCCATTTCAGGGACTGCTGCCTTGCCGATGCGTGGGATAGTTAAGAGACAAGCATTTTGTCCAGGGCCAGGATCGGGCCTTTGGAGGAGGGCCGGCCAAGCCTGCCGGCTTTTCATTGGCCTGTTACAAAGAAGCTAGAGCCAATGGGGCAGAGCATCAACTGCACCAAGCACACAACGATGTGCAGCAGCCATCTTGGTATGGCAGCTTGCAGTTGGAATATATTGCAGTAGGGCAGTTGCCGTCGAAAATGCAGGCTAGCAAGCAGTAACAGCCATAGTCCACAACAGAGCTGTAGAGTGCCACGATCTTCAGGGCAGGGAAGCAATTCAAAGTCATGGCAGCGCCGACGTGGGTGTGCCCGAAAGGGCTCACGGAGGGTCTTACCTTATTGTTAGGCCGTGTTGGAGCTGCACCTTGCCACCTCCCGTGGTAGGGAGAGGGCCCAGTCCCATTCCAGGGACTGCTGCCTTGCCCATGCGAGGGATAGTTAAGAGACAAGCATTTTGTCCAGGGCCAGAATGGGGTCTTTGGAGGAGGGCCGGCCAAGCCTGCCGGCTACACATTGGCCTATTACAAAGGAGCTAGAGCCAATGGGGGCAGAGCATCAACTGCACCAATCACACAACAGTGTGCAGGCAGCCATCTTGGTATGGCAGCTCTAAGTTCGAATATATTTCAGAAGGGCAGTAGCCGTCGAAAATGCAGCCTAACAAGCAGTAACATCCACAGTCCACAACAGAGCTGTAGAGTGCCACAATCTTCAGGGCAGTGAAGCAATTCAAAGTTATGGCAGCAACGATGTGCATGTGCCTGAAAGGGCCCAGGGAGGGTCTTACCTTATCGTCAAGCCGTGTTGGAGCTGCACCTGGCCACCTCCTGTGGTAGGGAGAGGGCACAGTCCCATTCCAGGGACTGCTGCCTTGCCGATGCGTGGGATAGTTAAGAGACAAGCATTTTGTCCAGGGCCAGGATCGGGCCTTTGGAGGAGGGCCGGCCAAGCCTGCCGGCTTTTCATTAGCCTGTTACAAAGAAGCTAGAGCCAATGGGGCAGTGCATCAACTGCACCAAGCACACAACGGTGTGCAGCAGCCATCTTGGTATGGCAGCTTGCAGTTGGAACATATTGCAGTAGGGCAGTTGCCGTTGAAAATGCAGGCTAGCAAGCAGTAACAGCCATAGTCCACAACAGAGCTGTAGAGTGCCACGATCTTCAGGACAGGGAAGCAATTCAAAGTCATGGCAGCGCCGACGTGGGCGTGCCTGAATGGGCCCAGGGAGGGTCTTACCTTATCGTCAAGCCATGTTGGAGCTGCACCTGGCAACTTCCCGTGGCAGGGAGAGTGCGCAGTGCCATTACAGGGACTGCTACCCTGTCGATGCACGGGATAGTGAAGAGAGGAGCACTTTGTCCGGGGCCAGGATCGGGGCTTTGGATGCAAGCCGGCCAAGCCTAACGGCTTCTCACTGGACCATTACAAGAGCTAGAGCCAATGGGGGCAGAGCATCAACTGCACCAAGCATACAACAACACAGTGTGTGGGCCGCCATCTTGGTATGGCAGCTCGCTCTTCGAATATATTGCAGAAGAGCAGTAGTCGTGGAAAATGCAGCCTAGCAAGCAGTAACATCCATAGTCCACAACAGAGCTGTAGAGTGTCAGGATCTTCAGGGAAGCAATTCAAAGTCATGGCAGCGCCGACGTGCACGTGCCTGAAAGGGCCCATGGAGGGTCTTACCTTATCGTCAAGCCGTATTGGAGCTGCACCTGGACCTCTCCCATGGTATGGAGAGGGCGTAGTCCCATTCCAGGTACTGCTGCCTTGCCGATGCGTGGGATAGTTAAGAGACAAGCATTTTGTCCAGGCCCAGGATCGGGCCTTTGGAGGAGGGCCGGCCAAGCCTGCCGGCTTTTCATTGGCCTGTTACAAAGGAGCTAGAGCCAATGGGGCAGAGCATCAACTGCACCAAGCACACAACGGTGTGCAGCAGCCATCTTGGTATGGCAGCTTGCAGCTGGAATATATTGCAGTAGGGCAGTTGTCGTCGAAAATGCAGGCTAGCAAGCAGTAACAGCGATAGTCCACAACAGAGCTGTAGAGTGCCACGATCTTCAGGGCCGGGAAGCAATTCAAAGTCATGGCAGCGCCGACGTGGGTGTGCCCGAAAGGGCCCACGGAGGGTCTTACCTTATCGTTAGGCCGTGTTGGAGCTGCACCTTGCCACCTCCGGTGGTAGGGAGAGGGCCCAGTGCCATTCCAGGGACTGCTGCCTTGCCCATTCGAGGGATAGTTAAGAGACAAGCATTTTGTCCAGGGCCAGGATCGGGTCTTTGGAGGAGGGCCGGCCAAGCCTGCCGGCTACGCATTGGCCTATTACAAAGGAGCTAGAGCCAATGGGGGCAGAGCATCAACTGCACAAATCACACAACTGTGTGCAGGCAGCCATCTTGGTATGGCAGCTCTCAGTTCGAATATATTTCAGAAGGGCAGTAGCCGTCGAAAATGCAGCCTAGCAAGCAGTAACATCCACAGTCCACAACAGAGCTGTAGAGTGCCACGATCTTCAGGGCTGTGAAGCAATTCAAAGTTATGGCAGCAACGATGTGCATGTGCCTGAAAGGGCCCATGGAAGATCTTACCTTATCGTCAAGCCGTGTTGGAGCTGCACCTGGCCACATCCTGTGGTAGGGAGAGGGCACAGTCCCATTTCAGGGACTGCTGCCTTGCCGATGCGTGGGATAGTTAAGAGACAAGCATTTTGTCCAGGGCCAGGATCGGGCCTTTGGATGAGGGCCGGCCAAGCCTGCCGGCTTTTCATTGGCCTGTTACAAAGAAGCTAGAGCCAATGGGGCAGAGCATCAACTGCACCAAGCACACAACGATGTGCAGCAGCCATCTTGGTATGGCAGCTTGCAGTTGGAATATATTGCAGTAGGGCAGTTGCCGTCGAAAATGCAGCCTAGCAAGCAGTAACATCCATAATCCACAACAGAGCTGTAGAGTGCCACGATCTTCAGGACAGGGAAGCAATTCAAAGTCATGGCAGCGCCGACGTGGGCGTGCCTGAATGGGCCCAGGGAGGGTCTTACCTTATCGTCAAGCCATGTTGGAGCTGCACCTGGCAACTTCCCGTGGCAGGGAGAGTGCGCAGTGCCATTACAGGGACTGCTACCCTGTCGATGCACGGGATAGTGAAGAGAGGAGCACTTTGTCGGGGGCCAGGATCGGGGCTTTGGATGCAAGCCGGCCAAGCCTAACGCCTTCTCACTGGACCATTACAAGAGCTAGAGCCAATGGGGGCAGAGCATCAACTGCACCAAGCATACAACAACACAGTGTGTGGGCCGCCATCTTGGTATGGCAGCTCGCTCTTCGAATATATTGCAGAAGAGCAGTAGTCGTGGAAAATGCAGCCTAGCAAGCAGTAACATCCATAGTCCACAACAGAGCTGTAGAGTGTCAGGATCTTCAGGGAAGCAATTCAAAGTCATGGCAGCGCCGACGTGCACGTGCCTGAAAGGGCCCATGGAGCGTCTTACCTTATCGTCAAGCCGTATTGGAGCTGCACCTGGACATCTCCCATGGTATGGAGAGGGCGCAGTCCCATTCCAAGGACTGCTGCCTTGCCGATGCGTGGGATAGTTAAGAGACAAGCATTTTGTCCAGGCCCAGGATCGGGCCTTTGGAGGAGGGCCGGCCAAGCCTGCCGGCTTTTCATTGGCCTGTTACAAAGGAGCTTGAGCCAATGGGGCAGAGCATCTACTGCACCAAGCACACAACGGTGTGCAGCAGCCATCTTGGTATGGCAGCTTGCAGTTGGAATATATTGCAGTAGGGCAGTTGCCGTCGAAAATGCAGGCTAGCAAGCAGTAACAGCGATAGTCCACAACAGAGCTGTAGAGTGCCACGATCTTCAGGGCAGGGAAGCAATTCAAAGTCATGGCAGCGCCGACGTGGGTGTGCCCGAAAGGGCCCACGGAGGGTCTTACCTTATCCTTAGGCCGTGTTGGAGCTGCACCTTGCCACCTCCCGTGGTAGGGAGAGGGCCCAGTGCCATTCCAGGGACTGCTGCCTTGCCCATTCGAGGGATAGTTAAGTGACAAGCATTTTGTCCAGGGCCAGGATCAGGTCTTTGGAGGAGGGCCGGCCAAGCCTGCCGGCTACGCATTGGCCTATTACAAAGGAGCTAGAGCCAATGGGGGCAGAGCATCAACTGCACAAATCACACAACTGTGTGCAGGCAGCCATCTTGGTATGGCAGCTCTCAGTTCGAATATATTTCAGAAGGGCAGTAGCCCTCGAAAATGCAGCCTAGCAAGCAGTAACATCCACAGTCCACAACAGAGCTGTAGAGTGCCACGATCTTCAGGGCTGTGAAGCAATTCAAAGTTATGGCAGCAACGATGTGCATGTGCCTGAAAGGGCCCATGGAAGGTCTTACCTTATCGTCAAGCCGTGTTGGAGCTGCACCTGGCCACCTCCTGTGGTAGGGAGAGGGCACAGTCCCATTTCAGGGACTGCTGCCTTGCCGATGCGTTGGATAGTTAAGAGACAAGCATTTTGTCCAGGGCCAGGATCGGGCCTTTGGAGGAGGGCCGGCCAAGCCTGCCGGCTTTTCATTGGCCTGTTACAAAGAAGCTAGAGCCAATGGGGCAGAGCATCAACTGCACCAAGCACACAACGATGTGCAGCAGCCATCTTGGTATGGCAGCTTGCAGTTGGAATATATTGCAGTAGGGCAGTTGCCGTCGAAAATGCAGGCTAGCAAGCAGTAACAGCCATAGTCCACAACAGAGCTGTAGAGTGCCACGATCTTCAGGGCAGGGAAGCAATTCAAAGTCATGGCAGCGCCGACGTGGGTGTGCCCGAAAGGGCCCACTGAGGGTCTTACCTTATTGTTAGGCCGTGTTGGAGCTGCACCTTGCCACCTCCCGTGGTAGGGAGAGGGCCCAGTCCCATTCCAGGGACTGCTGCCTTGCCCATGCGAGGGATAGTTAAGAGACAAGCATTTTGTCCAGGGCCAGGATCGGGTCTTTGGAGGAGGGCCGGCCAAGCCTGCCGGCTACACATTGGCCTATTACAAAGGAGCTAGAGCCAATGGGGGCAGAGCATCAACTGCACCAATCACACAACAGTGTGCAGGCAGCCATCTTGGTATGGCAGCTCTCAGTTCGAATATATTTCAGAAGGGCAGTAGCCGTCGAAAATGCAGCCTAGCAAGCAGTAACATCCACAGTTCACAACAGAGCTGTAGAGTGCCACGATCTTCAGGGCAGTGAAGCAATTCAAAGTTATGGCAGCAACGATGTGCATGTGCCTGAAAGGGCCCAGGGACGGTCTTACCTTATCGTCAATCCGTGTTGGAGCTGCACCTGGCCACCTCCTGTGGTAGGGAGAGGGCACAGTCCCATTCCAGGGACTGCTGCCTTGCCCATGCGAGGGATAGTTAAGAGACAAGCATTTTGTCAAGGGCCTGGATCGGGTCTTTGGAGGAGGGCCGGCCAAGCCTGCCGGCTACGCATTGGCCTATTACAAAGGAGCTGGAGCCAATGGGGGCAGAGCATCAACTGCACCAATCACACAACAGTGTGCAGGCAGCCATCTTGGTATGGCAGCTCTCAGTTCGAATATATTTCAGAAGGGCAGTAGCCGTCGAAAATGCAGCCTAGCAAGCAGTAACATCCACAGTCCACAACAGAGCTGTAGAGTGCCATGATCTTCAGGGCTGTGAAGCAATTCAAAGTTATGGCAGCAACGATGTGCATGTGCCTGAAAGGGCCCAGGGAAGGTCTTACCTTATCGTCAAGCCGTGTTGGAGCTGCACCTGGCCACCTCCTGTGGTAGGGAGAGGGCACAGTCCCATTCCAAGGACCTCTGCCTTGCCCATGCGCGGGATAGTTAAGAGACAAGCATTTTGTCCAGGGCCAGGATCCGGCCTTTGGAGGAGGGCCGGCCAAGCCTGCCGGCTTCTCATTGGCCCATTACAAAGGAGCTAGAGCCAATGGGGGCAGACCATCAACTGCACCAAGCACACAACAGTGTGTGGGCAGCACATCTTGGTATGGCAGCTTGCAGTTGGAATATATTGCAGTAGGGCAGTTGTCATTGAAAATGGAGCCTAGCAAGCAGTAACATCCACAGTCCACAACAGAGCTGTAGATTGCCACGATCTTCAGGGCAGGGATGCAATTCTAAGTCATGGCAGTGCTGACGTGCGTGTGCCTGAAAGGGCCCAGGGAGGGTCTTACCTTATCGTCAAGCCATGTTGGAGCTGCACCTGGCCACCCCCTGTGGTAGCGAGAGGGCACAGTCCCATTCCAGGGACTGCTGCCTTGCCCATGCGCGGGATAGTTAAGAGACAAGCATTTTGTCCAGGGCCAGGTTCAGGCCTTTGGAGGTTGGCCGGCCTAGCCTGCCGACTTGTCATTGGCCCATTACAAAGGAGCCAGAGCCAATGGGGTCAGAGCATTAACTGCACCAAACACACAACAACACAGTGTGCAGGCCGCCATCTTGGTATGGCAGCTCACAGTTCGAATATATTGCAGAAGGGCAGTAGGTGTAGAAAATGCAGCCTAGCAAGCAGTAAAATCCACAGTGCTGTAGAGTGTCACGATCTTCAGGGCAGGGAAGCAATTCAATTTCATGGCAGCGACGATGTGCGTGTGCCTGAAAGGGCCCATGGAGGGTCTTACCTTATCATCAAGCCGTATTGGAGGTGCACCTGGCAGCCTCCCGTGGTAGAGAGTGGGCGCAGTGCCATTCAAGGGACTGCTGTCTTGCCGATGAGTGGGATAGTTAAGAGACAAGCATTTTGTCCAGAGCCAGGATCAGGCCTTTGAAGGAGGGCTGGCCAAGCCTGCCGGCTTCTCATTGGCCCATTACAAAGGAGCTAGAGCCAATGTGGGCAGAGGTTAAACTGCACCAAGCACACAACAAGACAGTGTGCAGGCCGCCATCTTGGTATGGCAGCTCTCAGTTCGAATATATTTCAGAAGGGCAGTAGCCGTCGGAAATGCAGCCTAGCAAGCAATAACATCCACAGTCCACTACAGAGCTGTAGAGTGCCACGATCTTCAGGGCAAGGAAGCAATTCAATGTCATGGCAGCTACGGTGTGCGTGTGCCTGAAAGGGCCCAGGGAGGGTCTTACCTTATCGTCAAGCCATGTTGAAGCTGCATCTGGGAACCTCCCGTGGTAGGGAGAGAGCGCAGTGCCATTCCAGGGACTGCTGCCTGGTCGATGCGCGGGATAGTGAAGAGGGGAATATTTTGTCTGGGTGCAGGATCGGGCCTTCGGATGAGTGCCGGCTAAGCCTGCGGCTTCTCATTGGCCCATTACAAAGGGGCCAGAGCCAATGGGGCAGAGCATCAACTGCACCAAGCACAGAACAACACAGTGTGCGGGCTGCCATCTTGGTATGGCAGCTCGTAGTTCGATTATATATTGTAGTAGGGCAATTGCCGTCGAAAATGCAGCCTAGCAAGCAGTAACATCCATAATCCACAACAGAGCTGTAGAGTGCCACGATCTTCAGGACAGGGAAGCAATTCAAAGTCATGGCAGCGCCGACGTGGGCGTGCCTGAATGGGCCCAGGGAGGGTCTTACCTTATCGTCAAGCCGTGTTGGAGCTGCACCTGGCCACCTCCTGTGGTAGGGAGAGGGCACAGTCCCATTCCAGGGACTGCTGCCTTGCCCATGAGCGGTATAGTTAAGAGACAAGCATTTTGTCCATGGCCAGGATCAGGCCTTTCGAGGAGGGCCGGCCAAGCCTGCCAGCTTCTCACTGGCCCATTACAAAGAAGCCAGAGCCAATGGGGTCAGAGCATCAACTGCACCAAGCACACAACAACACATTGTGTAGGCCGCCATCTTGGTATGGCAGCTCACAGTTCGAATATAATGCAGAAGGGAGGTAGGCGTCGAAAATGCAGCCTAGCAAGCAGTAACATCCACAGTCCACAACAGAGCTGTAGAGTGCCACGATCTTCAGGGCAGGGAAGTAATTCAATGTCATGGCAGCGACGATGTGCGTGTGCCTGAAAGGGCCCAGGGAGGGTCTTACCTTATCGTCAAGCCATGTTGGAGCTGCACCTGGCAACTTCCCGTGGCAGGGAGTGTGCGCAGTGCCATTACAGGGACTGCTATCCTGCCGATGCACGGGATAGTGAAGAGAGGAGCACTTTGTCCGGGGCCAGGATCGGGGCTTCGGATGCGGGCCGGCCAAGCCTAACGGCTTCTCACTGGACCATTACAAAAGCTAGAGCCAATGGGGGCAGAGCATCAACTGCACCAAGCATACAACAACAAAGTGTGTGGGCCGCCATCTTGGTATGGCAGCTCGCTCTTCGAATATATTGCAGAAGAGTAGTAGTCGTGGAAAATGCAGCCTAGCAAGCAGTAACATCCATAGTCCACAACAGAGCTGTAGAGTGTCAGGATCTTCAGGGAAGCAATTCAAAGTCATGGCAGCGCCGACGTGCCTGAAAGGGCCCATGGAGGGTCTTACCTTATCGTCAAGCCGTATTGGAGCTGCAACTGGACATCTCCCATGGTATGGAGAGGGCGTAGTCCCATTCCAGGGACTGCTGCCTTGCCGATGCGTGGGATAGTTAAGAGACAAGCATTTTGTCCAGGGCCAGGATCGGGCCTTTGGAGGAGGGCCGGCCAAGCCTGCCGGCTTTTCATTGGCCTGTTACAAAGGAGCTAGAGCCAATGGGGCAGAGCATCAACTGCACCAAGCACACAACGGTGTGCAGCAGCCATCTTGGTATGGCAGCTTGCAGTTGGAATATATTGCAGTTGCCGTCGAAAATGCAGGCTAGCAAGCAGTAACAGCCATAGTCCACAACAGAGCTGTAGAGTGCCACGATCTTCAGGGCAGGGAAGCAATTCAAAGTCATGGCAGCGCCGACGTGGGTGTGCCCGAAAGGGCCCACGGAGGGTCTTACCTTATCGTCAAGCCGTGTTGGAGCTGCACCTGGCCACCTCCTGTGGTAGGCAGAGGGCACAGTCCCATTCCAGGGACTGCTGCCTTGCCCAAGCGCGGCTTGCCCAAGCGCGGAATAGTTAAGAGACAAGCATTTTGTCCAGGGCCAGGATCAGGCCTTTGGAGGAGGGCCGGCAAAGCCTGCCGGCTTCTCATTGGCCCATCACAAGGGAGCTAGAACCGATGAGGGCGAAGCATCAACTGCACCAAGCACACAACAGTGTGCAGGCAGCACATCTTGGTATGGCAGCTTGCAGTTGGAATATATTGCAGTAGGGCAGTTGCCGTCGAAAATGCAGCCTAGCAAGCAGTAACATCCATAGTCCATAACAGAGCTGTAGAGTGCCACGATCTTCAGGGCAGGGAAGCAATTCAATGTCATGGCAGTGGTGACGTGCGTGTGCCTGAAAGGGCCCAGGGAGGGTCTTACCTTATCGTCAAGCCGTGTTGGGAGCTGCACCTGGCCACCTCCTCTGGTAGGGAGAGGGCACAATCCCATTCCAGGGACTGCTGCCTTGCCCATGCACGGGATAGTTAAGAGACAAGCATTTTGTCCAGGGCCAGGATCAGGCCTTTGGAGGAGGGCCGGCCAAGCCTGCCGGTTTCTCATTGGCCCATTACAAAGGAGCTAGAGCCAATGGGGGCAGAGCATCAACTGCACCAAGCAACACAACAGTGTGTAGGCAGCACATCTTGGTATGGCAGCTTGCAGTTGGAATATATTGCAGTAGGGCAATTGCCGTTGAAAATGGAGCCTAGCAAGCAGTAACATCCACAGTCCACAACAGAGCTGTAGAGTGCCACGATCTTCAGGGCAGGGAAGCAATTCTAAGTCATGGCAGTGCTGACGTGCGTGTGCTTGAAAGAGCCCAGGGAGGGTCTTCCCTTATCGTCAAGCCGAGTTGGAGCTGCACCTGGCCACCTCCTCTGGTAGGGAGAGCGCACAGTTCCATTCCAGAGACTGCTGCCTTGCCCATGCGCGGGATAGTTAAGAGACAAGCATTTTGTCCAGGGCCAGGATCAGGCCTTTGGAGGAGGGCCGGCCAAGCCTGCCGGCTTTTCATTGGCCTGTAACAAAGGAGCTAGAGCCAATGGGGGCAGAGCATCAACTGCACCAAGCACACAACGGTGTGCAGCAGCCATCTTGGTATGGCAGCTTGCTGTTGGAATATATTGCAGTAGGGCAGTTGCCGTCGAAAAAATGCAGGCTAGCAAGCAGTAACAGCCATAGTCCACAACAGAGCTGTAGAGTGCCACGATCTTCAGGGCAGGGAAGCAATTAAAAGTCATGGCAGTGCTGACGTGCGTGTGCCTGAAAAGGACCAGGGAGGGTCTTACCTTATCGTCAAGCCGTGTTGGAGCTGCACCTGGCCACCTCCTGTGGTAGGGAGAGGGCACAGTCCCATTCCAGGGACTGCTGCCTTGCCCATGCGCGGGATAGTTAAGAGACAAGCATTTTGTCCAGGGCCAGGATCAGGCCTTCGGAGGAGGGCCAGCCAAACCTGCCGGCTTCTCATTGGCCCATTACAAAGGAGCTAGAGCCAATGGGGGCAGAGCATCAACTGCACCAATCACACAACAGTGTGCAGGCAGCCATCTTGGTATGGCAGCTCTCAGTTCGAATATATTTCAGAAGGGCAGTAGCCGTTGAAAATGCAGCCTAGCAAGCAGTAACATCCACAGTCCACAACAGAGTTGTAGAGTGCCACGATCTTCAGGGCAGTGAAGCAATTCAAAGTTATGGCAGCAACGATGTGCATGTGCCTGAAAGGGCCCAGGGAGGGTCTTACCTTATCGTCAAGCTGTGTTGGAGCTGCACCTGGCCACCTCCTGTGGTAGGGAGAGGGCACAGTCCCATTCCAGGGACTGCTGTCTTGCCGATGCGTGGGATAGTTAAGAGACAAGCATTTTGTCCAGGGCCAGGATCGGGCCTTTGGAGGAGGGCCGGCCAAGACTGCCGGCTTTTCATTAGCCTTTACAAAGAAGCTAGAGCCAATGGGGCAGAGCATCAACTGCACCAAGCACACAACGGTGTGCAGCAGCCATCTTGGTATGGCAGCTTGCAGTTGGAACATATTGCAGTAGGGCAGTTGCCGTCGAAAATGGAGCCTAGCAAGCAGTAACATCCACAGTCCACAACAGAGCTGTAGATTGCCACGATCTTCAGGGCAGGGATGCAATTCTAAATCATGGCAGTGCTGACGTGCGTGTGCCTGAAAGGGCCCAGGGAGGGTCTTACCTTATCGTCAAGCCATGTTGGAGCTGCACCTGGCCACCCCCTGTGGTAGCGAGAGGGCACAGTCCCATTCCAGGGACTGCTGCCTTGCCCATGCGCGGGATAGTTAAGAGACAAGCATTTTGTCCAGGGCCAGGTTCAGGCCTTTGGAGGTTGGCCGGCCTAGCCTGCCGACTTGTCATTGGCCCATTACAAAGGAGCCAGAGCCAATGGGGTCAGAGCATTAACTGCACCAAACACACAACAACACAGTGTGCAGGCCGCCATCTTGGTATGGCAGCTCACAGTTCGAATATATTGCAGAAGGGCAGTAGGTGTAGAAAATGCAGCCTAGCAAGCAGTAAAATCCACAGTGCTGTAGAGTGTCACGATCTTCAGGGCAGGGAAGCAATTCAATTTCATGGCAGCGACGATGTGCGTGTGCCTGAAAGGGCCCAGGGAGGGTCTTACCTTATCATCAAGCCGTATTGGAGGTGCACCTGGCAGCCTCCCGTGGTAGAGAGTGGGCGCAGTGCCATTCAAGGGACTGCTGTCTTGCCGATGAGTGGGATAGTTAAGAGACAAGCATTTTGTCCAGAGCCAGGATCAGGCCTTTGAAGGAGGGCTGGCCAAGCCTGCCGGCTTCTCATTGGCCCATTACAAAGGAGCTAGAGCCAATGTGGGCAGAGGTTAAACTGCACCAAGCACACAACAAGACAGTGTGCAGGCCGCCATCTTGGTATGGCAGCTCTCAGTTCGAATATATTTCAGAAGGGCAGTAGCCGTCGGAAATGCAGCCTAGCAAGCAATAACATCCACAGTCCACTACAGAGCTGTAGAGTGCCACGATCTTCAGGGCAAGGAAGCAATTCAATGTCATGGCAGCTACGGTGTGCGTGTGCCTGAAAGGGCCCAGGGAGGGTCTTACCTTATCGTCAAGCCATGTTGAAGCTGCATCTGGCAACCTCCCGTGGTAGGGAGAGAGCACAGTGCCATTCCAGGGACTGCTGCCTGGTCGATGCGCGGGATAGTGAAGAGGGGAATATTTTGTCTGGGTGCAGGATCGGGCCTTCGGATGAGTGCCGGCTAAGCCTGCGGCTTCTCATTGGCCCATTACAAAGGAGCCAGAGCCAATGGGGCAGAGCATCAACTGCACCAAGCACAGAACAACACAGTGTGCGGGCTGCCATCTTGGTATGGCAGCTCGTAGTTCGATTATATATTGTAGTAGGGCAATTGCTGTCGAAAATGCAGCCTAGCAAGCAGTAACATCCATAATCCACAACAGAGCTGTAGAGTGCCACGATCTTCAGGACAGGGAAGCAATTCAAAGTCATGGCAGCGCCGACGTGGGCGTGCCTGAATGGGCCCAGGGAGGGTCTTACCTTATCGTCAAGCCGTGTTGGAGCTGCACCTGGCCACCTCCTGTGGTAGGGAGAGGGCACAGTCCCATTCCAGGGACTGCTGCCTTGCCCATGAGCGGTATAGTTAAGAGACAAGCATTTTGTCCATGGCCAGGATCAGGCCTTTCGAGGAGGGCCGGCCAAGCCTGCCAGCTTCTCACTGGCCCATTACAAAGAAGCCAGAGCCAATGGGGTCAGAGCATCAACTGCACCAAGCACACAACAACACATTGTGTAGGCCGCCATCTTGGTATGGCAGCTCACAGTTCGAATATAATGCAGAAGGGAGGTAGGCGTCGAAAATGCAGCCTAGCAAGCAGTAACATCCACAGTCCACAACAGAGCTGTAGAGTGCCACGATCTTCAGGGCAGGGAAGTAATTCAATGTCATGGCAGCGACGATGTGCGTGTGCCTGAAAGGGCCCAGGGAGGGTCTTACCTTATCGTCAAGCCATGTTGGAGCTGCACCTGGCAACTTCCCGTGGCAGGGAGTGTGCGCAGTGCCATTACAGGGACTGCTACCCTGCCGATGCACGGGATAGTGAAGAGGGGAGCACTTTGTCCGGGGCCAGGATCGGGGCTTCGGATGCGGGCCGGCCAAGCCTAACGGCTTCTCACTGGACCATTACAAAAGCTAGAGCCAATGGGGGCAGAGCATCAACTGCACCAAGCATACAACAACAAAGTGTGTGGGCCGCCATCTTGGTATGGCAGCTCGCTCTTCGAATATATTGCAGAAGAGTAGTAGTCGTGGAAAATGCAGCCTAGCAAGCAGTAACATCCATAGTCCACAACAGAGCTGTAGAGTGTCAGGATCTTCAGGGAAGCAATTCAAAGTCATGGCAGCGCCGACGTGCCTGAAAGGGCCCATGGAGGGTCTTACCTTATCGTCAAGCCGTATTGGAGCTGCAACTGGACATCTCCCATGGTATGGAGAGGGCGTAGTCCCATTCCAGGGACTGCTGCCTTGCCGATGCGTGGGATAGTTAAGAGACAAGCATTTTGTCCAGGGCCAGGATCGGGCCTTTGGAGGAGGGCCGGCCAAGCCTGCCGGCTTTTCATTGGCCTGTTACAAAGGAGCTAGAGCCAATGGGGCAGAGCATCAACTGCACCAAGCACACAACGGTGTGCAGCAGCCATCTTGGTATGGCAGCTTGCAGTTGGAATATATTGCAGTTGCCGTCGAAAATGCAGGCTAGCAAGCAGTAACAGCCATAGTCCACAACAGAGCTGTAGAGTGCCACGATCTTCAGGGCAGGGAAGCAATTCAAAGTCATGGCAGCGCCGACGTGGGTGTGCCCGAAAGGGCCCACGGAGGGTCTTACCTTATCGTCAAGCCGTGTTGGAGCTGCACCTGGCCACCTCCTGTGGTAGGGAGAGGGCACAGTCCCATTCCAGGGACTGCTGCCTTGCCCAAGCGCGGAATAGTTAAGAGACAAGCATTTTGTCCAGGGCCAGGATCAGGCCTTTGGAGGAGGGCCGGCAAAGCCTGCCGGCTTCTCATTGGCCCATCACAAGGGAGCTAGAACCGATGGGGGCGAAGCATCAACTGCACCAAGCACACAACAGTGTGCAGGCAGCACATCTTGGTATGGCAGCTCTCAGTTCGAATATATTTCAGAAGGGCAGTAGCCGTCGAAAATGCAGCCTAGCAAGCAGTAACATCCACAGTCCACAACAGAGCTGTAGAGTGCCACGATCTTCAGGGCTGTGAAGCAATTCAAAGTTATGGCAGCAACGATGTGCATGTGCCTGAAAGGGCCCATGGAAGGTCTTACCTTATCGTCAAGCCGTGTTGGAGCTGCACCTGGCCACCTCCTGTGGTAGGGAGAGGGCACAGTCCCATTTCAGGGACTGCTGCCTTGCCGATGCGTGGGATAGTTAAGAGACAAGCATTTTGTCCAGGGCCAGGATCGGGCCTTTGGAGGAGGGCCGGCCAAGCCTGCCGGCTTTTCATTGGCCTGTTACAAAGAAGCTAGAGCCAACGGGGCAGAGCATCAACTGCACCAAGCACACAACGATGTGCAGCAGCCATCTTGGTATGGCAGCTTGCAGTTGGAATATATTGCAGTAGGGCAGTTGCCGTCGAAAATGCAGGCTAGCAAGCAGTAACAGCCATAGTCCACAACAGAGCTGTAGAGTGCCACGATCTTCAGGGCAGGGGAGCAATTCAAAGTCATGGCAGCGCCGACGTGGGTGTGCCCGAAAGGGCCCACGGAGGGTCTTATCTTATCGTTAGGCTGTGTTGGACCTGCACCTTGCCACCTCCCGTGGTAGGGAGAGGGCCCAGTCCCATTCCAGGGACTGCTGCCTTGCCCATGCGAGGGATAGTTAAGAGACAAGCATTTTGTCCAGGGCCAGGATCGGGTCTTTGGAGGAGGGCCGGCCAAGCCTGCCGGCTACACATTGGCCTATTACAAAGGAGCTAGAGCCAATGGGGGCAGAGCATCAACTGCACCAATCACACAACAGTGTGCAGGCAGCCATCTTGGTATGGCAGCTCTCAGTTCGAATATATTTCAGAAGGGCAGTAGCCGTCGAAAATTCAGCCTAGCAAGCAGTAACATCCACAGTCCACAACAGAGCTGTAGAGTGCCACGATCTTCAGGGCAGTGAAGCAATTCAAAGTTATGGCAGCAACAATGTGCATGTGCCTGAAAGGGCCCAGGGAGGGTCTTACCTTATCGTCAAGCTGTTTTGGAGCTGCACCTGGCCACCTCCTGTGGTAGGGAGAGGGCACAGTCCCATTCCAGGGACTGCTGCCTTGCCCATGCGCGGGATAGTTAAGAGACAAGCATTTTGTCCAGGGCCAGGATCAGGCCTTTGGAGGAGGGCCGGCCAAGCCTGCCGGCTTCTCATTGGCCCATCACAAGGGAACTAGAGCCGATGGGGGCGAAGCATCAACTGCACCAAGCACACAACAGTGTGCAGGCAGCACATCTTGGTATGGCAGCTTGCAGTTGGAATATATTGCAGTAGGGCAGTTGCCGTCGAAAATGCAGCCTAGCAAGCAGTAACATCCATAGTCCATAACAGAGCTGTAGAGTGCCACGATCTTCAGGGCAGGGAAGCAATTCAATGTCATGGCAGTGCTGACGTGCGTGTGCCTGAAAGGGCCCAGGGAGGGTCTTACCTTATCGTCAAGCCGTGTTGGAGCTGCACCTGGCCACCTCCTGTGGTAGGGAGAGGGCACAGTCCCATTCCAGGGACTGCTGCCTTGCCCATGCGCGGGATAGTTAAGGGACAAGCATTTTGTCCAGGGCCAGGATCAGGCCTTTGGAGGAGGGCCGGCCAAGCCTGCCGGCTTCTCATTGGCCCATCACAAGGGAACTAGAGCCGATGGGGGCGAAGCATCAACTGCACCAAGCACACAACAGTGTGCGGGCCGCCATCTTGGTATAGCAGCTTGCAGTTCAATTATATTGCAGAACAGCAGTAGCCATCGAAAATGCAGCCTAGCAAGCAGTAACATCCATAGTCCACAACAGAGCTTAGAGTGCCACGATCTTCAGGGCAGGGAAGCAATTCAAAGTCATGGCAGTGCTGACGTGCGCGTGCCTGAAAGGGCCCAGGGAGGGTCTTACCTTATCGTCAAGCCGTGTTGGAGCTGCACCTGGCCACCTCCTGTGGTAGGGAGAGGGCACAGTCCCATTCCAGGGACTGCTGCCTTGCCGATGCGTGGGATAGTTAAGAGACAAGCATTTTGTCCAGGGCCAGGATCAGGCCTTTGGAGGAGGGCCGGCCAAGCCTGCCGGCTTTTCATTGGCCTGTTACAAAGAAGCTAGAGCCAATGGGGCAGAGCATCAACTGCACCAAGCACACAACGGTGTGCACCAGCCATCTTGGTATGGCAGCTTGCAGTTGGAACATATTGCAGTAGGGCAGTTGCCGTCGAAAATGCAGGCTAGCAAGCAGTAACAGCCATAGTCCACAACAGAGCTGTAGAGTGCCACGATCTTCACGGCAGGGAAGCAATTCAAAGTCATGGCAGCGCCGACGTGGGTGTGCCCGAAAGGGCCCACGGAGGGTCTTACCTTATCGCTAGGCCGTGTTGGAGCTGCACCTTGCCACCTCCCATGGTAGGGAGAGGGCCCAGTCCCATTCCAGGGACTGCTGCCTTGCCCATGCGAGGGATAGTTAAGAGACAAGCATTTTGTCCTTGGCCAGGATCGGGTCTTTGGAGGAGGGCCGGCCAAGACTTCGGGCTACACATTGGCCTATTACAAAGGAGCTAGAGCCAATGGGGGCAGAGCATCAACTGCACCAATCACACAACAGTGTGCAGGAAGCCATCTTGGTATGGCAGCTCTCAGTTCGAATATATTTCAGAAGGGCAGTAGCCGTCGAAAATGCAGCCTAGCAAGCAGTAACATCCACAGTTCACAACAGAGCTGTAGAGTGCCACGATCTTCAGGGCAGTGAAGCAATTCAAAGTTATGGCAGCAACGATGTGCATGTGCCTGAAAGGGCCCAGGGAGGGTCTTACCTTATCGTCAAGCTGTGTTGGAGCTGCACCTGGCCACCTCCTGTGGTAGGGAGAGGGCACAGTCCCATTCCAGGGACTGCTGCCTTGCCCATGCGAGGGATAGTTAAGAGACAAGCATTTTGTCAAGGGCCTGGATCGGGTCTTTGGAGGAGGGCCGGCCAAGCCTGCCGGCTACGCATTGGCCTATTACAAAGGAGCTAGAGCCAATGGGGGCAGAGCATCAACTGCACCAATCACACAACAGTGTGCAGGCAGCCATCTTGGTATGGCAGCTCTCAGTTCGAATATATTTCAGAAGGGCAGTAGCCGTCGAAAATGCAGCCTAGCAAGCAGTAACATCCACAGTCCACAACAGAGCTGTAGAGTGCCATGATCTTCAGGGCTGTGAAGCAATTCAAAGTTATGGCAGCAACGATGTGCATGTGCCTGAAAGGGCCCAGGGAAGGTCTTACCTTATCGTCAAGCCGTGTTGGAGCTGCACCTGGCCACCTCCTGTGGTAGGGAGAGGGCACAGTCCCATTCCAAGGACCTCTGCCTTGCCCATGCGCGGGATAGTTAAGAGACAAGCATTTTGTCCAGGGCCAGGATCCGGCCTTTGGAGGAGGGCCGGCCAAGCCTGCCGGCTTCTCATTGGCCCATTACAAAGGAGCTAGAGCCAATGGGGGCAGACCATCAACTGCACCAAGCACACAACAGTGTGTGGGCAGCACATCTTGGTATGGCAGCTTGCAGTTGGAATATATTGCAGTAGGGCAGTTGTCATTGAAAATGGAGCCTAGCAAGCAGTAACATCCACAGTCCACAACAGAGCTGTAGATTGCCACGATCTTCAGGGCAGGGATGCAATTCTAAGTCATGGCAGTGCTGACGTGCGTGTGCCTGAAAGGGCCCAGGGAGGGTCTTACCTTATCGTCAAGCCATGTTGGAGCTGCACCTGGCCACCCCCTGTGGTAGCGAGAGGGCACAGTCCCATTCCAGGGACTGCTGCCTTGCCCATGCGCGGGATAGTTAAGAGACAAGCATTTTGTCCAGGGCCAGGTTCAGGCCTTTGGAGGTTGGCCGGCCTAGCCTGCCGACTTGTCATTGGCCCATTACAAAGGAGCCAGAGCCAATGGGGTCAGAGCATTAACTGCACCAAACACACAACAACACAGTGTGCAGGCCGCCATCTTGGTATGGCAGCTCACAGTTCGAATATATTGCAGAAGGGCAGTAGGTGTAGAAAATGCAGCCTAGCAAGCAGTAAAATCCACAGTGCTGTAGAGTGTCACGATCTTCAGGGCAGGGAAGCAATTCAATTTCATGGCAGCGACGATGTGCGTGTGCCTGAAAGGGCCCAGGGAGGGTCTTACCTTATCATCAAGCCGTATTGGAGGTGCACCTGGCAGCCTCCCGTGGTAGAGAGTGGGCGCAGTGCCATTCAAGGGACTGCTGTCTTGCCGATGAGTGGGATAGTTAAGAGACAAGCATTTTGTCCAGAGCCAGGATCAGGCCTTTGAAGGAGGGCTGGCCAAGCCTGCCGGCTTCTCATTGGCCCATTACAAAGGAGCTAGAGCCAATGTGGGCAGAGGTTAAACTGCACCAAGCACACAACAAGACAGTGTGCAGGCCGCCATCTTGGTATGGCAGCTCTCAGTTCGAATATATTTCAGAAGGGCAGTAGCCGTCGGAAATGCAGCCTAGCAAGCAATAACATCCACAGTCCACTACAGAGCTGTAGAGTGCCACGATCTTCAGGGCAAGGAAGCAATTCAATGTCATGGCAGCTACGGTGTGCGTGTGCCTGAAAGGGCCCAGGGAGGGTCTTACCTTATCGTCAAGCCATGTTGAAGCTGCATCTGGCAACCTCCCGTGGTAGGGAGAGAGCGCAGTGCCATTCCAGGGACTGCTGCCTGGTCGATGCGCGGGATAGTGAAGAGGGGAATATTTTGTCTGGGTGCAGGATCGGGCCTTCGGATGAGTGCCGGCTAAGCCTGCGGCTTCTCATTGGCCCATTACAAAGGGGCCAGAGCCAATGGGGCAGAGCATCAACTGCACCAAGCACAGAACAACACAGTGTGCGGGCTGCCATCTTGGTATGGCAGCTCGTAGTTCGATTATATATTGTAGTAGGGCAATTGCCGTCGAAAATGCAGCCTAGCAAGCAGTAACATCCATAATCCACAACAGAGCTGTAGAGTGCCACGATCTTCAGGACAGGGAAGCAATTCAAAGTCATGGCAGCGCCGACGTGGGCGTGCCTGAATGGGCCCAGGGAGGGTCTTACCTTATCGTCAAGCCGTGTTGGAGCTGCACCTGGCCACCTCCTGTGGTAGGGAGAGGGCACAGTCCCATTCCAGGGACTGCTGCCTTGCCCATGAGCGGTATAGTTAAGAGACAAGCATTTTGTCCATGGCCAGGATCAGGCCTTTCGAGGAGGGCCGGCCAAGCCTGCCAGCTTCTCACTGGCCCATTACAAAGAAGCCAGAGCCAATGGGGTCAGAGCATCAACTGCACCAAGCACACAACAACACATTGTGTAGGCCGCCATCTTGGTATGGCAGCTCACAGTTCGAATATAATGCAGAAGGGAGGTAGGCGTCGAAAATGCAGCCTAGCAAGCAGTAACATCCACAGTCCACAACAGAGCTGTAGAGTGCCACGATCTTCAGGGCAGGGAAGTAATTCAATGTCATGGCAGCGACGATGTGCGTGTGCCTGAAAGGGCCCAGGGAGGGTCTTACCTTATCGTCAAGCCATGTTGGAGCTGCACCTGGCAACTTCCCGTGGCAGGGAGTGTGCGCAGTGCCATTACAGGGACTGCTACCCTGCCGATGCACGGGATAGTGAAGAGGGGAGCACTTTGTCCGGGGCCAGGATCGGGGCTTCGGATGCGGGCCGGCCAAGCCTAACGGCTTCTCACTGGACCATTACAAAAGCTAGAGCCAATGGGGGCAGAGCATCAACTGCACCAAGCATACAACAACAAAGTGTGTGGGCCGCCATCTTGGTATGGCAGCTCGCTCTTCGAATATATTGCAGAAGAGTAGTAGTCGTGGAAAATGCAGCCTAGCAAGCAGTAACATCCATAGTCCACAACAGAGCTGTAGAGTGTCAGGATCTTCAGGGAAGCAATTCAAAGTCATGGCAGCGCCGACGTGCCTGAAAGGGCCCATGGAGGGTCTTACCTTATCGTCAAGCCGTATTGGAGCTGCAACTGGACATCTCCCATGGTATGGAGAGGGCGTAGTCCCATTCCAGGGACTGCTGCCTTGCCGATGCGTGGGATAGTTAAGAGACAAGCATTTTGTCCAGGGCCAGGATCGGGCCTTTGGAGGAGGGCCGGCCAAGCCTGCCGGCTTTTCATTGGCCTGTTACAAAGGAGCTAGAGCCAATGGGGCAGAGCATCAACTGCACCAAGCACACAACGGTGTGCAGCAGCCATCTTGGTATGGCAGCTTGCAGTTGGAATATATTGCAGTTGCCGTCGAAAATGCAGGCTAGCAAGCAGTAACAGCCATAGTCCACAACAGAGCTGTAGAGTGCCACGATCTTCAGGGCAGGGAAGCAATTCAAAGTCATGGCAGCGCCGACGTGGGTGTGCCCGAAAGGGCCCACGGAGGGTCTTACCTTATCGTCAAGCCGTGTTGGAGCTGCACCTGGCCACCTCCTGTGGTAGGGAGAGGGCACAGTCCCATTCCAGGGACTGCTGCCTTGCCCAAGCGCGGAATAGTTAAGAGACAAGCATTTTGTCCAGGGCCAGGATCAGGCCTTTGGAGGAGGGCCGGCAAAGCCTGCCGGCTTCTCATTGGCCCATCACAAGGGAGCTAGAACCGATGGGGGCGAAGCATCAACTGCACCAAGCACACAACAGTGTGCAGGCAGCACATCTTGGTATGGCAGCTCTCAGTTCGAATATATTTCAGAAGGGCAGTAGCCGTCGAAAATGCAGCCTAGCAAGCAGTAACATCCACAGTCCACAACAGAGCTGTAGAGTGCCACGATCTTCAGGGCTGTGAAGCAATTCAAAGTTATGGCAGCAACGATGTGCATGTGCCTGAAAGGGCCCATGGAAGGTCTTACCTTATCGTCAAGCCGTGTTGGAGCTGCACCTGGCCACCTCCTGTGGTAGGGAGAGGGCACAGTCCCATTTCAGGGACTGCTGCCTTGCCGATGCGTGGGATAGTTAAGAGACAAGCATTTTGTCCAGGGCCAGGATCGGGCCTTTGGAGGAGGGCCGGCCAAGCCTGCCGGCTTTTCATTGGCCTGTTACAAAGAAGCTAGAGCCAACGGGGCAGAGCATCAACTGCACCAAGCACACAACGATGTGCAGCAGCCATCTTGGTATGGCAGCTTGCAGTTGGAATATATTGCAGTAGGGCAGTTGCCGTCGAAAATGCAGGCTAGCAAGCAGTAACAGCCATAGTCCACAACAGAGCTGTAGAGTGCCACGATCTTCAGGGCAGGGGAGCAATTCAAAGTCATGGCAGCGCCGACGTGGGTGTGCCCGAAAGGGCCCACGGAGGGTCTTATCTTATCGTTAGGCTGTGTTGGACCTGCACCTTGCCACCTCCCGTGGTAGGGAGAGGGCCCAGTCCCATTCCAGGGACTGCTGCCTTGCCCATGCGAGGGATAGTTAAGAGACAAGCATTTTGTCCAGGGCCAGGATCGGGTCTTTGGAGGAGGGCCGGCCAAGCCTGCCGGCTACACATTGGCCTATTACAAAGGAGCTAGAGCCAATGGGGGCAGAGCATCAACTGCACCAATCACACAACAGTGTGCAGGCAGCCATCTTGGTATGGCAGCTCTCAGTTCGAATATATTTCAGAAGGGCAGTAGCCGTCGAAAATTCAGCCTAGCAAGCAGTAACATCCACAGTCCACAACAGAGCTGTAGAGTGCCACGATCTTCAGGGCAGTGAAGCAATTCAAAGTTATGGCAGCAACAATGTGCATGTGCCTGAAAGGGCCCAGGGAGGGTCTTACCTTATCGTCAAGCTGTTTTGGAGCTGCACCTGGCCACCTCCTGTGGTAGGGAGAGGGCACAGTCCCATTCCAGGGACTGCTGCCTTGCCCATGCGCGGGATAGTTAAGAGACAAGCATTTTGTCCAGGGCCAGGATCAGGCCTTTGGAGGAGGGCCGGCCAAGCCTGCCGGCTTCTCATTGGCCCATCACAAGGGAACTAGAGCCGATGGGGGCGAAGCATCAACTGCACCAAGCACACAACAGTGTGCAGGCAGCACATCTTGGTATGGCAGCTTGCAGTTGGAATATATTGCAGTAGGGCAGTTGCCGTCGAAAATGCAGCCTAGCAAGCAGTAACATCCATAGTCCATAACAGAGCTGTAGAGTGCCACGATCTTCAGGGCAGGGAAGCAATTCAATGTCATGGCAGTGCTGACGTGCGTGTGCCTGAAAGGGCCCAGGGAGGGTCTTACCTTATCGTCAAGCCGTGTTGGAGCTGCACCTGGCCACCTCCTGTGGTAGGGAGAGGGCACAGTCCCATTCCAGGGACTGCTGCCTTGCCCATGCGCGGGATAGTTAAGGGACAAGCATTTTGTCCAGGGCCAGGATCAGGCCTTTGGAGGAGGGCCGGCCAAGCCTGCCGGCTTCTCATTGGCCCATCACAAGGGAACTAGAGCCGATGGGGGCGAAGCATCAACTGCACCAAGCACACAACAGTGTGCGGGCCGCCATCTTGGTATAGCAGCTTGCAGTTCAATTATATTGCAGAACAGCAGTAGCCATCGAAAATGCAGCCTAGCAAGCAGTAACATCCATAGTCCACAACAGAGCTTAGAGTGCCACGATCTTCAGGGCAGGGAAGCAATTCAAAGTCATGGCAGTGCTGACGTGCGCGTGCCTGAAAGGGCCCAGGGAGGGTCTTACCTTATCGTCAAGCCGTGTTGGAGCTGCACCTGGCCACCTCCTGTGGTAGGGAGAGGGCACAGTCCCATTCCAGGGACTGCTGCCTTGCCGATGCGTGGGATAGTTAAGAGACAAGCATTTTGTCCAGGGCCAGGATCAGGCCTTTGGAGGAGGGCCGGCCAAGCCTGCCGGCTTTTCATTGGCCTGTTACAAAGAAGCTAGAGCCAATGGGGCAGAGCATCAACTGCACCAAGCACACAACGGTGTGCACCAGCCATCTTGGTATGGCAGCTTGCAGTTGGAACATATTGCAGTAGGGCAGTTGCCGTCGAAAATGCAGGCTAGCAAGCAGTAACAGCCATAGTCCACAACAGAGCTGTAGAGTGCCACGATCTTCACGGCAGGGAAGCAATTCAAAGTCATGGCAGCGCCGACGTGGGTGTGCCCGAAAGGGCCCACGGAGGGTCTTACCTTATCGCTAGGCCGTGTTGGAGCTGCACCTTGCCACCTCCCATGGTAGGGAGAGGGCCCAGTCCCATTCCAGGGACTGCTGCCTTGCCCATGCGAGGGATAGTTAAGAGACAAGCATTTTGTCCTTGGCCAGGATCGGGTCTTTGGAGGAGGGCCGGCCAAGACTTCGGGCTACACATTGGCCTATTACAAAGGAGCTAGAGCCAATGGGGGCAGAGCATCAACTGCACCAATCACACAACAGTGTGCAGGAAGCCATCTTGGTATGGCAGCTCTCAGTTCGAATATATTTCAGAAGGGCAGTAGCCGTCGAAAATGCAGCCTAGCAAGCAGTAACATCCACAGTTCACAACAGAGCTGTAGAGTGCCACGATCTTCAGGGCAGTGAAGCAATTCAAAGTTATGGCAGCAACGATGTGCATGTGCCTGAAAGGGCCCAGGGAGGGTCTTACCTTATCGTCAAGCTGTGTTGGAGCTGCACCTGGCCACCTCCTGTGGTAGGGAGAGGGCACAGTCCCATTCCAGGGACTGCTGCCTTGCCCATGCGAGGGATAGTTAAGAGACAAGCATTTTGTCAAGGGCCTGGATCGGGTCTTTGGAGGAGGGCCGGCCAAGCCTGCCGGCTACGCATTGGCCTATTACAAAGGAGCTAGAGCCAATGGGGGCAGAGCATCAACTGCACCAATCACACAACAGTGTGCAGGCAGCCATCTTGGTATGGCAGCTCTCAGTTCGAATATATTTCAGAAGGGCAGTAGCCGTCGAAAATGCAGCCTAGCAAGCAGTAACATCCACAGTCCACAACAGAGCTGTAGAGTGCCATGATCTTCAGGGCTGTGAAGCAATTCAAAGTTATGGCAGCAACGATGTGCATGTGCCTGAAAGGGCCCAGGGAAGGTCTTACCTTATCGTCAAGCCGTGTTGGAGCTGCACCTGGCCACCTCCTGTGGTAGGGAGAGGGCACAGTCCCATTCCAAGGACCTCTGCCTTGCCCATGCGCGGGATAGTTAAGAGACAAGCATTTTGTCCAGGGCCAGGATCCGGCCTTTGGAGGAGGGCCGGCCAAGCCTGCCGGCTTCTCATTGGCCCATTACAAAGGAGCTAGAGCCAATGGGGGCAGACCATCAACTGCACCAAGCACACAACAGTGTGTGGGCAGCACATCTTGGTATGGCAGCTTGCAGTTGGAATATATTGCAGTAGGGCAGTTGTCATTGAAAATGGAGCCTAGCAAGCAGTAACATCCACAGTCCACAACAGAGCTGTAGATTGCCACGATCTTCAGGGCAGGGATGCAATTCTAAGTCATGGCAGTGCTGACGTGCGTGTGCCTGAAAGGGCCCAGGGAGGGTCTTACCTTATCGTCAAGCCATGTTGGAGCTGCACCTGGCCACCCCCTGTGGTAGCGAGAGGGCACAGTCCCATTCCAGGGACTGCTGCCTTGCCCATGCGCGGGATAGTTAAGAGACAAGCATTTTGTCCAGGGCCAGGTTCAGGCCTTTGGAGGTTGGCCGGCCTAGCCTGCCGACTTGTCATTGGCCCATTACAAAGGAGCCAGAGCCAATGGGGTCAGAGCATTAACTGCACCAAACACACAACAACACAGTGTGCAGGCCGCCATCTTGGTATGGCAGCTCACAGTTCGAATATATTGCAGAAGGGCAGTAGGTGTAGAAAATGCAGCCTAGCAAGCAGTAAAATCCACAGTGCTGTAGAGTGTCACGATCTTCAGGGCAGGGAAGCAATTCAATTTCATGGCAGCGACGATGTGCGTGTGCCTGAAAGGGCCCAGGGAGGGTCTTACCTTATCATCAAGCCGTATTGGAGGTGCACCTGGCAGCCTCCCGTGGTAGAGAGTGGGCGCAGTGCCATTCAAGGGACTGCTGTCTTGCCGATGAGTGGGATAGTTAAGAGACAAGCATTTTGTCCAGAGCCAGGATCAGGCCTTTGAAGGAGGGCTGGCCAAGCCTGCCGGCTTCTCATTGGCCCATTACAAAGGAGCTAGAGCCAATGTGGGCAGAGGTTAAACTGCACCAAGCACACAACAAGACAGTGTGCAGGCCGCCATCTTGGTATGGCAGCTCTCAGTTCGAATATATTTCAGAAGGGCAGTAGCCGTCGGAAATGCAGCCTAGCAAGCAATAACATCCACAGTCCACTACAGAGCTGTAGAGTGCCACGATCTTCAGGGCAAGGAAGCAATTCAATGTCATGGCAGCTACGGTGTGCGTGTGCCTGAAAGGGCCCAGGGAGGGTCTTACCTTATCGTCAAGCCATGTTGAAGCTGCATCTGGCAACCTCCCGTGGTAGGGAGAGAGCGCAGTGCCATTCCAGGGACTGCTGCCTGGTCGATGCGCGGGATAGTGAAGAGGGGAATATTTTGTCTGGGTGCAGGATCGGGCCTTCGGATGAGTGCCGGCTAAGCCTGCGGCTTCTCATTGGCCCATTACAAAGGGGCCAGAGCCAATGGGGCAGAGCATCAACTGCACCAAGCACAGAACAACACAGTGTGCGGGCTGCCATCTTGGTATGGCAGCTCGTAGTTCGATTATATATTGTAGTAGGGCAATTGCCGTCGAAAATGCAGCCTAGCAAGCAGTAACATCCATAATCCACAACAGAGCTGTAGAGTGCCACGATCTTCAGGACAGGGAAGCAATTCAAAGTCATGGCAGCGCCGACGTGGGCGTGCCTGAATGGGCCCAGGGAGGGTCTTACCTTATCGTCAAGCCGTGTTGGAGCTGCACCTGGCCACCTCCTGTGGTAGGGAGAGGGCACAGTCCCATTCCAGGGACTGCTGCCTTGCCCATGAGCGGTATAGTTAAGAGACAAGCATTTTGTCCATGGCCAGGATCAGGCCTTTCGAGGAGGGCCGGCCAAGCCTGCCAGCTTCTCACTGGCCCATTACAAAGAAGCCAGAGCCAATGGGGTCAGAGCATCAACTGCACCAAGCACACAACAACACATTGTGTAGGCCGCCATCTTGGTATGGCAGCTCACAGTTCGAATATAATGCAGAAGGGAGGTAGGCGTCGAAAATGCAGCCTAGCAAGCAGTAACATCCACAGTCCACAACAGAGCTGTAGAGTGCCACGATCTTCAGGGCAGGGAAGTAATTCAATGTCATGGCAGCGACGATGTGCGTGTGCCTGAAAGGGCCCAGGGAGGGTCTTACCTTATCGTCAAGCCATGTTGGAGCTGCACCTGGCAACTTCCCGTGGCAGGGAGTGTGCGCAGTGCCATTACAGGGACTGCTACCCTGCCGATGCACGGGATAGTGAAGAGAGGAGCACTTTGTCCGGGGCCAGGATCGGGGCTTCGGATGCGGGCCGGCCAAGCCTAACGGCTTCTCACTGGACCATTACAAAAGCTAGAGCCAATGGGGGCAGAGCATCAACTGCACCAAGCATACAACAACAAAGTGTGTGGGCCGCCATCTTGGTATGGCAGCTCGCTCTTCGAATATATTGCAGAAGAGTAGTAGTCGTGGAAAATGCAGCCTAGCAAGCAGTAACATCCATAGTCCACAACAGAGCTGTAGAGTGTCAGGATCTTCAGGGAAGCAATTCAAAGTCATGGCAGCGCCGACGTGCCTGAAAGGGCCCATGGAGGGTCTTACCTTATCGTCAAGCCGTATTGGAGCTGCAACTGGACATCTCCCATGGTATGGAGAGGGCGTAGTCCCATTCCAGGGACTGCTGCCTTGCCGATGCGTGGGATAGTTAAGAGACAAGCATTTTGTCCAGGGCCAGGATCGGGCCTTTGGAGGAGGGCCGGCCAAGCCTGCCGGCTTTTCATTGGCCTGTTACAAAGGAGCTAGAGCCAATGGGGCAGAGCATCAACTGCACCAAGCACACAACGGTGTGCAGCAGCCATCTTGGTATGGCAGCTTGCAGTTGGAATATATTGCAGTTGCCGTCGAAAATGCAGGCTAGCAAGCAGTAACAGCCATAGTCCACAACAGAGCTGTAGAGTGCCACGATCTTCAGGGCAGGGAAGCAATTCAAAGTCATGGCAGCGCCGACGTGGGTGTGCCCGAAAGGGCCCACGGAGGGTCTTACCTTATCGTCAAGCCGTGTTGGAGCTGCACCTGGCCACCTCCTGTGGTAGGGAGAGGGCACAGTCCCATTCCAGGGACTGCTGCCTTGCCCAAGCGCGGCTTGCCCAAGCGCGGAATAGTTAAGAGACAAGCATTTTGTCCAGGGCCAGGATCAGGCCTTTGGAGGAGGGCCGGCAAAGCCTGCCGGCTTCTCATTGGCCCATCACAAGGGAGCTAGAACCGATGGGGGCGAAGCATCAACTGCACCAAGCACACAACAGTGTGCAGGCAGCACATCTTGGTATGGCAGCTTGCAGTTGGAATATATTGCAGTAGGGCAGTTGCCGTCGAAAATGCAGCCTAGCAAGCAGTAACATCCATAGTCCATAACAGAGCTGTAGAGTGCCACGATCTTCAGGGCAGGGAAGCAATTCAATGTCATGGCAGTGGTGACGTGCGTGTGCCTGAAAGGGCCCAGGGAGGGTCTTACCTTATCGTCAAGCCGTGTTGGGAGCTGCACCTGGCCACCTCCTCTGGTAGGGAGAGGGCACAATCCCATTCCAGGGACTGCTGCCTTGCCCATGCACGGGATAGTTAAGAGACAAGCATTTTGTCCAGGGCCAGGATCAGGCCTTTGGAGGAGGGCCGGCCAAGCCTGCCGGTTTCTCATTGGCCCATTACAAAGGAGCTAGAGCCAATGGGGGCAGAGCATCAACTGCACCAAGCAACACAACAGTGTGTAGGCAGCACATCTTGGTATGGCAGCTTGCAGTTGGAATATATTGCAGTAGGGCAATTGCCGTTGAAAATGGAGCCTAGCAAGCAGTAACATCCACAGTCCACAACAGAGCTGTAGAGTGCCACGATCTTCAGGGCAGGGAAGCAATTCTAAGTCATGGCAGTGCTGACGTGCGTGTGCTTGAAAGAGCCCAGGGAGGGTCTTCCCTTATCGTCAAGCCGAGTTGGAGCTGCACCTGGCCACCTCCTCTGGTAGGGAGAGCGCACAGTTCCATTCCAGAGACTGCTGCCTTGCCCATGCGCGGGATAGTTAAGAGACAAGCATTTTGTCCAGGGCCAGGATCAGGCCTTTGGAGGAGGGCCGGCCAAGCCTGCCGGCTTTTCATTGGCCTGTAACAAAGGAGCTAGAGCCAATGGGGGCAGAGCATCAACTGCACCAAGCACACAACGGTGTGCAGCAGCCATCTTGGTATGGCAGCTTGCTGTTGGAATATATTGCAGTAGGGCAGTTGCCGTCGAAAAAATGCAGGCTAGCAAGCAGTAACAGCCATAGTCCACAACAGAGCTGTAGAGTGCCACGATCTTCAGGGCAGGGAAGCAATTAAAAGTCATGGCAGTGCTGACGTGCGTGTGCCTGAAAAGGACCAGGGAGGGTCTTACCTTATCGTCAAGCCGTGTTGGAGCTGCACCTGGCCACCTCCTGTGGTAGGGAGAGGGCACAGTCCCATTCCAGGGACTGCTGCCTTGCCCATGCGCGGGATAGTTAAGAGACAAGCATTTTGTCCAGGGCCAGGATCAGGCCTTCGGAGGAGGGCCAGCCAAACCTGCCGGCTTCTCATTGGCCCATTACAAAGGAGCTAGAGCCAATGGGGGCAGAGCATCAACTGCACCAATCACACAACAGTGTGCAGGCAGCCATCTTGGTATGGCAGCTCTCAGTTCGAATATATTTCAGAAGGGCAGTAGCCGTTGAAAATGCAGCCTAGCAAGCAGTAACATCCACAGTCCACAACAGAGTTGTAGAGTGCCACGATCTTCAGGGCAGTGAAGCAATTCAAAGTTATGGCAGCAACGATGTGCATGTGCCTGAAAGGGCCCAGGGAGGGTCTTACCTTATCGTCAAGCTGTGTTGGAGCTGCACCTGGCCACCTCCTGTGGTAGGGAGAGGGCACAGTCCCATTCCAGGGACTGCTGCCTTGCCGATGCGTGGGATAGTTAAGAGACAAGCATTTTGTCCAGGGCCAGGATCGGGCCTTTGGAGGAGGGCCGGCCAAGACTGCCGGCTTTTCATTAGCCTTTACAAAGAAGCTAGAGCCAATGGGGCAGTGCATCAACTGCACCAAGCACACAACGGTGTGCAGCAGCCATCTTGGTATGGCAGCTTGCAGTTGGAACATATTGCAGTAGGGCAGTTGCCGTCGAAAATGCAGGCTAGCAAGCAGTAACAGCCATAGTCCACAACAGAGCTGTAGAGTGCCACGATCTTCAGGGCAGGGAAGCAATTCAAAGTCATGGCAGCGCCGACGTGGGTGTGCCCGAAAGGGCTCACGGAGGGTCTTACCTTATTGTTAGGCCGTGTTGGAGCTGCACCTTGCCACCTCCCGTGGTAGGGAGAGGGCCCAGTCCCATTCCAGGGACTGCTGCCTTGCCCATGCGAGGGATAGTTAAGAGACAAGCATTTTGTCCAGGGCCAGAATGGGGTCTTTGGAGGAGGGCCGGCCAAGCCTGCCGGCTACACATTGGCCTATTACAAAGGAGCTAGAGCCAATGGGGGCAGAGCATCAACTGCACCAATCACACAACAGTGTGCAGGCAGCCATCTTGGTATGGCAGCTCTAAGTTCGAATATATTTCAGAAGGGCAGTAGCCGTCGAAAATGCAGCCTAGCAAGCAGTAACATCCACAGTCCACAACAGAGCTGTAGAGTGCCACAATCTTCAGGGCAGTAAAGCAATTCAAAGTTATGGCAGCAACGATGTGCATGTGCCTGAAAGGGCCCAGGGAGGGTCTTACCTTATCGTCAAGCCGTGTTGGAGCTGCACCTGGCCACCTCCTGTGGTAGGGAGAGGGCACAGTCCCATTCTAGGGACTGCTGCCTTGCCGATGCGTGGGATAGTTAAGAGACAAGCATTTTGTCCAGGGCCAGGATCGGGCCTTTGGAGGAGGGCCGGCCAAGCCTGCCGGCTTTTCATTAGCCTGTTACAAAGAAGCTAGAGCCAATGGGGCAGTGCATCAACTGCACCAAGCACACAACGGTGTGCAGCAGCCATCTTGGTATGGCAGCTTGCAGTTGGAACATATTGCAGTAGGGCAGTTGCCGTTGAAAATGCAGGCTAGCAAGCAGTAACAGCCATAGTCCACAACAGAGCTGTAGAGTGCCACGATCTTCAGGACAGGGAAGCAATTCAAAGTCATGGCAGCGCCGACGTGGGCGTGCCTGAATGGGCCCAGGGAGGGTCTTACCTTATCGTCAAGCCATGTTGGAGCTGCACCTGGCAACTTCCCGTGGCAGGGAGAGTGCGCAGTGCCATTACAAGGACTGCTACCCTGTCGATGCACGGGATAGTGAAGAGAGGAGCACTTTGTCCGGGGCCAGGATCGGGGCTTTGGATGCAAGCCGGCCAAGCCTAACGGCTTCTCACTGGACCATTACAAGAGCTAGAGCCAATGGGGGCAGAGCATCAACTGCACCAAGCATACAACAACACAGTGTGTGGGCCGCCATCTTGGTATGGCAGCTCGCTCTTCGAATATATTGCAGAAGAGCAGTAGTCGTGGAAAATGCAGCCTAGCAAGCAGTAACATCCATAGTCCACAACAGAGCTGTAGAGTGTCAGGATCTTCAGGGAAGCAATTCAAAGTCATGGCAGCGCCGACGTGCACGTGCCTGAAAGGGCCCATGGAGGGTCTTACCTTATCGTCAAGCCGTATTGGAGCTGCACCTGGACCTCTCCCATGGTATGGAGAGGGCGTAGTCCCATTCCAGGGACTGCTGCCTTGCCGATGCATGGGATAGTTAAGAGACAAGCATTTTGTCCAGGCCCAGGATCGGGCCTTTGGAGGAGGGCCGGCCAAGCCTGCCGGCTTTTCATTGGCCTGTTACAAAGGAGCTAGAGCCAATGGGGCAGAGCATCAACTGCACCAAGCACACAACGGTGTGCAGCAGCCATCTTGGTATGGCAGCTTGCAGTTGGAATATATTGCAGTAGGGCAGTTGCCGTCGAAAATGCAGGCTAGCAAGCAGTAACAGCGATAGTCCACAACAGAGCTGTAGAGTGCCACGATCTTCAGGGCAGGGAAGCAATTCAAAGTCATGGCAGCGCCGACGTGGGTGTGCCCGAAAGGGCCCACGGAGGGTCTTACCTTATCGTTAGGCCGTGTTGGAGCTGCACCTTGCCACCTCCCGTGGTAGGGAGAGGGCCCAGTGCCATTCCAGGGACTGCTGCCTTGCCCATTCGAGGGATAGTTAAGAGACAAGCATTTTGTCCAGGGCCAGGATCGGGTCTTTGGAGGAGGGCCGGCCAAGCCTGCCGGCTACGCATTGGCCTATTACAAAGGAGCTAGAGCCAATGGGGGCAGAGCATCAACTGCACAAATCACACAACTGTGTGCAGGCAGCCATCTTGGTATGGCAGCTCTCAGTTCGAATATATTTCAGAAGGGCAGTAGCCGTCGAAAATGCAGCCTAGCAAGCAGTAACATCCACAGTCCACAACAGAGCTGTAGAGTGCCACGATCTTCAGGGCTGTGAAGCAATTCAAAGTTATGGCAGCAACGATGTGCATGTGCCTGAAAGGGCCCATGGAAGGTCTTACCTTATCGTCAAGCCGTGTTGGAGCTGCACCTGGCCACCTCCTGTGGTAGGGAGAGGGCACAGTCCCATTTCAGGGACTGCTGCCTTGCCGATGCGTGGGATAGTTAAGAGACAAGCATTTTGTCCAGGGCCAGGATCGGGCCTTTGGATGAGGGCCGGCCAAGCCTGCCGGCTTTTCATTGGCCTGTTACAAAGAAGCTAGAGCCAATGGGGCAGAGCATCAACTGCACCAAGCACACAACGATGTGCAGCAGCCATCTTGGTATGGCAGCTTGCAGTTGGAATATATTGCAGTAGGGCAGTTGCCGTCGAAAATGCAGCCTAGCAAGCAGTAACATCCATAATCCACAACAGAGCTGTAGAGTGCCACGATCTTCAGGACAGGGAAGCAATTCAAAGTCATGGCAGCGCCGACGTGGGCGTGCCTGAATGGGCCCAGGGAGGGTCTTACCTTATCGTCAAGCCATGTTGGAGCTGCACCTGGCAACTTCCCGTGGCAGGGAGAGTGCGCAGTGCCATTACAGGGACTGCTACCCTGTCGATGCACGGGATAGTGAAGAGAGGAGCACTTTGTCCGGGGCCAGGATCGGGGCTTTGGATGCAAGCCGGCCAAGCCTAACGGCTTCTCACTGGACCATTACAAGAGCTAGAGCCAATGGGGGCAGAGCATCAACTGCACCAAGCATACAACAACACAGTGTGTGGGCCGCCATCTTGGTATGGCAGCTCGCTCTTCGAATATATTGCAGAAGAGCAGTAGTCGTGGAAAATGCAGCCTAGCAAGCAGTAACATCCATAGTCCACAACAGAGCTGTAGAGTGTCAGGATCTTCAGGGAAGCAATTCAAAGTCATGGCAGCGCCGACGTGCACGTGCCTGAAAGGGCCCATGGAGGGTCTTACCTTATCGTCAAGCCATATTGGAGCTGCACCTGGACATCTCCCATGGTATGGAGAGGGCGCAGTCCCATTCCAGGGACTGCTGCCTTGCCGATGCGTGGGATAGTCAAGAGACAAGCATTTTGTCCAGGCCCAGGATCGGGCCTTTGGAGGAGGGCCGGCCAAGCCTGCCGGCTTTTCATTGGCCTGTTACAAAGGAGCTCGAGCCAATGGGGCAGAGCATCAACTGCACCAAGCACACAACGGTGTGCAGCAGCCATCTTGGTATGGCAGCTTGCAGTTGGAATATATTGCAGTAGGGCAGTTGCCGTCGAAAATGCAGGCTAGCAAGCAGTAACAGCGATAGTCCACAACAGAGCTGTAGAGTGCCACGATCTTCAGGGCAGGGAAGCAATTCAAAGTCATAGCAGCGCCGACGTGGGTGTGCCCGAAAGGGCCCACGGAGGGTCTTACCTTATCGTTAGGCCGTGTTAGAGCTGCACCTTGCCACCTCCCGTGGTAGGGAGAGGGCCCAGTGCCATTCCAGGGACTGCTGCCTTGCCCATTCGAGGGATAGTTAAGAGACAAGCATTTTGTCCAGGGCCAGGATCAGGTCTTTGGAGGAGGGCCGGCCAAGCCTGCCGGCTACGCATTGGCCTATTACAAAGGAGCTAGAGCCAATGGGGGCAGAGCATCAACTGCACAAATCACACAACTGTGTGCAGGCAGCCATCTTGGTATGGCAGCTCTCAGTTCGAATATATTTCAGAAGGGCAGTAGCCGTCGAAAATGCAGCCTAGCAAGCAGTAACATCCACAGTCCACAACAGAGTTGTAGAGTGCCACGATCTTCAGGGCAGTGAAGCAATTCAAAGTTATGGCAGCAACGATGTGCATGTGCCTGAAGGGGCCCATGGAAGGTCTTACCTTATCGTCAAGCCGTGTTGGAGCTGCACCTGGCCACCTCCTGTGGTAGGGAGAGGGCACAGTCCCATTTCAGGGACTGCTGCCTTGCCGATGCGTGGGATAGTTAAGAGACAAGCATTTTGTCCAGGGCCAGGATCGGGCCTTTGGAGGAGGGCCGGCCAAGCCTGCCGGCTTTTCATTGGCCTGTTACAAAGAAGCTAGAGCCAATGGGGCAGAGCATCAACTGCACCAAGCACACAACGATGTGCAGCAGCCATCTTGGTATGGCAGCTTGCAGTTGGAATATATTGCAGTAGGGCAGTTGCCGTCGAAAATGCAGGCTAGCAAGCAGTAACAGCCATAGTCCACAACAGAGCTGTAGAGTGCCACGATCTTCAGGGCAGGGAAGCAATTCAAAGTCATGGCAGCGCCGACGTGGGTGTGCCCGAAAGGGCTCACGGAGGGTCTTACCTTATTGTTAGGCCGTGTTGGAGCTGCACCTTGCCACCTCCCGTGGTAGGGAGAGGGCCCAGTCCCATTCCAGGGACTGCTGCCTTGCCCATGCGAGGGATAGTTAAGAGACAAGCATTTTGTCCAGGGCCAGAATGGGGTCTTTGGAGGAGGGCCGGCCAAGCCTGCCGGCTACACATTGGCCTATTACAAAGGAGCTAGAGCCAATGGGGGCAGAGCATCAACTGCACCAATCACACAACAGTGTGCAGGCAGCCATCTTGGTATGGCAGCTCTAAGTTCGAATATATTTCAGAAGGGCAGTAGCCGTCGAAAATGCAGCCTAGCAAGCAGTAACATCCACAGTCCACAACAGAGCTGTAGAGTGCCACAATCTTCAGGGCAGTGAAGCAATTCAAAGTTATGGCAGCAACGATGTGCATGTGCCTGAAAGGGCCCAGGGAGGGTCTTACCTTATCGTCAAGCCGTGTTGGAGCTGCACCTGGCCACCTCCTGTGGTAGGGAGAGGGCACAGTCCCATTCCAGGGACTGCTGCCTTGCCGATGCGTGGGATAGTTAAGAGACAAGCATTTTGTCCAGGGCCAGGATCGGGCCTTTGGAGGAGGGCCGGCCAAGCCTGCCGGCTTTTCATTAGCCTGTTACAAAGAAGCTAGAGCCAATGGGGCAGTGCATCAACTGCACCAAGCACACAACGGTGTGCAGCAGCCATCTTGGTATGGCAGCTTGCAGTTGGAACATATTGCAGTAGGGCAGTTGCCGTTGAAAATGTAGGCTAGCAAGCAGTAACAGCCATAGTCCACAACAGAGCTGTAGAGTGCCACGATCTTCAGGACAGGGAAGCAATTCAAAGTCATGGCAGCGCCGACGTGGGCGTGCCTGAATGGGCCCAGGGAGGGTCTTACCTTATCGTCAAGCCATGTTGGAGCTGCACCTGGCAACTTCCCGTGGCAGGGAGAGTGCGCAGTGCCATTACAGGGACTGCTACCCTGTCGATGCACGGGATAGTGAAGAGAGGAGCACTTTGTCCGGGGCCAGGATCGGGGCTTTGGATGCAAGCCGGCCAAGCCTAACGGCTTCTCACTGGACCATTACAAGAGCTAGAGCCAATGGGGGCAGAGCATCAACTGCACCAAGCATACAACAACACAGTGTGTGGGCCGCCATCTTGGTATGGCAGCTCGCTCTTCGAATATATTGCAGAAGAGCAGTAGTCGTGGAAAATGCAGCCTAGCAAGCAGTAACATCCATAGTCCACAACAGAGCTGTAGAGTGTCAGGATCTTCAGGGAAGCAATTCAAAGTCATGGCAGCGCCGACGTGCACGTGCCTGAAAGGGCCCATGGAGGGTCTTACCTTATCGTCAAGCCGTATTGGAGCTGCACCTGGACCTCTCCCATGGTATGGAGAGGGCGTAGTCCCATTCCAGGTACTGCTGCCTTGGCGATGCGTGGGATAGTTAAGAGACAAGCATTTTGTCCAGGCCCAGGATCGGGCCTTTGGAGGAGGGCCGGCCAAGCCTGCCGGCTTTTCATTGGCCTGTTACAAAGGAGCTAGAGCCAATGGGGCAGAGCATCAACTGCACCAAGCACACAACGGTGTGCAGCAGCCATCTTGGTATGGCAGCTTGCAGCTGGAATATATTGCAGTAGGGCAGTTGCCGTCGAAAATGCAGGCTAGCAAGCAGTAACAGCGATAGTCCACAACAGAGCTGTAGAGTGCCACGATCTTCAGGGCCGGGAAGCAATTCAAAGTCATGGCAGCGCCGACGTGGGTGTGCCCGAAAGGGCCCACGGAGGGTCTTACCTTATCGTTAGGCCGTGTTGGAGCTGCACCTTGCCACCTCCGGTGGTAGGGAGAGGGCCCAGTGCCATTCCAGGGACTGCTGCCTTGCCCATTCGAGGGATAGTTAAGAGACAAGCATTTTGTCCAGGGCCAGGATCGGGTCTTTGGAGGAGGGCCGGCCAAGCCTGCCGGCTACGCATTGGCCTATTACAAAGGAGCTAGAGCCAATGGGGGCAGAGCATCAACTGCACAAATCACACAACTGTGTGCAGGCAGCCATCTTGGTATGGCAGCTCTCAGTTCGAATATATTTCAGAAGGGCAGTAGCCGTCGAAAATGCAGCCTAGCAAGCAGTAACATCCACAGTCCACAACAGAGCTGTAGAGTGCCACGATCTTCAGGGCTGTGAAGCAATTCAAAGTTATGGCAGCAACGATGTGCATGTGCCTGAAAGGGCCCATGGAAGGTCTTACCTTATCGTCAAGCCGTGTTGGAGCTGCACCTGGCCACATCCTGTGGTAGGGAGAGGGCACAGTCCCATTTCAGGGACTGCTGCCTTGCCGATGCGTGGGATAGTTAAGAGACAAGCATTTTGTCCAGGGCCAGGATCGGGCCTTTGGATGAGGGCCGGCCAAGCCTGCCGGCTTTTCATTGGCCTGTTACAAAGAAGCTAGAGCCAATGGGGCAGAGCATCAACTGCACCAAGCACACAACGATGTGCAGCAGCCATCTTGGTATGGCAGCTTGCAGTTGGAATATATTGCAGTAGGGCAGTTGCCGTCGAAAATGCAGCCTAGCAAGCAGTAACATCCATAATCCACAACAGAGCTGTAGAGTGCCACGATCTTCAGGACAGGGAAGCAATTCAAAGTCATGGCAGCGCCGACGTGGGCGTGCCTGAATGGGCCCAGGGAGGGTCTTACCTTATCGTCAAGCCATGTTGGAGCTGCACCTGGCAACTTCCCGTGGCAGGGAGAGTGCGCAGTGCCATTACAGGGACTGCTACCCTGTCGATGCACGGGATAGTGAAGAGAGGAGCACTTTGTCGGGGGCCAGGATCGGGGCTTTGGATGCAAGCCGGCCAAGCCTAACGCCTTCTCACTGGACCATTACAAGAGCTAGAGCCAATGGGGGCAGAGCATCAACTGCACCAAGCATACAACAACACAGTGTGTGGGCCGCCATCTTGGTATGGCAGCTCGCTCTTCGAATATATTGCAGAAGAGCAGTAGTCGTGGAAAATGCAGCCTAGCAAGCAGTAACATCCATAGTCCACAACAGAGCTGTAGAGTGTCAGGATCTTCAGGGAAGCAATTCAAAGTCATGGCAGCGCCGACGTGCACGTGCCTGAAAGGGCCCATGGAGGGTCTTACCTTATCGTCAAGCCGTATTGGAGCTGCACCTGGACATCTCCCATGGTATGGAGAGGGCGCAGTCCCATTCCAAGGACTACTGCCTTGCCGATGCGTGGGATAGTTAAGAGACAAGCATTTTGTCCAGGCCCAGGATCGGGCCTTTGGAGGAGGGCCGGCCAAGCCTGCCGGCTTTTCATTGGCCTGTTACAAAGGAGCTCGAGCCAATGGGGCAGAGCATCTACTGCACCAAGCACACAACGGTGTGCAGCAGCCATCTTGGTATGGCAGCTTGCAGTTGGAATATATTGCAGTAGGGCAGTTGCCGTCGAAAATGCAGGCTAGCAAGCAGTAACAGCGATAGTCCACAACAGAGCTGTAGAGTGCCACGATCTTCAGGGCAGGGAAGCAATTCAAAGTCATGGCAGCGCCGACGTGGGTGTGCCCGAAAGGGCCCACGGAGGGTCTTACCTTATCCTTAGGCCGTGTTGGAGCTGCACCTTGCCACCTCCCGTGGTAGGGAGAGGGCCCAGTGCCATTCCAGGGACTGCTGCCTTGCCCATTCGAGGGATAGTTAAGAGACAAGCATTTTGTCCAGGGCCAGGATCAGGTCTTTGGAGGAGGGCCGGCCAAGCCTGCCGGCTACGCATTGGCCTATTAGAAAGGAGCTAGAGCCAATGGGGGCAGAGCATCAACTGCACAAATCACACAACTGTGTGCAGGCAGCCATCTTGGTATGGCAGCTCTCAGTTCGAATATATTTCAGAAGGGCAGTAGCCGTCGAAAATGCAGCCTAGCAAGCAGTAACATCCACAGTCCACAACAGAGCTGTAGAGTGCCACGATCTTCAGGGCTGTGAAGCAATTCAAAGTTATGGCAGCAACGATGTGCATGTGCCTGAAAGGGCCCATGGAAGGTCTTACCTTATCGTCAAGCCGTGTTGGAGCTGCACCTGGCCACCTCCTGTGGTAGGGAGAGGGCACAGTCCCATTTCAGGGACTGCTGCCTTGCCGATGCGTGGGATAGTTAAGAGACAAGCATTTTGTCCAGGGCCAGGATCGGGCCTTTGGAGGAGGGCCGGCCAAGCCTGCCGGCTTTTCATTGGCCTGTTACAAAGAAACTAGAGCCAATGGGGCAGAGCATCAACTGCACCAAGCACACAACGATGTGCAGCAGCCATCTTGGTATGGCAGCTTGCAGTTGGAATATATTGCAGTAGGGCAGTTGCCGTCGAAAATGCAGGCTAGCAAGCAGTAACAGCCATAGTCCACAACAGAGCTGTAGAGTGCCACGATCTTCAGGGCAGGGAAGCAATTCAAAGTCATGGCAGCGCCGACGTGGGTGTGCCCGAAAGGGCCCACTGAGGGTCTTACCTTATTGTTAGGCCGTGTTGGAGCTGCACCTTGCCACCTCCCGTGGTAGGGAGAGGGCCCAGTCCCATTCCAGGGACTGCTGCCTTGCCCATGCGAGGGATAGTTAAGAGACAAGCATTTTGTCCAGGGCCAGGATCGGGTCTTTGGAGGAGGGCCGGCCAAGCCTGCCGGCTACACATTGGCCTATTACAAAGGAGCTAGAGCCAATGGGGGCAGAGCATCAACTGCACCAATCACACAACAGTGTGCAGGCAGCCATCTTGGTATGGCAGCTCTCAGTTCGAATATATTTCAGAAGGGCAGTAGCCATCGAAAATGCAGCCTAGCAAGCAGTAACATCCACAGTTCACAACAGAGCTGTAGAGTGCCACGATCTTCAGGGCAGTGAAGCAATTCAAAGTTATGGCAGCAACGATGTGCATGTGCCTGAAAGGGCCCAGGGACGGTCTTACCTTATCGTCAATCCGTGTTGGAGCTGCACCTGGCCACCTCCTGTGGTAGGGAGAGGGCAAAGTCCCATTCCAGGGACTGCTGCCTTGCCGATGCGTGGGATAGTTAAGAGACAAGCATTTTGTCCAGGGCCAGGATCGGGCCTTTGGAGGAGGGCCGGCCAAGCCTGCCGGCTTTTCATTGGCCTGTTACAAAGGAGCTAGAGCCAATGGGGCAGAGCATCAACTGCACCAAGCACACAACGGTGTGCAGCAGCCATCTTGGTATGGCAGCTTGCAGTTGGAATATATTGCAGTAGGGCAGTTGCCGTCGAAAATGCAGGCTAGCAAGCAGTAACAGCCATAGTCCACAACAGAGCTGTAGAGTGCCACGATCTTCAGGGCAGGGGAGCAATTCAAAGTCATGGCAGCGCCGACGTGGGTGTGCCCGAAAGGGCCCACGGAGGGTCTTATCTTATCGTTAGGCCGTGTTGGACCTGCACCTTGCCACCTCCCGTGGTAGGGAGAGGGCCCAGTCCCATTCCAGGCACTGCTGCCTTGCCCATGCGAGCGATAGTTAAGAGACAAGCATTTTGTCCAGGGCCAGGATCGGGTCTTTGGAGGAGGGCCGGCCAAGCCTGCCGGCTACGCATTGGCCTATTACAAAGGAGCTAGAGCCAATGGGGGCAGAGCATCAACTGCACCAATCACACAACAGTGTGCAGGCAGCCATCTTGGTATGGCAGCTCTCAGTTCGACTATATTTCAGAAGGGCAGTAGCCGTCGAAAATTCAGTCTAGCAAGCAGTAACATCCACAGTCCACAACAGAGCTGTAGAGTGCCACGATCTTCAGGGCAGTGAAGCAATTCAAAGTTATGGCAGCAACAATGTGCATGTGCCTGAAAGGGCCCAGGGAGGGTCTTACCTTATCGTCAAGCCGTTTTGGAGCTGCACCTGGCCACCTCCTGTGGTAGGGAGAGGGCACAGTCCCATTCCAGGGACTGCTGCCTTGCCCATGCGCGGGATAGTTAAGAGACAAGCATTTTGTCCAGGGCCAGGATCAGGCCTTTGAAGGAGGGCCGGCCAAGCCTGCCGGCTTGTCATTGGCCCATCACAAGGGAACTAGAGCCGATGGGGGCGAAGCATCAACTGCACCAAGCACACAACAGTGTGCAGGCAGCACATCTTGGTATGGCAGCTTGCAGTTGGAATATATTGCAGTAGGGCAGTTGCCGTCGAAAATGCAGCCTAGCAAGCAGTAACATCCATAGTCCATAAGGAACAAGTTACTTACCTGTAACTGTTGTTCTCCAGCATGGGTCTGGCATGGATTCACATGCTCATGAATATTCCCCGTCGTCAGGCTGGGAATCCTCGGTAAAGAAAAAACCAGTATCAGTTTCGTTTCTGATCTGTCTTTCGTAGTAATAACCAATCACTGGTCTCTGCGTCATACTGACCACAGCCAATGACTGCCCTCTACCTAAGCACCGCCTCTGGCAGCCATCTTCAGATTTGGAAGCACGTGAAGTGGCAGTATGACCAAGTGAAGAGCCGCAGAGGGGTAGGCGGGAGGGTTCGCATGTGAATCCATGCCAGACCCATGCTGGAGAACAACAGTTACAGGTAAGTAACTTGTTCCTTCTCCAGCATGGGGTCTGGCATGGATTCACATGCTCATGAATAAAGAATACATAGCAGTACACACATGCACAACCACGGGAGGTGGCAAAGGCTCAACATTAAGCATCACATCAACTCAACATTAAGCATCTTACCTCCTCACCAGGCTCACCTCAGGCGAACAGGTTGCGCAGCACTGCTTGGCCGACCCTGGACTCCTCCCTGGAATCCCGGTCGACGCAGTAGAATTTCGTGAAGGTGTGCGTCGACCTCCACGTAGCAGCCCTGCATATGTCCAGCAGGGGCACACCAGATAGGAACGCCGTGGTAGCTGCGATCGCTCTGGTGGAATGGGCTCTCGGACGGCCAGGCAGCGGTCGGTTTGCCAACCGGTGACAGCACATGATACAGCCGGAGAGCCATCTGGAGATGGAAGCCTTCGAGAGAGCCTTCCCCTGATTGACAGGTCCAAAGTTCACAAAGAGTTGTGACGTCTTCCGAAAACCCTTTGTGCGGTCCACGTAGAACTTCAGCGCTCTAGCTACATCCAGCGAGTGCAAAGTCCTCTCAGCCGGCGACGAAGGCGACGGGAAGAACACAGGTAACACCAAGGGTTCGTTGAGATGGAAGTCCGACGGTACCTTGGGCATGAAGGAGGGGTGCGTCCTGAGCACTACCCTCGTGTCGTGGAAAGTCAAGTACGGGGCCTTGCAGGAAAGGGCCTGGATCTCTCCCACTCGTCGTGCGGAGGTGATGGCCACAAGAAAAGCTGTTTTCCACGATAGAAACTTCAACGGGGCCGAGTGCAGAGGCTCGAACGGAGGTCCCATGAGCTTGGTCAGCACCACGTTGAGCTCCCACGCCGGGGCCGGAGCCTTCACCGGCGGGAACGATCTGAACAGTCCCTTCATGAACTCTTTCACCAGACGATGAGACCACAAGGACGTCCGCCCCGTGGTTCTGGTGTATCGGGAGATCGCAGCAAGATGAATCTTGATGGACGCGTGTGCCAGACCAGCTTTGGCCAGCGTCAGCAGGTACGGCAGTACTTGGGGGGCCGTAATCCGTAGAGGGTTAATCTTCTGTGCGTGGCACCAGACAGAGAACCTCTTCCATTTGTGTCCGTAGCATTTAAGAGTCGAGGACGCCCTGGCCTTTGCAAGAACCTCTCTGCAATCGGCCGGTATGTCGTATCCTCCAAACTCCAGCGCTGCAGGAGCCAGGCCTGCAAGTTCAGCGACTTCGGGTCGTGGTGGAGGATGGCGCCTCCTTCCCTGGAGAGTACATCCGCGTCCGCCGGCAGCTTGATCGGCGGGGACGCTGACAAGTCCAGAAGGTCCGGGAACCATATCTGCCTCGGCCACGCAGGTGCGACGAGGATCATCCTGCACCGTGACCTCTTGAGCTGGTTGACGAGCCGGATTAGCAGAGGCAAGGGAGGGAACGCGTAGAGGAACAGGCCCTCCCAGGGGAACGAGAAAGCATCGCCCATGCTCCTCGTCTGGGGAAACCTGCTGGCGAACCTCCGGCACTTGGTGTTCGTCGCCGTCGCGAACAGGTCGATCTGGGGTGTGCCCCACCGTCGGAAGAGGCGATCCACCAGATCCTGCCGTAGTTCCCACTCGTGGCACGAGCGCAGCTCCCTGCTGAGTGAGTCGGCGATGGTGTTTTTTATCCCTGCCAGATGAAACGGCACCAGAAAAATCCCTTGGGCAACGGCCCAATGCCACAGGTCCTGCGCCTCCTTGGACAGCGCTGGGGACCTGGTTCCGCCCTGTTTCCTGATGTAAAACATGGTGGTGGTGTTGTCGGTGAAGATCCTCACCACCTTGCCCTTGAGGGACGGAAGGAAGGACCTGAGGGCCCAAAACACTGCACGGAGCTCCAGGACGTTGATATGCAGGGACTTCTCCGTCGGGAGCCAGAGTCCCCTTGCGTGCAGATTTTCGGTGTGCGCTCCCCACCCTTCCAGGGAGGCATCCGTGGTCACAGTCTCCTGGTGGGCTGGGGTCTGGAAGTCCATGCCCGCCGTCAGATGCGCGCGGGTGCCCCACCACCGTATCGCTCGTCGGAAACTCTCGTCGAGCTTGATCCTTTCCTCGAAGCTGCCCGTCGTCTGGATCCAGCGCGCATCCAGGAATTCTTGCAACGGGCGCATCCGGAGCCTGCACATGGGAATGAGGTAGATGCAGGAAGACATCATCCCGAGGAGGGACTTGATGGACCTCACTTTGGCCGCGTCGGCCACCAACATCCGTTGCACCTTGCCCAAGATGGTCCTGGTCCTCTCCTCCGACGGGGAGGCCAGAAGGGACACTGTGTCGAGCCTGGCTCCCAGAAACAGTGCGACTTGCGCGGGCACCAGGTGGGATTTGGCGTAGTTCACGGAGAATCCCAGGTCCGTGAGGAGTTGGACGGTCCTTGCCGTGTGGACCACGGCGAGCTCCCTCGTCTTGGCGCGGATGAGCCAGTCGTCCAGGTAGGGGTAGACGTGAATCCCCTCGCGGCGCAGCTGCGCCGCCACCGGTGCGAGGCACTTGGTGAATACCCTGGGTGCCGACCGTAGTCCGAAGGGAAGTAGGCATCCTCCAAATCCAACGACGATAGGAAGTCTCCTTCCTCCAGCTGACCCAGGACGTGCTGGAGGGTGACCATCCGGAACTTCTGCGCCTTGATGAACTTGTTCAGACGTCGCAGGTCTAGGATGGGGCGCCATCCTCCCGTCTTCTTCTTCACGAGGAAGTATCTCGAGTAGACTCCGGAGCCCCGAAGCCTCTTTGGGACGAGTTCGATGGCGCCCTTTCTGAGCATCGCCTTTACCTCCAGGAGAAGTTGAGGGACGTGAAGTTCTTTCCTGGCCACGGGGGGGACGCGCGGGCACCTTCTTTGAAACTCGAGCGCGTGGCCCCGGGCCAGGGCGTCCAGCACCCAACGGTCGGTGGAGATGGACTCCCACACGCTGACGAAGCCCGCCAGCCGGCCTCCCACCGGGGTGCTTCGGTGGGGGCCCGACCCCACGGCCGGTTCAATCCTGCTTGGACGCGGCCTTGCCGCCTTGACCTCCTTGGCGACGACGGCGGGGTCCGCTAGACTTGCCTCGTCCTCTGTAGGCCTCTTGCGACGAAGAGCGGGCCGCTTGACGGTAGGAAGCGAAACCGCCGCCGGAACCTTTGGAGGCGCCCTTGCCTCCGCCGCTCCGAAAGGGCGTCCGTCGTTGCAGGACTCCAAGGGCCCGGGCCGTCTCAGTATCCGCCTTGATGGCCTGAAGGGAATCGTCCACTGTCTTCCCAAACAGGTTGTTCCCGTCGAAGGGCATGTCCAGGACTCTGGTCTGGACGTCCTGCCGGAAGTCCGTAGCTTTGAGCCATCCACGACGTCGAAGGCAAACGCCGTTGCCCAGCTGGCGGAACCCGGTGTCGGGGATGTCCGTCGCCACGGTGATGGCGTGGTCCGAGGCCACCTCACCTTCCTGCAGGATCTCAAGGGCCTCCGCCCTCTTGTCGTCCGGCAGAAAATCCAGCGGGGGAGCTATCTTGTACCAGAGCTCCCTGTCGTAGCGGGCCACGATAGCCAAGGCGTTGGCCGCTTTAATCGTCGTCGCTGCCGACGAGATGACTCTACGTCCCATAGCATCCAATTTCTTTCCCTCGCCGTCCGGCGGGGAAGTCGATGTGGAGGCCGCACCCCCCCCCCGCTTTCTTCCTGGCTGCCGCGGAGACGACGGAGTCCGGGGTAGGCCGCGCCCGGAGGCATAGGGGGGCCGTGTCCGGGACCCGGTACTTTTTCTCGTACCGGTCTCTTCTAGCTGGCGTCGTGGAAGGGTTCTTGAGGAGGGAAAGGCCCTCATCCCAAATGTCGTCCAACAGAGGCACTGCGAGGACCGTCTTCCTCTTGGCCTCGCGCCGCTGATAAAGGAAGCCTTCCTTTTTCTTCTCCTCAGGGCAGAGTTGGAAAAGCTCGGAAGCCCTGGAGATCATGGAGTGGAAAGATCCGATCTCGTCGGGCGGAGAAGCCCTGGTGGGAGGCGACGACGGAAAATCCTCGTCGTATGTCTCGTCGTCCGTACCCGTCGCTGCCGTGTCAGTCCCCGTATCATCCCCTCGGGTGGACGGGGCGGAGGGCTGGAAGGGGCGCGACGGTTGAAAAGGAGGTGGTGGATGGATCCTTCTTTTCTTGGTAGGGGGAACACCAGAAGGTCCCGGTTCTGGATCCCCCGACGGGAGAGGTTCCTCCGTCGGTAACGGTAGCCTCGTCCTTATCTCGGAGCATAAGGACTGTATGGCCAACAAAATGGCCGCCGAGTTGTCTTGCGGCGCTGGCAGAGGGGAATCCGACGGGCAAGCAGGGGCCCCGTCGGTATCCTCGACGATGTCGTCGTCGTCACCTGCGTCGGGGTCCATTCCGACGGGCTGGCCTTCTTCCACGCCTAGGCCGTGGCTTAAGACCTCGATCAGCTCCTCTTCTGAGGTTGAGGCCGAATCTCCGACGACGCCCTGCCCCCCCTTCTTCTTCCCCACGGAGGGTTTCACGGGGGTCCTATCGATGGGCACAAAGGAAGACTCCCTCCGAGGAGGCAGGGAGATTCTGGGCCCTGAGGTCGCCACCACTGGTGCAGCCACCACGGGCTGAGCCAGGGCCGCCGCGACCGTTTCGATAGAGGGCTTGGTCGGATGGATCAAGGCCTTCACCACCTTAGGTGCGCTCACCGCCTTATCCTTGAGGGAGGGGGCACTGCCACGCTCCTCCTCTGCCTTAGAGCTCGACCGGGGCCTCTCCAGGAGCTTCGCCGGGTGCTCGGCCTTCCTCTTACCCGACCCAGAGCGTTGGCTCGTGGTTGATGGTGCCGGGGAGGGTGCGCCCTGCCTGGCGCCCGTAGAGCCCGACCGTTCGGCGCTCCCGGTGCCAGCGGACTTGCGGTGCTTGGCCTTATGTTGGGCCCCCGTCGCCGGGGCGCCCTCAAAGGTCTTAGAAGACCGCTCGGATTTCTTCTTCTTCTCGCCAGACGGGCTCTTACCCTCCAGCCAGTTGGCGAGACGTTGATGGCGGTCCTTCATGGTCCGTTCCGACATGTTGCCGCAAAACGCACAGTCCTTCTCCACGTGCGTCTTGTCCTCATGAAGGCAGTAAAGGCAGAAAGAGTGTTCGTCCTCCTTGAAGACGTTCTGCAGCTGGCATCCAGGGCAGACCCTGAACAGCTTTCCGGGCGTCGAGCTTCCCTTCTCCTGGGCCATCTCCGAGACCGGGCCTGAGAAGCTTCTGGATTCCTCCGAAGTGTAGCTCGACGAAATCTTCACCCTTGAGGGGCACAGATGAATTCGACACGGGTCCCCGTTGATCGGATGTAGGATCGGTGGAGCTTGAGGCTCTTTTGACCGAAAGAATCGAAGTTTTTTGTGAAAAAAGCGCGAAAAATAGCACTAACGCTCGAGAGCAATAGCACGAGGATCCCAACACATGAACGTGCGGTAAAAATCTGAAGATGGCTGCCAGAGGCGGTGCTTAGGTAGAGGGCAGTCATTGGCTGTGGTCAGTATGACGCAGAGACCAGTGATTGGTTATTACTACGAAAAACAGATCAGAAACGAAACTGATACTGGTTTTTTTCTTTACCGAGGATTCCCAGCCTGACGACGGGGAATATTCATGAGCATGTGAATCCATGCCAGACCCCATGCTGGAGAACAGAGCTGTAGAGTGCCACGATCTTCAGGGCTGTGAAGCAATTCAAAGTTATGGCAGCAACGATGTGCATGTGCCTGAAAGGGCCCAGGGAAGGTCTTACCTTATCGTCAAGCCGTGTTGGAGCTGCACCTGGCCACCTCCTGTGGTAGGGAGAGTGCACAGTCCCATTCCAGGGACTGCTGCCTTGCCCATGCGCGGGATAGTTAAGAGACAAGCATTTTGTCCAGGGCCAGGATCCGGCCTTTGGAGGAGGGCCGGCCAAGCCTGCCGGCTTCTCATTGGCCCATTACAAAGGAGCTAGAGCCAATGGGGGCAGAGCATCAACTGCACCAAGCACACAACAGTGTGTGGGCAGCACATCTTGGTATGGCAGCTTGCAGTTGGAATATATTGCAGTAGGGCAGTTGTCGTTGAAAATGGAGCCTAGCAAGCAGTAACATCCACAGTCCACAACAGAGCTGTAGAGTGCCACGATCTTCAGGGCAGTGAAGCAATTCAAAGTTATGGCAGCAACAATGTGCATGTGCCTGAAAGGGCCCAGGGAGGGTCTTACCTTATCGTCAAGCCGTGTTGGAGCTGCACCTGGCCACCTCCTGTGGTAGGGAGAGGGCACAGTCCCATTCCAGGGACTGCTGCCTTGCCGATGCGCGGGATAGTTAAGAGACAAGCATTTTGTCCAGGGCCAGGATCAGGCCTTTGGAGGAGGGCCGGCCAAGCCTGCCGGCTTCTCATTGGCCCATCACAAGGGAACTAGAGCCGATGGGGGTGAAGCATCAACTGCACCAAGCACACAACAGTGTGCGGGCCGCCATCTTGGTATAGCAGCTTGCAGTTCAATTATATTGCAGAACAGCAGTAGCCATCGAAAATGCAGCCTAGCAAGCAGTAACATCCATAGTCCACAACAGAGCTTAGAGTGCCACGATCTTCAGGGCAGGGAAGCAATTCAAAGTCATGGCAGTGCTGACGTGCGCGTGCCTGAAAGGGCCCAGGGAGGGTCTTACCTTATCGTCAAGCCGTGTTGGAGCTGCACCTGGCCACCTCCTGTGGTAGGGAGAGGGCACAGTCCCATTCCAGGGACTGCTGCCTTGCCCATGCGCGGGATAGTTAAGAGACAAGCATTTTGTCCAGGGCCAGGATCAGGCCTTTGGAGGAGGGCCGGCCAAGCCTGCCGGCTTCTCATTGGCCCATCACAAGGGAACTAGAGCTGATGGGGGCGAAGCATCAACTGCACCAAGCACACAACAGTGTGCGGGCTGCCATCTTGGTATAGCAGCTTGCAGTTCAATTATATTGCAGAACAGCAGTAGCCATCGAAAATGCAGCCTAGCAAGCAGTAACATCCATAGTCCACAACAGAGCTGTAGAGTGCCACGATCTTCAGGGCAGGGAAGCAATTCAAAGTCATGGCAGTGCTGACATGCGCGTGCCTGAAAGGGCCCAGGGAGGGTCTTACCTTATCGTCAAGCCGTGTTGGAGCTGCACCTGGCCACCTCCTGTGGTAGGGAGAGGGCACAGCCCCATTCCAGGGACTGCTGCCTTGCCCATGCGCGGGATAGTTAAGAGACAAGCATTTTGTCCAGGGCCAGGATCAGGCCTTTGGAAGAGGGCTGGCCAAGCCTGCCGGCTTCTCATTGGCCCATTACAAAGGAGCTAGAGCCAATGGGGGCGAAGCATCAACTGCACCAAGCACACAACAGTGTGCGGGCCGCCATCTTGGTATAGCAGCTTGCAGTTCAATTATATTGCAGAACAGCAGTAGCCATCGAAAATGCAGCCTAGCAAGCAGTAACATCCATAATCCACAACAGAGCTGTAGAGTGCCACGATCTTCAGGACAGGGAAGCAATTCAAAGTCATGGCAGCGCCGACGTGGGCGTGCCTGAATGGGCCCAGGGAGGGTCTTACCTTATCGTCAAGCCATGTTGGAGCTGCACCTGGCAACTTCCCGTGGCAGGGAGAGTGCGCAGTGCCATTACAGGGACTGCTACCCTGCCGATGCACGGGATAGTGAAGAGAGGAGCACTTTGTCCGGGGCCAGGATCGGGGCTTCGGATGCGGGCCGGCCAAGCCTAACGGCTTCTCACTGGACCATTACAAGAGCTAGAGCCAATGGGGGCAGAGCATCAACTGCAACAAGCATACAACAACACAGTGTGTGGGCCGCCATCTTGGTATGGCAGCTCGCTCTTCGAATATATTGCAGAAGAGCAGTAGTAGTGGAAAATGCAGCCTAGCAAGCAGTAACATCCATAGTCCACAACAGAGCTGTAGAGTGCCACGATCTTCAGGACAGGGAAGCAATTCAAAGTCATGGCAGCGCCGACGTGGGCGTGCCTGAATGGGCCCAGGGAGGGTCTTACCTTATCGTCAAGCCGTGTTGGAGCTGCACCTGGCCACCTCCTGTGGTAGGGAGAGGGCACAGTCCCATTCCAGGGACTGCTGCCTTGCCCATGCGCGGGATAGTTAAGAGACAAGCATTTTGTCCAGGGCCAGGATCAGGCCTTTGGAGGAGGGCCGGCCAAGCCTGCCGGCTTCTCATTGGCCCATCACAAGGGAACTAGAGCCGATGGGGCCGAAGCATCAACTGCACCAAGCACACAACAGTGTGCAGGCAGCACATCTTGGTATGGCAGCTTGCAGTTGGAATATATTGCAGTGGGGCAGTTGCCGTCGAAAATGCAGCCTAGCAAGCAGTAACATCCATAGTCCATAACAGAGCTGTAGAGTGCCACGATCTTCAGGGCAGGGAAGCAATTCAATGTCATGGCAGTGCTGACGTGCGTGTGCCTGAAAGGGCCCAGGGAGGGTCTTACCTTATCGTCAAGCCGTGTTGGAGCTGCACCTGGCCACCTCCTGTGGTAGGGAGAGGGCACAGTCCCATTCCAGGGACTGCTGCCTTGCCCATGCGCGGGATAGTTAAGAGACAAGCATTTTGTCCAGGGCCAGGATCAGGCCTTTGGAGGAGGGCCGGCCAAGCCTGCCGGCTTCTCATTGGCCCATCACAAGGGAACTAGAGCCGATGGGGGCAAAGCATCAACTGCACCAAGCACACAACAGTGTGCGGGCCGCCATCTTGGTATAGCAGCTTGCAGTTCAATTATATTGCAGAACAGCAGTAGCCATCGAAAATGCAGCCTAGCAAGCAGTAACATCCATAGTCCACAACAGAGCTTAGAGTGCCACGATCTTCAGGGCAGGGAAGCAATTCAAAGTCATGGCAGTGCTGACGTGCGCGTGCCTGAAAGGGCCCAGGGAGGGTCTTACCTTATCGTCAAGCCGTGTTGGAACTGCACCTGGCCACCTCCTGTGGTAGGGAGAGGGCACAGTCCCATTCCAGGGACTGCTGCCTTGCCCATGCGCGGGATAGTTAAGAGACAAGCATTTTGTCCAGGGCCAGGATCAGGCCTTTGGAGGAGGGCCGGCCAAGCCTGCCGGCTTCTCATTGGCCCATCACAAGGGAATTAGAGCTGATGGGGGCGAAGCATCAACTGCACTAAGCACACAACAGTGTGCGGGCCGCCATCTTGGTATAGCAGCTTGCAGTTCAATTATATTGCAGAACAGCAGTAGCCATCGAAAATGCAGCCTAGCAAGCAGTAACATTCATAGTCCACAACAGAGCTGTAGAGTGCCACGATCTTCAGGGCAGGGAAGCAATTCAAAGTCATGGCAGTGCTGACGTGCGCGTGCCTGAAAGGGCCCAGGGAGGGTCTTACCTTATCGTCAAGCCGTGTTGGAGCTGCACCTGGCCACCTCCTGTGGTAGGGAGAGGGCACAGCCCCATTCCAGGGACTGCTGCCTTGCCCATGCGCGGGATAGTTAAGAGACAAGCATTTTGTCCAGGGCCAGGATCAGGCCTTTGGAAGAGGGCTGGCCAAGCCTGCCGGCTTCTCATTGGCCCATTACAAAGGAGCTAGAGCCAATGGGGGCGAAGCATCAACTGCACCAAGCACACAACAGTGTGCGGGCCGCCATCTTGGTATAGCAGCTTGCAGTTCAATTATATTGCAGAACAGCAGTAGCCATCGAAAATGCAGCCTAGCAAGCAGTAACATCCATAATCCACAACAGAGCTGTAGAGTGCCACGATCTTCAGGAAAGGGAAGCAATTCAAAGTCATGGCAGAGCCGACGTGGGCGTGCCTGAATGGGCCCAGGGAGGGTCTTACCTTATCGTCAAGCCATGTTGGAGCTGCACCTGGCAACTTCCCGTGGCAGGGAGAGTGCGCAGTGCCATTACAGGGACTGCTACCCTGCCGATGCACGGGATAGTGAAGAGAGGAGCACTTTGTCCGGGGCCAGGATCGGGGCTTCGGATGCGGGCCGGCCAAGCCTAACGGCTTCTCACTGGACCATTACAAGAGCTAGAGCCAATGGGGGCAGAGCATCAACTGCACCAAGCATACAACAACACAGTGTGTGGGCTGCCATCTTGGTATGGCAGCTCGCTCTTCGAATATATTGCAGAAGAGCAGTAGTCGTGGAAAATGCAGCCTAGCAAGCAGTAACATTCATAGTCCACAACAGAGCTGTAGAGTGTCAGGATCTTCAGGGAAGCAATTCAAAGTCATGGCAGCGCCGACGTGCACGTGCCTGAAAGGGCCCATGGAGGGTCTTACCTTATCGTCAAGCCGTATTGGAGCTGCACCTGGACATCTCCCATGGTATGGAGAGGGCGTAGTCCCATTCCAAGGACTGCTGCCTTGCCGATGCGTGGGATAGTTAAGAGAGAAGCATTTTGTCCAGGGCCAGGATCGGGCCTTTGGAGGAGGGCCGGCCAAGCCTGCCGGCTTTTCATTGGCCTGTTACAAAGGAGCTAGAGCCAATGGGCCAGAGCATCAACTGCACCAAGCACACAACGGTGTGCAGCAGCCATCTTGGTATGGCAGCTTGCAGTTGGAATATATTGCAGTAGGGCAGTTGCCGTCGAAAATGCAGGCTAGCAAGCAGTAACAGTCATAGTCCACAACAGAGCTGTAGAGTGCCACGATCTTCAGGGCAGGGAAGCAATTCAAAGTCATGGCAGCGCCGACGTGGGTGTGCCCGAAAGGGCCCACGGAGGGTCTTACCTTATCGTTAGGCCATGTTGGAGCTGCACCTTGCCACCTCCCGTGGTAGGGAGAGGGCCCAGTCCCATTCCAGGGACTGCTGCCTTGCCCATGCGAGGGATAGTTAAGAGACAAGCATTTTGTCCAGGGCCAGGATCGGGTCTTTGGAGGAGGGCCGGCCAAGCCTGCCAGATACGCATTGGCCTATTACAAAGGAGCTAGAGCCAATGGGGGCAGAGCATCAACTGCACCAATCACACAACAGTGTGCAGGCAGCCATCTTGGTATGGCAGCTCTCAGTTCGAATATATTTCAGAAGGGCAGTAGCCGTCGAAAATGCAGCCTAGCAAGCAGTAACATCCACAGACCACAACAGAGCTGTAGAGTGCCACGATCTTCAGGGCAGTGAAGCAATTCAAAGTTATGGCAGCAACGATGTGCATGTGCCTGAAAGGGCCCAGGGAGGGTCTTACCTTATCGTCAAGCCGGGTTGGAGCTGCACCTGGCCACCTCCTGTGGTAGGGAGAGGGCACAGTCCCATTCCAGGGACTGCTGCCTTGCCGATGCGTGGGATAGTTAAGAGACAAGCATTTTGTCCAGGGCCAGGATCAGGCCTTTGGAGGAGGGCCAGCCAAGCCTGCCGGCTTTTCATTGGCCTGTTACAAAGAAGCTAGAGCCAATGGGGCAGAGCATCAACTGCACCAAGCACACAACGGTGTGCACCAGCCATCTTGGTATGGCAGCTTGCAGTTGGAACATATTGCAGTAGGGCAGTTGCCGTCGAAAATGCAGGCTAGCAAGCAGTAACAGCCATAGTCCACAACAGAGCTGTAGAGTGCCACGATCTTCACGGCAGGGAAGCAATTCAAAGTCATGGCAGCGCCGACGTGGGTGTGCCCGAAAGGGCCCACGGAGGGTCTTACCTTATCGCTAGGCCGTGTTGGAGCTGCACCTTGCCACCTCCCGTGGTAGGGAGAGGGCCCAGTCCCATTCCAGGGACTGCTGCCTTGCCCATGCGAGGGATAGTTAAGAGACAAGCATTTTGTCCAGGGCCAGGATCGGGTCTTTGGAGGAGGGCCGGCCAAGACTTCGGGCTACACATTGGCCTATTACAAAGGAGCTAGAGCCAATGGGGGCAGAGCATCAACTGCACCAATCACACAACAGTGTGCAGGAAGCCATCTTGGTATGGCAGCTCTCAGTTCGAATATATTTCAGAAGGGCAGTAGCCGTCGAAAATGCAGCCTAGCAAGCAGTAACATCCACAGTTCACAACAGAGCTGTAGAGTGCCACGATCTTCAGGGCAGTGAAGCAATTCAAAGTTATGGCAGCAACGATGTGCATGTGCCTGAAAGGGCCCAGGGAGGGTCTTACCTTATCGTCAAGCTGTGTTGGAGCTGCACCTGGCCACCTCCTGTGGTAGGGAGAGGGCACAGTCCCATTCCAGGGACTGCTGCCTTGCCCATGCGAGGGATAGTTAAGAGACAAGCATTTTGTCAAGGGCCTGGATCGGGTCTTTGGAGGAGGGCCGGCCAAGCCTGCCGGCTACGCATTGGCCTATTACAAAGGAGCTAGAGCCAATGGGGGCAGAGCATCAACTGCACCAATCACACAACAGCGTGCAGGCAGCACATCTTGGTATGGCAGCTTGCAGTTGGAATATATTGCAGTAGGGCAGTTGTCGTTGAAAATGGAGCCTAGCAAGCAGTAACATCCACAGTCCACAACAGAGCTGTAGAGTGCCACGATCTTCAGGGCTGTGAAGCAATTCAAAGTTATGGCAGCAACGATGTGCATGTGCCTGAAAGGGCCCAGGGAAGGTCTTACCTTATCGTCAAGCCGTGTTGGAGCTGCACCTGGCCACCTCCTGTGGTAGGGAGAGGGCACAGTCCCATTCCAGGGACTGCTGCCTTGCCCATGCGCGGGATAGTTAAGAGACAAGCATTTTGTCCAGGGCCAGGATCCGGCCTTTGGAGGAGGGCCGGCCAAGCCTGCCGGCTTCTCATTGGCCCATTACAAAGGAGCTAGAGCCAATGGGGGCAGACCATCAACTGCACCAAGCACACAACAGTGTGTGGGCAGCACATCTTGGTATGGCAGCTTGCAGTTGGAATATATTGCAGTAGGGCAGTTGTCGTTGAAAATGGAGCCTAGCAAGCAGTAACATCCACAGTCCACAACAGAGCTGTAGATTGCCACGATCTTCAGGGCAGGGAAGCAATTCTAAGTCATGGCAGTGCTGACGTGCGTGTGCCTGAAAGGGCCCAGGGAGGGTCTTACCTTATCGTCAAGCCATGTTGGAGCTGCACCTGGCCACCCCCTGTGGTAGCGAGAGGGCACAGTCCCATTCCAGGGACTGCTGCCTTGCCCATGCGCGGGATAGTTAAGAGACAAGCATTTTGTCCAGGGCCAGGTTCAGGCCTTTGGAGGTTGGCCGGCCTAGCCTGCCGACTTGTCATTGGCCCATTACAAAGGAGCCAGAGCCAATGGGGTCAGAGCATTAACTGCACCAAACACACAACAACACAGTGTGCAGGCCGCCATCTTGGTATGGCAGCTCACAGTTCGAATATATTGCAGAAGGGCAGTAGGTGTAGAAAATGCAGCCTAGCAAGCAGTAAAATCCACAGTGCTGTAGAGTGTCACGATCTTCAGGGGAGGGAAGCAATTCAATTTCATGGCAGCGACGATGTGCGTGTGCCTGAAAGGGCCCAGGGAGGGTCTTACCTTATCATCAAGCCGTATTGGAGGTGCACCTGGCAGCCTCCCGTGGTAGAGAGTGGGCGCAGTGCCATTCAAGGGACTGCTGTCTTGCCGATGAGTGGGATAGTTAAGAGACAAGCATTTTGTCCGGAGCCAGGATCAGGCCTTTGAAGGAGGGCTGGCCAAGCCTGCCGGCTTCTCATTGGCCCATTACAAAGGAGCTAGAGCCAATGTGGGCAGAGGTTAAACTGCACCAAGCACACAACAAGACAGTGTGCAGGCCGCCATCTTGGTATGGCAGCTCTCAGTTCGAATATATTTCATAAGGGCAGTAGCCGTCGGAAATGCAGCCTAGCAAGCAATAACATCCACAGTCCACTACAGAGCTGTAGAGTGCCACGATCTTCAGGGCAAGGAAGCAATTCAATGTCATGGCAGCTACGGTGTGCGTGTGCCTGAAAGGGCCCAGGGAGGGTCTTACCTTATCGTCAAGCCATGTTGAAGCTGCATCTGGCAACCTCCCGTGGTAGGGAGAGAGCGCAGTGCCATTCCAGGGACTGCTGCCTGGTCGATGCGCGGGATAGTGAAGAGGGGAACATTTTGTCTGGGTGCAGGATCGGGCCTTCGGATGAGTGCCGGCTACGCCTGCGGCTTCTCATTGGCCCATTACAAAGGAGCCAGAGCCAATGGGGCAGAGCATCAACTGCACCAAGCACAGAACAACACAGTGTGCGGGCTGCCATCTTGGTATGGCAGCTCGTAGTTCGATTATATATTACAGTAGGGCAATTGCCGTCGAAAATGCAGCCTAGCAAGCAGTAACATCCATAATCCACAACAGAGCTGTAGAGTGCCACGATCTTCAGGACAGGGAAGCAATTCAAAGTCATGGCAGCGCCGACGTGGGCGTGCCTGAATGGGCCCAGGGAGGGTCTTACCTTATCGTCAAGCCGTGTTGGAGCTGCACCTGGCCACCTCCTGTGGTAGGGAGAGGGCACAGTCCCATTCCAGGGACTGCTGCCTTGCCCATGAGCGGTATAGTTAAGAGACAAGCATTTTGTCCATGGCCAGGATCAGGCCTTTCGAGGAGGGCCGGCCAAGCCTGCCAGCTTCTCACTGGCCCATTACAAAGAAGCCAGAGCCAATAGGGTCAGAGCATCAACTGCACCAACCACACAACAACACATTGTGTAGGCCGCCATCTTGGTATGGCAGCTCACAGTTCGAATATAATGCAGAAGGGAGGTAGGCGTCGAAAATGCAGCCTAGCAAGCAGTAACATCCACAGTCCACAACAGAGCTGTAGAGTGCCACGATCTTCAGGGCAGGGAAGTAATTCAATGTCATGGCAGCGACGATGTGCGTGTGCCTGAAAGGGCCCAGGGAGGGTCTTACCTTATCGTCAAGCCATGTTGGAGCTGCACCTGGCAACTTCCCGTGGCAGGGAGTGTGCGCAGTGCCATTACAGGGACTGCTACCCTGCCGATGCACGGGATAGTGAAGAGAGGAGCACTTTGTCCGGGGCCAGGATCGGGGCTTCGGATGCGGGCCGGCCAAGCCTAACGGCTTCTCACTGGACCATTACAAAAGCTAGAGCCAATGGGGGCAGAGCATCAACTGCACCAAGCATACAACAACACAGTGTGTGGGCCGCCATCTTGGTATGGCAGCTCGCTCTTCGAATATATTGCAGAAGAGTAGTAATCGTGGAAAATGCAGCCTAGCAAGCAGTAACATCCATAGTCCACAACAGAGCTGTAGAGTGTCAGGATCTTCAGGGAAGCAATTCAAAGTCATGGCAGCGCCGACGTGCCTGAAAGGGCCCATGGAGGGTCTTACCTTATCGTCAAGCCGTATTGGAGCTGCAACTGGACATCTCCCATGGTATGGAGAGGGCGTAGTCCCATTCCAGGGACTGCTGCCTTGCCGATGCGTGGGATAGTTAAGAGACAAGCATTTTGTCCAGGGCCAGGATCGGGCCTTTGGAGGAGGGCCGGCCAAGCCTGCCGGCTTTTCATTGGCCTGTTACAAAGGAGCTAGAGCCAATGGGGCAGAGCATCAACTGCACCAAGCACACAACGGTGTGCAGCAGCCATCTTGGTATGGCAGCTTGCAGTTGGAATATATTGCAGTAGGGCAGTTGCCGTCGAAAATGCAGGCTAGCAAGCAGTAACAGCCATAGTCCACAACAGAGCTGTAGAGTGCCACGATCTTCAGGGCAGGGAAGCAATTCAAAGTCATGGCAGCGCCGACGTGGGTGTGCCCGAAAGGGCCCACAGAGGGTCTTACCTTATCGTCAAGCCGTGTTGGAGCTGCACCTGGCCACCTCCTGTGGTAGGGAGAGGGCACAGTCCCATTCCAGGGACTGCTGCCTTGCCCAAGCGCGGGATAGTTAAGAGACAAGCATTTTGTCCAGGGCCAGGATCAGGCCTTTGGAGGAGGGCCGGCAAAGCCTGCCGGCTTCTCATTGGCCCATCACAAGGGAGCTAGAACCGATGGGGGCGAAGCATCAACTGCACCAAGCACACAACAGTGTGCAGGCAGCACATCTTGGTATGGCAGCTTGCAGTTGGAATATATTGCAGTAGGGCAGTTGCCGTCGAAAATGCAGCCTAGCAAGCAATAACATCCATAGTCCATAACAGAGCTGTAGAGTGCCACGATCTTCAGGGCAGGGAAGCAATTCAATGTCATGGCAGTGGTGACGTGCGTGTGCCTGAAAGGGCCCAGGGAGGGTCTTACCTTATCTTCAAGCCGTGTTGGAGCTGCACCTGGCCACCTCCTCTGGTAGGGAGAGGGCACAATCCCATTCCAGGGACTGCTGGCTTGCCCATGCGCGGGATAGTTAAGAGACAAGCATTTTGTCCAGGGCCAGGATCAGGCCTTTGGAGGAGGGCCGGCCAAGCCTGCCGGCTTCTCATTGGCCCATTACAAAGGAGCTAGAGCCAATGGGGGCAGAGCATCAACTGCACCAAGCAACACAACAGTGTGTAGGCAGCACATCTTGGTATGGCAGCTTGCAGTTGGAATATATTGCAGTAGGGCAGTTGCCGTTGAAAATGGAGCCTAGCAAGCAGTAACATCCACAGTCCACAACAGAGCTGTAGAGTGCCACGATCTTCAGGGCAGGGAAGCAATTCTAAGTCATGGCAGTGCTGACGTGCGTGTGCTTGAAAGAGCCCAGGGAGGGTCTTCCCTTATCGTCATGCCGAGTTGGAGCTGCACCTGGCCACCTCCTCTGGTAGGGAGAGCGCACAGTCCCATTCCAGAGACTGCTGCCTTGCCCATGCGCGGGATAGTTAAGTTGTCCAGGGCCAGGATCAGGCCTTTGGAGGAGGGCCGGCCAAGCCTGCCGGCTTTTCATTGGCCTGTTACAAAGGAGCTAGAGCCAATGGCGGCAGAGCATCAACTGCACCAAGCACAAAACGGTGTGCAGCAGCCATCTTGGTATGGCAGCTTGCTGTTGGAATATATTGCAGTAGGGCAGTTGCCGTCGAAAAAATGCAGGCTAGCAAGCAGTAACAGCCATAGTCCACAACAGAGCTGTAGAGTGCCACGATCTTCAGGGCAGGGAAGCAATTAAAAGTCATGGCAGTGCTGACGTGCGTGTGCCTGAAAAGGACCAGGGAGGGTCTTACCTTATCGTCAAGCCGTGTTGGAGCTGCACCTGGCTACCTCCTGTGGTAGGGAGAGGGCACAGTCCCATTCCAGGGACTGCTGCCTTGCCCATGCGCGGGATAGTTAAGAGACAAGCATTTTGTCCAAGGCCAGGATCAGGCCTTCGGAGGGGGGCCAGCCAAACCTGCCGGCTTCTCATTGGCCCATTACAAAGGAGCTAGAGCCAATGGGGGCAGAGCATCAACTGCACCAATCACACAACAGTGTGCAGGCAGCCATCTTGGTATGGCAGCTCTCAGTTCGAATATATTTCAGAAGGGCAGTAGCCGTTGAAAATGCAGCCTAGCAAGCAGTAACATCCACAGTCCACAACAGAGTTGTAGAGTGCCACGATCTTCAGGGCAGTGAAGCAATTCAAAGTTATGGCAGCAACGATGTGCATGTGCCTGAAAGGGCCCAGGGAGGGTCTTACCTTATCGTCAAGCCGTGTTGGAGCTGCACCTGGCCACCTCCTGTGGTAGGGAGAGGGCACAGTCCCATTCCAGGGACTGCTGCCTTGCCGATGCGTGGGATAGTTAAGAGACAAGCATTTTGTCCAGGGCCAGGATCGGGCCTTTGGAGGAGGGCCGGCCAAGACTGGCGGCTTTTCATTAGCCTTTACAAAGAAGCTAGAGCCAATGGGGCAGAGCATCAACTGCACCAAGCACACAACGGTGTGCAGCAGCCATCTTGGTATGGCAGCTTGCAGTTGGAGTCGAAAATGCAGGCTAGCAAGCAGTAACAGCCATAGTCCACAACAGAGCTGTAGAGTGCCACGATCTTCAGGGCAGGGAAGCAATTCAAAGTCAAGGCAGCGCCGACGTGGGTGTGCCCGAAAGGGCTCACGGAGGGTCTTACCTTATCGTTAGGCCGTGTTGGAGCTGCACCTTGCCACCTCCTGTGGTAGGGAGAGGGCCCAGTCCCATTCCAGGGACTGCTGCCTTGCCCATGCGAGGGATAGTTAAGAGACAAGCATTTTGTCCAGGGCCAGAATGGGGTCTTTGGAGGAGGGCCGGCCAAGCCTGCCGGCTACACATTGGCCTATTACAAAGGAGCTAGAGCCAATGGGGGCAGAGCATCAACTGCACCAATCACACAACAGTGTGCAGGCAGCCATCTTGGTATGGCAGCTCTAAGTTCGAATATATTTCAGAAGGGCAGTAGCCGTCGAAAATGCAGCCTAGCAAGCAGTAACATCCACAGTCCACAACAGAGATGTAGAGTGCCACAATCTTCAGGGCAGTGAAGCAATTCAAAGTTATGGCAGCAACGATGTGCATGTGCCTGAAAGGGCCCAGGGAGGGTCTTACCTTATCGTCAAGCCGTGTTGGAGCTGCACCTGGCCACCTCCTGTGGTAGGGAGAGGGCACAGTCCCATTCCAGGGACTGCTGCCTTGCCGATGCGTGGGATAGTTAAGAGACAAGCATTTTGTCCAGGGCAAGGATCGGGCCTTTGGAGGAGGGCCGGCCAAGCCTGCCGGCTTTTCATTGGCCTGTTACAAAGGAGCTGGAGCCAATGGGGGCAGAGCATCAACTGCACCAAGCACACAACGGTGTGCAGCAGCCATCTTGGTATGGCAGCTTGCTGTTGGAATATATTGCAGTAGGGCAGTTGCCGTCGAAAAAATGCAGGCTAGCAAGCAGTAACAGCCATAGTCCACAACAGAGCTGTAGAGTGCCACGATCTTCAGGGCAGGGAAGCAATTAAAAGTCATGGCAGTGCTGACGTGCGTGTGCCTGAAAAGGACCAGGGAGGGTCTTACCTTATCGTCAAGCCGTGTTGGAGCTGCACCTGGCCACCTCCTGTGGTAGGGAGAGGGCACAGTCCCATTCCAGGGACTGCTGCCTTGCCCATGCGCGGGATAGTTAAGAGACAAGCATTTTGTCGAGGGCCAGGATCAGGCCTTCGGAGGAGGGCCAGCCAAACCTGCCGGCTTCTCATTGGCCCATTACAAAGGAGCTAGAGCCAATGGGGGCAGAGCATCAACTGCACCAATCACACAACAGTGTGCAGGCAGCCATCTTGGTATGGCAGCTCTCAGTTCGAATATATTTCAGAAGGGCAGTAGCCGTTGAAAATGCAGCCTAGCAAGCAGTAACATCCACAGTCCACAACAGAGTTGTAGAGTGCCACGATCTTCAGGGCAGTGAAGCAATTCAAAGTTATGGCAGCAACGATGTGCATGTGCCTGAAAGGGCCCAGGGAGGGTCTTACCTTATCGTCAAGCCGTGTTGGAGCTGCACCTGGCCACCTCCTGTGGTAGGGAGAGGGCACAGTCCCATTCCAGGGACTGCTGCCTTGCCGATGCGTGGGATAGTTAAGAGACAAGCATTTTGTCCAGGGCCAGGATCGGGCCTTTGGAGGAGGGCCGGCCAAGACTGGCGGCTTTTCATTAGCCTTTACAAAGAAGCTAGAGCCAATGGGGCAGAGCATCAACTGCACCAAGCACACAACGGTGTGCAGCAGCCATCTTGGTATGGCAGCTTGCAGTTGGAACATATTGCAGTAGGGCAGTTGCCGTCGAAAATGCAGGCTAGCAAGCAGTAACAGCCATAGTCCACAACAGAGCTGTAGAGTGCCACGATCTTCAGGGCAGGGAAGCAATTCAAAGTCAAGGCAGCGCCGACGTGGGTGTGCCCGAAAGGGCTCACGGAGGGTCTTACCTTATCGTTAGGCCGTGTTGGAGCTGCACCTTGCCACCTCCTGTGGTAGGGAGAGGGCCCAGTCCCATTCCAGGGACTGCTGCCTTGCCCATGCGAGGGATAGTTAAGAGACAAGCATTTTGTCCAGGGCCAGAATGGGGTCTTTGGAGGAGGGCCGGCCAAGCCTGCCGGCTACACATTGGCCTATTACAAAGGAGCTAGAGCCAATGGGGGCAGAGCATCAACTGCACCAATCACACAACAGTGTGCAGGCAGCCATCTTGGTATGGCAGCTCTAAGTTCGAATATATTTCAGAAGGGCAGTAGCCGTCGAAAATGCAGCCTAGCAAGCAGTAACATCCACAGTCCACAACAGAGATGTAGAGTGCCACAATCTTCAGGGCAGTGAAGCAATTCAAAGTTATGGCAGCAACGATGTGCATGTGCCTGAAAGGGCCCAGGGAGGGTCTTACCTTATCGTCAAGCCGTGTTGGAGCTGCACCTGGCCACCTCCTGTGGCAGGGAGAGGGCACAGTCCCATTCCAGGGACTGCTGCCTTGCCGATGCGTGGGATAGTTAAGAGACAAGCATTTTGTCCAGGGCAAGGATCGGGCCTTTGGAGGAGGGCCGGCCAAGCCTGCCGGCTTTTCATTGGCCTGTTACAAAGGAGCTGGAGCCAATGGGGGCAGAGCATCAACTGCACCAAGCACACAACGGTGTGCAGCAGCCATCTTGGTATGGCAGCTTGCTGTTGGAATATATTGCAGTAGGGCAGTTGCCGTCGAAAAAATGCAGGCTAGCAAGCAGTAACAGCCATAGTCCACAACAGAGCTGTAGAGTGCCACGATCTTCAGGGCAGGGAAGCAATTAAAAGTCATGGCAGTGCTGACGTGCGTGTGCCTGAAAAGGACCAGGGAGGGTCTTACCTTATCGTCAAGCCGTGTTGGAGCTGCACCTGGCCACCTCCTGTGGTAGGGAGAGGGCACAGTCCCATTCCAGGGACTGCTGCCTTGCCCATGCGCGGGATAGTTAAGAGACAAGCATTTTGTCCAGGGCCAGGATCAGGCCTTCGGAGGAGGGCCAGCCAAACCTGCCGGCTTCTCATTGGCCCATTACAAAGGAGCTAGAGCCAATGGGGGCAGAGCATCAACTGCACCAATCACACAACAGTGTGCAGGCAGCCATCTTGGTATGGCAGCTCTCAGTTCGAATATATTTCAGAAGGGCAGTAGCCGTTGAAAATGCAGCCTAGCAAGCAGTAACATCCACAGTCCACAACAGAGTTGTAGAGTGCCACGATCTTCAGGGCAGTGAAGCAATTCAAAGTTATGGCAGCAACGATGTGCATGTGCCTGAAAGGGCCCAGGGAGGGTCTTACCTTATCGTCAAGCCGTGTTGGAGCTGCACCTGGCCACCTCCTGTGGTAGGGAGAGGGCACAGTCCCATTCCAGGGACTGCTGCCTTGCCAATGCGTGGGATAGTTAAGAGACAAGCATTTTGTCCAGGGCCAGGATCGGGCCTTTGGAGGAGGGCCGGCCAAGACTGGCGGCTTTTCATTAGCCTTTACAAAGAAGCTAGAGCCAATGGGGCAGAGCATCAACTGCACCAAGCACACAACGGTGTGCAGCAGCCATCTTGGTATGGCAGCTTGCAGTTGGAACATATTGCAGTAGGGCAGTTGCCGTCGAAAATGCAGGCTAGCAAGCAGTAACAGCCATAGTCCACAACAGAGCTGTAGAGTGCCACGATCTTCAGGGCAGGGAAGCAATTCAAAGTCATGGCAGCGCCGACGTGGGTGTGCCCGAAAGGGCTCACGGAGGGTCTTACTTATCGTTAGGCCGTGTTGGAGCTGCACCTTGCCACCTCCCGTGGTAGGGAGAGGGCCCAGTCCCATTCCAGGGACTGCTGCCTTGCCCATGCGAGGGATAGTTAAGAGACAAGCATTTTGTCCAGGGCCAGAATGGGGTCTTTGGAGGAGGGCCGGCCAAGCCTGCCGGCTACACATTGGCCTATTACAAAGGAGCTAGAGCCAATGGGGGCAGAGCATCAACTGCACCAATCACACAACAGTGTGCAGGCAGCCATCTTGGTATGGCAGCTCTAAGTTCGAATATATTTCAGAAGGGCAGTAGCCGTCGAAAATGCAGCCTAGCAAGCAGTAACATCCACAGTCCACAACAGAGATGTAGAGTGCCACAATCTTCAGGGCAGTGAAGCAATTCAAAGTTATGGCAGCAACGATGTGCATGTGCCTGAAAGGGCCCAGGGAGGGTCTTACCTTATCGTCAAGCCGTGTTGGAGCTGCACCTGGCCACCTCCTGTGGTAGGGAGAGGGCACAGTCCCATTCCAGGGACTGCTGCCTTGCCGATGCGTGGGATAGTTAAGAGACAAGCATTTTGTCCAGGGCCAGGATCGGGCCTTTGGAGGAGGGCCGGCCAAGCCTGCCGGCTTTTCATTAGCCTGTTACAAAGAAGCTAGAGCCAATGGGGCAGTGCATCAACTGCACCAAGCACACAACGGTGTGCAGCAGCCATCTTGGTATGGCAGCTTGCAGTTGGAACATATTGCAGTAGGGCAGTTGCCGTCGAAAAATGCAGGCTAGCAAGCAGTAACAGCCATAGTCCACAACAGAGCTGTAGAGTGCCACGATCTTCAGGACAGGGAAGCAATTCAAAGTCATGGCAGCGCCGACGTGGGCGTGCCTGAATGGGCCCAGGGAGGGTCTTACCTTATCGTCAAGCCGTGTTGGAGCTGCACCTGGCCACCTCCTGTGGTAGGGAGAGGGCACAGTCCCATTCCAGGGACTGCTGCCTTGCCCATGAGCGGTATAGTTAAGAGACAAGCATTTTGTCCATGGCCAGGATCAGGCCTTTCGAGGAGGGCCGGCCAAGCCTGCCAGCTTCTCACTGGCCCATTACAAAGAAGCCAGAGCCAATGGGGTCAGAGCATCAACTGCACCAAGCACACAACAACACATTGTGTAGGCCGCCATCTTGGTATGGCAGCTCACAGTTCGAATATAATGCAGAAGGGAGGTAGGCCTCGAAAATGCATCCTAGCAAGCAGTAACATCCACAGTCCACAACAGAGCTGTAGAGTGCCACGATCTTCAGGGCAGGGAAGTAATTCAATGTCATGGCAGCGACGATGTGCGTGTGCCTGAAAGGGCCCAGGGAGGGTCTTACCTTATCGTCAAGCCATGTTGGAGCTGCACCTGGCAACTTCCCGTGGCAGGGAGTGTGCGCAGTGCCATTACAGGGACTGCTACCCTGCCGATGCACGGGATAGTGAAGAGAGGAGCACTTTGTCCGGGGCCAGGATCGGGGCTTCGGATGCGGGCCGGCCAAGCCTAACGGCTTCTCACTGGACCATTACAAAAGCTAGAGCCAATGGGGGCAGAGCATCAACTGCACCAAGCATACAACAACACAGTGTGTAGGCCGCCATCTTGGTATGGCAGCTCGCTCTTCGAATATATTGCAGAAGAGTAGTAGTCGTGGAAAATGCAGCCTAGCAAGCAGTAACATCCATAGTCCACAACAGAGCTGTAGAGTGTCAGGATCTTCAGGGAAGCAATTCAAAGTCATGGCAGCGCCGACGTGCCTGAAAGGGCCCATGGAGGGTCTTACCTTATCGTCAAGCCGTATTGGAGCTGCAACTGGACATCTCCCATGGTATGGAGAGGGCGTAGTCCCATTCCAGGGACTGCTGCCTTGCCGATGCGTGGGATAGTTAAGAGACAGGCATTTTCTCCAGGGCCAGGATCGGGCCTTTGGAGGAGGGCCGGCCAAGCCTGCCGGCTTTTCATTGGCCTGTTACAAAGGAGCTAGAGCCAATGGGGCAGAGCATCAACTGCACCAAGCACACAACGGTGTGCAGCAGCCATCTTGGTATGGCAGCTTGCAGTTAGAATATATTGCAGTAGGGCAGTTGCCGTCGAAAATGCAGGCTAGCAAGCAGTAACAGCCATAGTCCACAACAGAGCTGTAGAGTGCCACGATCTTGAGGGCAGGGAAGCAATTCAAAGTCATGGCAGCGCCGACGTGGGTGTGCCCGAAAGGGCCCACGGAGGGTCTTACCTTATCGTCAAGCCGTGTTGGAGCTGCACCTGGCCACCTCCTGTGGTAGGGAGGGGGCACAGTCCCATTCCAGGGACTGCTGCCTTGCCCAAGCGCGGCTTGCCCAAGCGCGGGATAGTTAAGAGACAAGCATTTTGTCCAGGGCCAGGATCAGGCCTTTGGAGGAGGGCCGGCAAAGCCTGCCGGCTTCTCATTGGCCCATCACAAGGGAGCTAGAACCGATGGGGGCGAAGCATCAACTGCACCAAGCACACAACAGTGTGCAGGCAGCACACCTTGGTATGGCAGCTTGCAGTTGGAATATATTGCAGTAGGGCAGTTGCCGTCGAAAATGCAGCCTAGCAAGCAGTAACATCCATAGTCCATAACAGAGCTGTAGAGTGCCACGATCTTCAGGGCAGGGAAGCAATTCAATGTCATGGCAGTGGTGATGTGCGTGTGCCTGAAAGGGCCCAGGGAGGGTCTTACCTTATCGTCAAGCCGTGTTGGAGCTGCACCTGGCCACCTCCTCTGGTAGGGAGAGGGCACAATCCCATTCCAGGGACTGCTGCCTTGCCCATGCGCGGGATAGTTAAGAGACAAGCATTTTGTCCAGGGCCAGGATCAGGCCTTTGGAGGAGGGCCGGCCAAGCCTGCCGGCTTCTCATTGGCCCATTACAAAGGAGCTAGAGCCAATGGGGGCAGAGCATCAACTGCACCAGGCAACACAACAGTGTGTAGGCAGCACATCTTGGTATGGCAGCTTGCAGTTGGGATATATTGCAGTAGGGCAGTTGCCGTTGAAAATGGAGCCTAGCAAGCAGTAACATCCACAGTCCACAACAGAGCTGTAGAGTGCCACGATCTTCAGGGCAGGGAAGCAATTCTAAGTCATGGCAGTGCTGACGTGCATGTGCTTGAAAGAGCCCAGGGAGGGTCTTCCCTTATCGTCAAGCCGAGTTGGAGCTGCACCTGGCCACCTCCTCTGGTAGGGAGAGCGCACAGTCCCATTCCAGAGACTGCTGCCTTGCCCATGCGCGGGATAGTTAAGTTGTCCAGGGCCAGGATCAGGCCTTTGGAGGAGGGCCGGCCAAGCCTGCCGGCTTTTCATTGGCCTGTTACAAAGGAGCTAGAGCCAATGGGGGCAGAGCATCAACTGCACCAAGCACACAACGGTGTGCAGCAGCCATCTTGGTATGGCAGCTTGCTGTTGGAATATATTGCAGTAGGGCAGTTGCCGTCGAAAAAATGCAGGCTAGCAAGCAGTAACAGCCATAGTCCACAACAGAGCTGTAGAGTGCCACGATCTTCAGGGCAGGGAAGCAATTAAAAGTCATGGCAGTGCTGACGTGCGTGTGCCTGAAAAGGACTAGGGAGGGTCTTACCTTATCGTCAAGCCGTGTTGGAGCTGCACCTGGCCACCTCCTGTGGTAGGGAGAGGGCACAGTCCCATTCCAGGGACTGCTGCCTTGCCCATGCGCGGGATAGTTAAGAGACAAGCATTTTGTCCAGGGCCAGGATCAGGCCTTCGGAGGAGGGCCAGCCAAACCTGCCGGCTTCTCATTGGCCCATTACAAAGGAGCTAGAGCCAATGGGGGCAGAGCATCAACTGCACCAATCACACAACAGTGTGCAGGCAGCCATCTTGGTATGGCAGCTCTCAGTTCGAATATATTTCAGAAGGGCAGTAGCCGTTGAAAATGCAGCCTAGCAAGCAGTAACATCCACAGTCCACAATAGAGTTGTAGAGTGCCACGATCTTCAGGGCAGTGAAGCAATTCAAAGTTATGGCAGCAACGATGTGCATGTGCCTGAAAGGGCCCAGGGAGGGTCTTACCTTATCGTCAAGCCGTGTTGGAGCTGCACCTGGCCACCTCCTGTGGTAGGGAGAGGGCACAGTCCCATTCCAGGGACTGCTGCCTTGCCGATGCGTGGGATAGTTAAGAGACAAGCATTTTGTCCAGGGCCAAGATCGGGCCTTTGGAGGAGGGCCGGCCAAGACTGCCGGCTTTTCATTAGCCTTTACAAAGAAGCTAGAGCCAATGGGGCAGAGCATCAACTACACCAAGCACACAACGGTGTGCAGCAGCCATCTTGGTATGGCAGCTTGCAGTTGGAACATATTGCAGTAGGGCAGTTGCCGTCGAAAATGCAGGCTAGCAAGCAGTAACAGCCATAGTCCACAACAGAGCTGTAGAGTGCCACGATCTTCAGGGCAGGGAAGCAATTCAAAGTCATGGCAGCGCCGACGTGGGTGTGCCCGAAAGGGCTCACGGAGGGTCTTACCTTATGGTTAGGCCGTGTTGGAGCTGCACCTTGCCACCTCCCGTGGTAGGGAGAGGGCCCAGTCCCATTCCAGGGACTGCTGCCATGCCCATGCGAGGGATAGTTAAGAGACAAGCATTTTGTCAAGGGCCAGAATGGGGTCTTTGGAGGAGGGCCGGCCAAGCCTGACGGCTACACATTGGCCTATTACAAAGGAGCTAGAGCCAATGGGGGCAGAGCATCAACTGCACCAATCACACAACAGTGTGCAGGCAGCCATCTTGGTATGGCAGCTCTAAGGAACAAGTTACTTACCTGTAACTGTTGTTCTCCAGCATGGGTCTGGCATGGATTCACATGCTCATGAATATTCCCCGTCGTCAGGCTGGGAATCCTCGGTAAAGAAAAAACCAGTATCAGTTTCGTTTCTGATCTGTCTTTCGTAGTAATAACCAATCACTGGTCTCTGCGTCATACTGACCACAGCCAATGACTGCCCTCTACCTAAGCACCGCCTCTGGCAGCCATCTTCAGATTTGGAAGCACGTGAAGTGGCAGTATGACCAAGTGAAGAGCCGCAGAGGGGTAGGCGGGAGGGTTCGCATGTGAATCCATGCCAGACCCATGCTGGAGAACAACAGTTACAGGTAAGTAACTTGTTCCTTCTCCAGCATGGGGTCTGGCATGGATTCACATGCTCATGAATAAAGAATACATAGCAGTACACACATGCACAACCACGGGAGGTGGCAAAGGCTCAACATTAAGCATCACATCAACTCAACATTAAGCATCTTACCTCCTCACCAGGCTCACCTCAGGCGAACAGGTTGCGCAGCACTGCTTGGCCGACCCTGGACTCCTCCCTGGAATCCCGGTCGACGCAGTAGAATTTCGTGAAGGTGTGCGTCGACCTCCATGTAGCAGCCCTGCATATGTCCAGCAGGGGCACACCAGATAGGAACGCCGTGGTAGCTGCGATCGCTCTGGTGGAATGGGCTCTCGGACGGCCAGGCAGCGGTCGGTTTGCCAACCGGTGACAGCACATGATACAGCCGGAGAGCCATCTGGAGATGGAAGCCTTCGAGAGAGCCTTCCCCTGATTGACAGGTCCAAAGTTCACAAAGAGTTGTGACGTCTTCCGAAAACCCTTCGTGCGGTCCACGTAGAACTTCAGCGCTCTAGCTACATCCAGCGAGTGCAAAGTCCTCTCAGCCGGCGATGAAGGCGACGGGAAGAACACAGGTAACACCAAGGGTTCGTTGAGATGGAAGTCCGACGGTACCTTGGGCATGAAGGAGGGGTGCGTCCTGAGCACTACCCTCGTGTCGTGGAAAGTCAAGTACGGGGCCTTGCAGGAAAGGGCCTGGATCTCTCCCACTCGTCGTGCGGAGGTGATGGCCACAAGAAAAGCTGTTTTCCACGATAGAAACTTCAACGGGGCCGAGTGCAGAGGCTCGAACGGAGGTCCCATGAGCTTGGTCAGCACCACGTTGAGCTCCCACGCCGGGGCCGGAGCCTTCACCGGCGGGAACGATCTGAACAGTCCCTTCATGAACTCTTTCACCAGACGATGAGACCACAAGGACGTCCGCCCCGTGGTTCTGGTGTATCGGGAGATCGCAGCAAGATGAATCTTGATGGACGCGTGTGCCAGACCAGCTTTGGCCAGCGTCAGCAGGTACGGCAGTACTTGGGGAGCCGTAATCCGTAGAGGGTTAATCTTCTGTGCGTGGCACCAGACAGAGAACCTCTTCCATTTGTGTCCGTAGCATTTAAGAGTCGAGGACGCCCTGGCCTTTGCAAGAACCTCTCTGCAATCGGCCGGTATGTCGTATCCTCCAAACTCTAGCGCTGCAGGAGCCAGGCCTGCAAGTTCAGCGACTTCGGGTCGTGGTGGAGGATGGCACCTCCTTCCCTGGAGAGTAGATCCGCGTCCGCCGGCAGCTTGATCGGCGGGGACGCTGACAAGTCCAGAAGGTCCGGGAACCATATCTGCCTCGGCCACGCAGGTGCGACGAGGATCATCCTGCACCGTGACCTCTTGAGCTGGTTGACGAGCCGGATTAGCAGAGGCAAGGGAGGGAACGCGTAGAGGAACAGGCCCTCCCAGGGGAACGAGAAAGCATCGCCCATGCTCCTCGTCTGGGGAAACCTGCTGGCGAACCTCCGGCACTTGGTGTTCGTCGCCGTCGCGAACAGGTCGATCTGGGGTGTGCCCCACCGTCGGAAGAGGTGATCCACCAGATCCTGCCGTAGTTCCCACTCGTGGCACGAGCGCAGCTCCCTGCTGAGTGAGTCGGCGATGGTGTTTTTTATCCCTGCCAGATGAAACGGCACCAGAAAAATCCCTTGGGCGACGGCCCAATGCCACAGGTCCTGCGCCTCCTTGGACAGCGCTGGGGACCTGGTTCCGCCCTGTTTCCTGATGTAAAACATGGTGGTGGTGTTGTCGGTGAAGATCCTCACCACCTTGCCCTTGAGGGACGGAAGGAAGGACCTGAGGGCCCAAAACACTGCACGGAGCTCCAGGACGTTGATATGCAGGGACTTCTCCGTCAGGAGCCAGAGTCCCCTTGCGTGCAGATTTTCGGTGTGCGCTCCCCACCCTTCCAGGGAGGCATCCGTGGTCACAGTCTCCTGGTGGGCTGGGGTCTGGAAGTCCATGCCCGCCGTCAGATGCGCGCGGGTGCCCCACCACCGTATCGCTCGTCGGAAACTCTCGTCGAGCTTGATCCTTTCCTCGAAGCTGCCCGTCGTCTGGATCCAGCGCGCATCCAGGAATTCTTGCAACGGGCGCATCCGGAGCCTGCACATGGGAATGAGGTAGATGCAGGAAGACATCATCCCGAGGAGGGACTTGATGGACCTCACTTTGGCCGCGTCGGCCACCAACATCCGTTGCACCTTGCCCAAGATGGTCCTGGTCCTCTCCTCCGACGGGGAGGCCAGAAGGGACACTGTGTCGAGCCTCGCTCCCAGAAACAGTGCGACTTGCGCGGGCACCAGGTGGGATTTGGCGTAGTTCACGGAGAATCCCAGGTCCGTGAGGAGTTGGACGGTCCTTGCCGTGTGGACCACGGCGAGCTCCCTCGTCTTGGCGCGGATGAGCCAGTCGTCCAGGTAGGGGTAGACGTGAATCCCCTCGCGGCGCAGCTGCGCCGCCACCGGTGCGAGGCACTTGGTGAATACCCTGGGTGCCGACCGTAGTCCGAAGGGAAGGGCTTTGAACTGGTAATGACGCCCTTGGACCACGAATCTGAGGAATTTTCGGTGCCCCTTTAGGATGGGAATGTGGAAGTAGGCATCCTCCAAATCCAACGACGATAGGAAGTCTCCTTCCTCCAGCTGACCCAGGACGTGCTGGAGGGTGACCATCCGGAACTTCTGCGCCTTGATGAACTTGTTCAGACGTCGCAGGTCTAGGATGGGGCGCCATCCTCCCGTCTTCTTCTTCACGAGGAAGTATCTCGAGTAGACTCCGGAGCCCCGAAGCCTCTTTGGGACGAGTTCGATGGCGCCCTTTCTGAGCATCGCCTTTACCTCCAGGAGAAGTTGAGGGACGTGAAGTTCTTTCCTGGCCACGGGGGGGACGCGCGGGCACCTTCTTTGAAACTCGAGCGCGTGGCCCCGGGCCAGGGCGTCCAGCACCCAACGGTCGGTGGAGATGGACTCCCACACGCTGACGAAGCCCGCCAGCCGGCCTCCCACCGGGGTGCTTCGGTGGGGGCCCGACCCCACGGCCGGTTCAATCCTGCTTGGACGCGGCCTTGCCGCCTTGACCTCCTTGGCGACGACGGCGGGGTCCGCTAGACTTGCCTCGTCCTCTGTAGGCCTCTTGCGACGACGAGCGGGCCGCTTGACGGTAGGAAGCGAAACCGCCGCCGGAACCTTTGGAGGCGCCCTTGCCTCCGCCGCTCCGAAAGGGCGTCCGTCGTTGCAGGACTCCAAGGGCCCGGGCCGTCTCAGTATCCGCCTTGATGGCCTGCAGGGAATCGTCCACTGTCTTACCAAACAGGTTGTTCCCGTCGAAGGGCATGTCCAGGACTCTGGTCTGGACGTCCTGCCGGAAGTCCGTAGCTTTGAGCCATCCACGACGTCGAAGGCAAACGCCGTTGCCCAGCTGGCGGAACCCAGTGTCGGCGATGTCCGTCGCCACGGTGATGGCGTGGTCCGAGGCCACCTCACCTTCCTGCAGGATCTCAAGGGCCTCCGCCCTCTTGTCGTCCGGCAGAAAATCCAGCAGGGGAGCTATCTTGTACCAGAGCTCCCTGTCGTAGCGGGCCACGATAGCCAAGGCGTTGGCCGCTTTAATCGTCGTCGCTGCCGACGAGATGACTCTACGTCCCATAGCATCCAATTTCTTTCCCTCGCCGTCCGGCGGGGAAGTCGATGTGGAGGCCGCACCCCCCCCGCTTTCTTCCTGGCTGCCGCGGAGACGACGGAGTCCGGGGTAGGCTGCGCCCGGAGGCATAGGGGGGCCGTGTCCGGGACCCGGTACTTTTTCTCGTACCGGTCTCTTCTAGCTGGCGTCGTGGAAGGGTTCTTGAGGAGGGAAAGGCCCTCATCCCAAATGTCGTCCAACAGAGGCACTGCGAGGACCGTCTTCCTCTTGGCCTCGCGCCGCTGATAAAGGAAGCCTTCCTTTTTCTTCTCCTCAGGGCAGAGTTGGAAAAGCTCGGAAGCCCTGGAGATCATGGAGTGGAAAGATCCGATCTCGTCGGGCGGAGAAGCCCTGGTGGGAGGCGACGACGGAAAATCCTCGTCGTATGCCTCGTCGTCCGTACCCGTCGCTGCCGTGTCAGTCCCCGTATCATCCCCTCGGGTGGACGGGGAGGAGGGCTGGAAGGGGCGCGACGGTTGAAAAGGAGGTGGTGGATGGATCCTTCTTTTCTTGGTAGGGGGAACACCAGAAGGTCCCGGTTCTGGATCCCCCGACGGGAGAGGTTCCTCCGTCGGTAACGGTAGCCTCGTCCTTATCTCGGAGCATAAGGACTGTATGGCCAACAAAATGGCCGCCGAGTTGTCTTGCGGCGCTGGCAGAGGGGAATCCGACGGGCGAGCAGGGGCCCCGTCGGTATCCTCGACGATGTCGTCGTCGTCACCTGCGTCGGGGTCCATTCCGACGGGCTGGCCTTCTTCCACGCCTAGGCCGTGGCTTAAGACCTCGATCAGCTCCTCTTCTGAGGTTGAGGCCGAATCTACGACGACGCCCTGCCCCCCCTTCTTCTTCCCCACGGAGGGTTTCACGGGGGTCCTATCGATGGGCACAAAGGAAGACTCCCTCCGAGGAGGCAGGGAGATTCTGGGCCCTGAGGTCGCCACCACTGGTGCAGCCACCACAGGCTGAGCCAGGGCCGCCGCGACCGTTTCGATAGAGGGCTTGGTCGGATGGATCAAGGCCTTCACCACCTTAGGTGCGCTCACCGCCTTATCCTTGAGGGAGGGGGCACTGCCACGCTCCTCCTCTGCCTTAGAGCTCGACCGGGGCCTCTCCAGGAGCTTCGCCGGGTGCTCGGCCTTCCTCTTACCCGACCCAGAGCGTTGGCTCGTGGTTGATGGTGCCGGGGAGGGTGCGCCCTGCCTGGCGCCCGTAGAGCCCGACCGTTCGGCGCTCCCGGTGCCAGCGGACTCGCGGTGCTTGGCCTTATGTTGGGCCCCCGTCGCCGGGGCGCCCTCAAAGGTCTTAGAAGACCGCTCGGATTTCTTCTTCTTCTCGCCAGACGGGCTCTTACCCTCCAGCCAGTTGGCGAGACGTTGATGGCGGTCCTTCATGGTCCGTTCCGACATGTTGCCGCAAAACGCACAGTCCTTCTCCACGTGCGTCTTGTCCTCATGAAGGCAGTAAAGGCAGAAAGAGTGTTCGTCCTCCTTGAAGACGTTCTGCAGCTGGCATCCAGGGCAGACCCTGAACAGCTTTCCGGGCGTCGAGCTTCCCTTCTCCTGGGCCATCTCCGAGACCGGGCCTGAGAAGCTTCCGGAATCCTCCGAAGTGTAGCTCGACGAAATCTTCACCCTTGAGGGGCACAGATGAATCCGACACGGGTCCCCGTTGATCGGATGTAGGATCGGTGGAGCTTGAGGCTCTTTTGACCGAAAGAATCAAAGTTTTTTGTGAAAAGCGCGAAAAATAGCACTAACGCTCGAGAGCAATAGCACGAGGATCCCAACACATGAACGTGCGGTAAAAATCTGAAGATGGCTGCCAGAGGCGGTGCTTAGGTAGAGGGCAGTCATTGGCTGTGGTCAGTATGACGCAGAGACCAGTGATTGGTTATTACTACGAAAGACAGATCAGAAACGAAACTGATACTGGTTTTTTCTTTACCGAGGATTCCCAGCCTGACGACGGGGAATATTCATGAGCATGTGAATCCATGCCAGACCCCATGCTGGAGAAGTTCGAATATATTTCAGAAGGGCAGTAGCCGTCGAAAATGCAGCCTAGCAAGCAGTAACATCCACAGTCCACAACAGAGCTGTAGAGTGCCACAATCTTCAGGGCAGTGAAGCAATTCAAAGTTATGGCAGCAACGATGTGCATGTGCCTGAAAGGGCCCAGGGAGGGTCTTACCTTATCGTCAAGCCGTGTTGGAGCTGCACCTGGCCACCTCCTGTGGTAGGGAGAGGGCACAGTCCCATTACAGGGACTGCTGCCTTGCCGATGCGTGGGATAGTTAAGAGACAAGCATTTTGTCCAGGGCCAGGATCGGGCCTTTGGAGGAGGGCCGGCCAAGCCTACCGGCTTTTCATTAGCCTGTTACAAAGAAGCTAGAGCCAATGGGGCAGTGCATCAACTGCACCAAGCACACAACGGTGTGCAGCAGCCATCTTGGTATGGCAGCTTGCAGTTGGAACATATTGCAGTAGGGCAGTTGCCGTCGAAAATGCAGGCTAGCAAGCAGTAACAGCCATAGTCCACAACAGAGCTGTAGAGTGCCACGATCTTCAGGACAGGGAAGCAATTCAAAGTCATGGCAGCGCCGACGTGGGCGTGCCTGAATGGGCCCAGGGAGGGTCTTACCTTATCGTCAAGCCATGTTGGAGCTGCACCTGGCAACTTCCCGTGGCAGGGAGAGTGCGCAGTGCCATTACAGGGACTGCTACCCTGTCGATGCACGGGATAGTGAAGAGAGGAGCACTTTGTCCGGGGCCAGGATCGGGGCTTTGGATGCAAGCCGGCCAAGCCTAACGGCTTCTCACTGGACCATTACAAGAGCTAGAGCCAATGGGGGCAGAGCATCAACTGCACCAAGCATACAACAACACAGTGTGTGGGCCGCCATCTTGGTATGGCAGCTCGCTCTTCGAATATATTGCAGAAGAGTAGTAGTCGTGGAAAATGCAGCCTAGCAAGCAGTAACATCCATAGTCCACAACAGAGCTGTAGAGTGTCAGGATCTTCAGGGAAGCAATTCAAAGTCATGGCAGCGCCGACGTGCACGTGCTGAAAGGGCCCATGGAGGGTCTTACCTTATCGTCAAGCCGTATTGGAGCTGCACCTGGACATCTCCCATGGTATGGAGAGGGCGTAGTCCCATTCCAGGGACTGCTGCCTTGCCGATGCGTGGGATAGTTAAGAGACAAGCATTTTGTCCAGGCCCAGGATCGGGCCTTTGGAGGAGGGCCGGCCAAGCCTACCGGCTTTTCATTGGCCTGTTACAAAGGAGCTAGAGCCAATGGGGCAGAGCATCAACTGCACCAAGCACACAACGGTGTGCAGCAGCCATCTTGGTATGGCAGCTTGCAGCTGGAATATATTGCAGTAGGGCAGTTGCCGTCGAAAATGCAGGCTAGCAAGCAGTAACAGCGATAGTCCACAACAGAGCTGTAGAGTGCCACGATCTTCAGGGCAGGGAAGCAATTCAAAGTCATGGCAGCGCCGACGTGGGTGTGCCCGAAAGGGCCCACGGAGGGTCTTACCTTATCGTTAGGCCGTGTTGGAGCTGCACCTTGCCACCTCCCGTGGTAGGGAGAGGGCCCAGTGCCATTCCAGGGACTGCTGCCTTGCCCATTCGAGGGATAGTTAAGAGACAAGCATTTTGTCCAGGGCCAGGATCGGGTCTTTGGAGGAGGGCCGGCCAAGCCTGCCGGCTACGCATTGGCCTATTACAAAGGAGCTAGAGCCAATGGGGGCAGAGCATCAACTGCACAAATCACACAACTGTGTGCAGGCAGCCATCTTGGTATGGCAGCTCTCAGTTCGAATATATTTCAGAAGGGCAGTAGCCGTCGAAAATGCAGCCTAGCAAGCAGTAACATCCACAGTCCACAACAGAGCTGTAGAGTGCCACGATCTTCAGGGCTGTGAAGCAATTCAAAGTTATGGCAGCAACGATGTGCATGTGCCTGAAAGGGCCCATGGAAGGTCTTACCTTATCGTCAAGCCGTGTTGGAGCTGCACCTGGCCACCTCCTGTGGTAGGGAGAGGGCACAGTCCCATTTCAGGGACTGCTGCCTTGCCGATGCGTGGGATAGTTAAGAGACAAGCATTTTGTCCAGGGCTAGGATCGGGCCTTTGGAGGAGGGCCGGCCAAGCCTGCCGGCTTTTCATTGGCCTGTTACAAAGAAGCTAGAGCCAATGGGGCAGAGCATCAACTGCACCAAGCACACAACGATGTGCAGCAGCCATCTTGGTATGGCAGCTTGCAGTTGGAATATATTGCAGTAGGGCAGTTGCCGTCGAAAATGCAGGCTAGCAAGCAGTAACAGCCATAGTCCACAACAGAGCTGTAGAGTGCCACGATCTTCAGGGCAGGGAAGCAATTCAAAGTCATGGCAGCGCCGACGTGGGTGTGCCCGAAAGGGCCCACTGAGGGTCTTACCTTATCGTTAGGCCGTGTTGGAGCTGCACCTTGCCACCTCCCGTGGTAGGGAGAGGGCCCAGTCCCATTCCAGGGACTGCTGCCTTGCCCATGCGAGGGATAGTTAAGAGACAAGCATTTTGTCCAGGGCCAGAATGGGGTCTTTGGAGGAGGGCCGGCCAAGCCTGCCGGCTACACATTGGCCTATTACAAAGGAGCAAGAGCCAATGGGGGCAGAGCATCAACTGCACCAATCACACAACAGTGCGCAGGCAGCCATCTTGGTATGGCAGCTCTAAGTTCGAATATATTTCAGAAGGGCAGTAGCCGTCGAAAATGCAGCCTAGCAAGCAGTAACATCCACAGTCCACAACAGTGCTGTAGAGTGCCACGATCTTCAGGGCAGTGAAGCAATTCAAAGTTATGGCAGCAACGATGTGCATGTGCCTGAAAGGGCCCAGGGAGGGTCTTACCTTATCGTCAAGCTGTGTTGGAGCTGCACCTGGCCACCTCCTGTGGTAGGGAGAGGGCACAGTCCCATTCCAGGGACTGCTGCCTTGCCCATGCGTGGGATAGTTAAGAGACAAGCATTTTGTCCAGGGCCAGGATCGGGTCTTTGGAGGAGGGCCGGCCAAGCCTGCCGGCTACGCATTGGCCTATTACAAAGGAGCTAGAGCCAATGGGGGCAGAGCATCAACTGCACAAATCACACAACTGTGTGCAGGCAGCCATCTTGGTATGGCAGCTCTCAGTTCGAATATATTTCAGAAGGGCAGTAGCCGTCGAAAATGCAGCCTAGCAAGCAGTAACATCCACAGTCCACAACAGAGCTGTAGAGTGCCACGATCTTCAGGGCTGTGAAGCAATTCAAAGTTATGGCAGCAACGATGTGCATGTGCCTGAAAGGGCCCATGGAAGGTCTTACCTTATCGTCAAGCCGTGTTGGAGCTGCACCTGGCCACCTCCTGTGGTAGGGAGAGGGCACAGTCCCATTTCAGGGACTGCTGCCTTGCCGATGCGTGGGATAGTTAAGAGACAAGCATTTTGTCCAGGGCTAGGATCGGGCCTTTGGAGGAGGGCCGGCCAAGCCTGCCGGCTTTTCATTGGCCTGTTACAAAGAAGCTAGAGCCAATGGGGCAGAGCATCAACTGCACCAAGCACACAACGATGTGCAGCAGCCATCTTGGTATGGCAGCTTGCAGTTGGAATATATTGCAGTAGGGCAGTTGCCGTCGAAAATGCAGGCTAGCAAGCAGTAACAGCCATAGTCCACAACAGAGCTGTAGAGTGCCACGATCTTCAGGGCAGGGAAGCAATTCAAAGTCATGGCAGCGCCGACGTGGGTGTGCCCGAAAGGGCCCACTGAGGGTCTTACCTTATCGTTAGGCCGTGTTGGAGCTGCACCTTGCCACCTCCCGTGGTAGGGAGAGGGCCCAGTCCCATTCCAGGGACTGCTGCCTTGCCCATGCGAGGGATAGTTAAGAGACAAGCATTTTGTCCAGGGCCAGAATGGGGTCTTTGGAGGAGGGCCGGCCAAGCCTGCCGGCTACACATTGGCCTATTACAAAGGAGCAAGAGCCAATGGGGGCAGAGCATCAACTGCACCAATCACACAACAGTGCGCAGGCAGCCATCTTGGTATGGCAGCTCTAAGTTCGAATATATTTCAGAAGGGCAGTAGCCGTCGAAAATGCAGCCTAGCAAGCAGTAACATCCACAGTCCACAACAGTGCTGTAGAGTGCCACGATCTTCAGGGCAGTGAAGCAATTCAAAGTTATGGCAGCAACGATGTGCATGTGCCTGAAAGGGCCCAGGGAGGGTCTTACCTTATCGTCAAGCAGTGTTGGAGCTGCACCTGGCCACCTCCTGTGGTAGGGAGAGGGCACAGTCCCATTCCAGGGACTGCTGCCTTGCCGATGCATGGGATAGTTAAGAGACAAGCATTTTGTCCAGGGCCAGGATCGGGCCTTTGGAGGAGGGCCGACCAAGCCTTCCGGCTTTTCATTAGCCTGTTACAAAGAAGCTAGAGCCAATGGGGCAGTGCATCAACTGCACCAAGCACACAACGGTGTGCAGCAGCCATCTTGGTATGGCAGCTTGCAGTTGGAACATATTGCAGTAGGGCAGTTGCCGTCGAAAATGCAGGCTAGCAAGCAGTAACAGCCATAGTCCACAACAGAGCTGTAGAGTGCCACTATCTTCAGGGCAGGGAAGCAATTCAAAGTCATGGCAGCGCCGACGTGGGTGTGCCCGAAAGGGCCACCGGAGGGTCTTACCTTATCGTTAGGCCGTGTTGGAGCTGCACCTTGCCACCTCCCGTGGTAGGGAGAGGGCCCAGTCCCATTCCAGGGACTGCTGCCTTGCCCATGTGAGGGATAGTTAAGAGACAAGCATTTTGTCCAGGGCCAGGATCGGGTCTTTGGAGGAGGGCCGGCCAAGCCTGCCGGCTACACATTGGCCTATTACAAAGGAGCTAGAGCCAATGGGGGCAGAGCATCAACTGCACCAATCACACAACAGTGTGCAGGCAGCCATCTTGGTATGGAAGCTCTCATTTCGAATATATTTCAGAAGGGCAGTAGCCGTCGAAAATGCAGCCTAGCAAGCAGTAACATCCACAGTTCACAACAGAGCTGTAGAGTGCCACGATCTTCAGGGCAGTGAAGCAATTCAAAGTTATGGCAGCAACGATGTGCATGTGCCTGAAAGGGCCCAGGGAGGGTCTTAACTTATCGTCAAGCCGTGTTGGAGCTGCACCTGGCCACCTCCTGTGGTAGGGAGAGGGCACAGTCCCATTCCAAGGACTGCTGCCTTCCCGATGTGTGGGATAGTTAAGAGACAAGCATTTTGTCCAGGGCCAGGATCGGGCCTTTGGAGGAGGGCCGGCCAAGCCTGCCGGCTTTTCATTAGCCTGTTACAAAGAAGCTAGAGCCAATGGGGCAGTGCATCAACTGCACCAAGCACACAACGGTGTGCAGCAGCCATCTTGGTATGGCAGCTTGCAGTTGCAACATATTGCAGTAGGGCAGTTGCCGTCGAAAATGCAGGCTAGCAAGCAGTAACAGCCATAGTCCACAACAGAGCTGTAGAGTGCCACGATCTTCAGGGCAGGGAAGCAATTCAAAGTCATGGCAGCGCCGACGTGGGTGTGCCCGAAAGGGCCCACGGAGGGTCTTACCTTATCGTTAGGCCGTGTTGGAGCTGCACCTTGCCACCTCCCGTGGTAGGGAGAGGGCCCAGTCCCATTCCAGGGACTGCTGCCTTGCCCATGTGAGGGATAGTTAAGAGACAAGCATTTTGTCCAGGGCCAGTATCGGGGCTTTGGAGGAGGGCCGGCCAAGCCTGCCGGCTACACATTGGCCTATTACAAAGGAGCTAGACCCAATGGGGGCAGAGCATCAACTGCACCAATAACACAACAGTGTGCAGGCAGCCATCTTGGTATGGCAGCTCTCAGTTCGAATATATTTCAGAAGGGCAGTAGCCGTCGAAAATTCAGCCTAGCAAGCAGTAACATCCACAGTTCACAACAGAGCTGTAGAGTGCCACGATCTTCAGGGCAGTGAAGCAATTCAAAGTTATGGCAGCAACGATGTGCATGTGCCTGAAAGGGCCCAGGGAGGGTCTTACCTTATCGTCAAGCCGTGTTGGAGCTGCACCTGGCCACCTCCTCTGGTAGGGAGAGGGCACAATCCCATTCCAGGGACTGCTGCCTTGCCCATGCGCTGGATAGTTAAGAGACAAGCATTTTGTCCAGGGCCAGGATCAGGCCTTTGGAGGAGGGCCGGCCAAGCCTGCCGGCTTCTCATTGGCCCATTACAAAGGAGCTAGAGCCAATGGGGGCAGAGCATCAACTGCACCAAGCACACAACAGTGTGTAGGCAGCACATCTTGGTATGGCAGCTTGCAGTTGGAATATATTGCAGTAGGGCAGTTGCCGTTGAAAATGCAGCCTAGCAAGCAGTAACATCCACAGTCCACAACAGAGCTGTAGAGTGCCACGATCTTCAGGGCAGGGAAGCAATTCTAAGTCATGGCAGTGCTGACGTGCGTGTGCCTGAAAGGGCCCAGGGAGGGTCTTACCTTATCGTCAAGCCGTGTTGGAGCTGCACCTGGCCACCTCCTGTGGTAGCGAGAGGGCACAGTCCCATTCCAGGGACTGCTGCCTTGCCCATGCGCGGGATAGTTAAGAGACAAGCATTTTGTCCAGGGCCAGGATCAGGCCTTTGGAGGAGGGCCGGCCAAGCCTGCCGACTTGTCATTGGCCCATTACAAAGGAGCCAGAGCCAATGGGGGTAGAGCATCAACTGCACCAAACACACAACAACATAGTGTGCAGGCTGCCATCTTGGTATGGCAGCTCACAGTTGGAATATGTTGGAGAAGGGCAGTAGGTGTTGAAAATGCAGCCTAGCAAGCAGTAAAATCCACAGTCCACAACAGTGCTGTAGAGTGTCACGATCTTCAGGGCAGGGAAGCAATTCAATTTCATGGCAGCGACGATGTGCGTGTGCCTGAAAGGCCCAGGGAGGGTCTTACCTTATCATCAAGCCGTATTGGAGCTGCACCTGGCAGCCTCCCATGGTAGAGAGTGGGCGCAGTGCCATTCAAGGGACTGCTGTCTTGCCGATGAGTGGGATAGTTAAGAGACAACCATTTTGTCCAGGGCCAGGATCAGGCCTTTGGAGGAGGGCTGGCCAAGCCTGCCGGCTTCTCATTGGCCCATTACAAAGGAGCTAGAGCCAATGTGGGCAGAGGTTAAACTGCACCAAGCACACAACAAGACAGTGTGCGGGCCGCCATCTTGGTATGGCAGCTCTCAGTTCGAATATATTTCAGAAGGGCAGTAGCCGTCGGAAATGCAGCCTAGAAAGCAGTAACATCCATAATCCACAACAGAGCTGTAGAGTGTCACGATCTTCAGGGCAGGGAAGCAATTCAATTTCATGGCAGCGACGACGTGCGTGTGCCTGAAAGGGCCCAGGGAGGGTCTTACCTTATCATCAAGCCGTATTGGAGCTCCACCTGGCAGCCTCCCGTGGTAGAGAGTGGGCGCAGTGCCATTCAAGGGACAGCTGTCTTGCCGATGAGTGGGATAGTGAAAAGAGGAGCATTTTGTCTGGGCCAGGATCAGGCCTTTGGAGGAGGGCTGGCGAAGCATGCCAGCTTGTCATTGGCCCATTACAAAGAAGTCAGAGCCAATGGGGGCAGAGCATCAACTGCACCAAACACACAACAACACAGTGTGCAGGCCGCCATCTTGGTATGGCAGCTCACAGTTCGAATATGTTGGAGAAGGGCAGTAGGTGTTGAAAATGCAGCCTAGCAAGCAGTAAAATCCACAGTCCACAACAGTGCTGTAGAGTGTCACGATCTTCAGGGCAGGGAAGCAATTCAATTTCATGGCAGCGACGATGTGCGTGTGCCTGAAAGTGCCCATGGAGGGTCTTACCTTATCAAGCCGTATTGGAGCTCCACCTGGCAGCCTCCCGTGGTAGAGAGTGTGCGCAGTGCCATTCAAGGGACAGCTGTCTTGCCGATGAGTGGGATAGTGAAAAGAGGAGCATTTTGTCTGGGCCAGGATCAGGCCTTTGGAGGAGGGCTGGCGAAGCATGCCAGCTTGTCATTGGCCCATTACAAAGAAGTCAGAGCCAATGGGGGCAGAGCATCAACTGCACCAAACACACAACAACACAGTGTGCAGGCCGCCATCTTGGTATGGCAGCTCACAGTTTGAATATATTGCAGAAGGGCAGTAGGCGTCGAAAATGCAGCCTAGCAAACAGTAACATCCATAATCCACAACAGAGCTGTAGAGTGCCACAATCTTCAGGGCAAGGAAGCAATTCAATGTCATGGCAGCGACGGTGTTTGTGTGCCTGAAAGGGCCCAGGGGGGGTCTTACCTCATCGTCAAGCCATGTTGAAGCTGCACCTGGCAACCTACCGTGGTAGGGAGAGAGCGCAGTGCCATTCCAGGGACTGCTGCCTGGTCGATGCGCGGGATAGTGAAGAGAGGAACATTTTGTCTGGGTGCAGGATCGGGCATTCGGAGGAGGGCCGGCCAAGCCTGCCGGCTTCTCATTGGCCAATTACAAAGGAGCCAGAGCCAATGGGGGCAGAGCATCAACCAAGCACAGAACAACACAGTCTGCGGGCTGCCATCTTGGTATGGCAGCTCATAGTTCGAATATATTGCAGTAGGGCAGTTGCCGTCGAAAATGCAGCCTAGCAAACAGTAACATCCATAATCCACAACAGAGCTGTAGAGTGCCACGATCTTCAGGACAGGGAAGCAATTCAAAGTCATGGCAGCGTCGACGTGGGCGTGCCTGAATGGGCCCAGGGAGGGTCTTACCTTATCGTCAAGCCGTGTTGGAGCTGCACCTGGCCACCTCTGGTGGTAGGGAGAGGGCACAGTCCCATTCCAGGGACTGCTGCCTTGCCCATGAGCGGTATAGTTAAAGAGACAAGCATTTTGTCCGTGGCCAGGATCAGGCCTTTCGTGGAGGGCCGGCCAAGCCTGCCAGCTTCTCATTGGCCCATTACAAAGAAGCCAGAGCCAATGGGGTCAGAGCATCAACTGCACCAAGCACACAACAACACATTGTGTAGGCCGCCATCTTGGTATGGCAGCTCACAGTTTGAATATATTGCAGAAGGGCAGTAGGCGTCGAAAATGCAGCCTAGCAAGCTGTAACATCCACAGTCCACAACAGAGCTGTAGAGTGCCACGATCTTCAGGGGAGGGAAGTAATTCAATGTCATGGCAGCGACGATGTGCGTGTGCCTGAAAGGGCCCAGGGAGGGTCTTACCTTATCGTCAAGCCATGTTGGAGCTGCACCTGGCAACTTCCCGTGGCAGGGAGAGTGCGCAGTGCCATTACAGGGACTGCTACCCTGCCGATGCACGGGATAGTGAAGAGAGGAGCACTTTGTCCGGGGCCATGATTGGGGCTTTGGATGAGAGCCGGCCAAGCCTTACGGCTTCTCACTGGACCATTACAAGAGCTAGAGCCAATGGGGGCAGAGCATCAACTGCACCAAGCATACAACAACACTGTGTGTGGGCCGCCATCTTGGTATGGCAGCTCGCTGTTCGAATATATTGCAGAAGAGCAGTAGTCGTGCAAAATGCAGCCTAGCAAGCAGTAACATCCATAGTCCACAACAGAGCTGTAGAGTGCCAGGATCTTCAGCGAAGCAATTCAAAGTCATGGCAATGCCGACGTGCACGTGCCTGAAAGGGCCCATGGAGGGTCTTACCTTATCGTCAAGCCGTGTTGGAGCTGCACCTGGACATCTCCCATGATATGGAGAGGGCGTAGTCCCATTCCATTCATGGCAGCGTTGACGTGGGCGTGCCTGAATGGGCCCAGGGAGGGTCTTACCTTATCGGCTGCCTTGCCGATGCATGGGATAGTTAAGAGACAAGCATTTTGTCCAGGGCCAGGATCGGGCCTTTGGAGGAGGGCCAGCCAAGCCTGCCGGCTTTTCATTGGCCTGTTATAAAGGAGCTAGAGCCAATGTGGGCAGAGCATCAACTGCACCAAGCACACAACGGTGTGCAGCAGCCATCTTGGTATGGTAGCTTGCTCTTGGAATATATTGCAGTAGGGCAGTTGCCGTCGAAAAAATGCAGGCTAGCAAGCAGTAACAGCCATAGTCCACAACAGAGCTGTAGAGTGCCACGATCTTCAGGGCAGGGAAGCAATTCAAAGTCATGGCAGCGCCGACGTGGGTGTGCCCGAACGAGCCTACGGAGGGTCTAACCTTATCGTTAGGCCGTGTTGGAGCTGCACCATGCCATCTCCCGTGGTAGGGAGAGGGCCCAGTCCCATTCCAGGCACTGCTGCCTTGCCCATGCGAGGGATAGTTAAGAGACAAGCATTTTGTCCAGGGCCAGGATCAGGCCTTTGGAGGAGGGCTGGCCAAGCCTGCCGGCTTCTCATTGGCCCATTACAAAGGAGCTAGAGCCAATGTGGGCAGAGGTTAAACTGCACCAAGCACACAACAAGACAGTGTGCGGGCCGCCATCTTGGTATGGCAGCTCTCAGTTCGAATATATTTCAGAAGGGCAGTAGCCGTCGGAAATGCAGCCTAGCAAGCAGTAACATCCACAGTCCACTACAGAGCTGTAGAGTGCCACGATCTTCAGGGCAAAGAAGCAATTCAATGTCATGGCAGCTACGGTGTGCGTGTGCCTGAAAGGGCCCAGGGAGGGTCTTACCTTATCGTCAAGCCATGTTGAAGCTGCATCTGTCAACCTCCCGTGGTAGGGAGAGAGCGCAGTGCCATTCCAGGGACTGCTGCCTGGTCGATGCGCAGGATAGTGAAGAGAGGAACATTTTGTCTGGGTGCAGGATCGGGCCTTCGGATAAGGGCCGGCTAAGCCTGCGGCTTCTCATTGGCCCATTACAAAGGAGCCAGAGCCAATGGGGGCGGAGCATCAACTGCACCAAGCACAGAACAACACAGTGTGCGGGCTGCCATCATGGTATGGCAGCTCGTAGTTCGAATATATTGCAGTAGGGCAGTTGCCGTCGAAAATTCAGCCTAGCAAGCAGTAACATCCATAATCCACAACAGAGCTGTAGAGTGCCACGATCTTCAGGGCAGGGAAGCAATTCAAAGTCATGGCAGCGCCGACGTGGGTGTGCCCGAAAGGGCCCACGGAGGGTCTTACCTTATCGTTAGGCCGTGTTGGAGCTGCACCTTGCGACCTCCCGTGGTAGGGAGAGGGCCCTGTCCCATTCCAGGGACTGCTGCCTTGCCCATGCGAGGGATAGTTAAGAGACAAGCATTTTGTCCAGGGCCAGGATCGGGTCTTTGGAGGAGGGCCGGCCAAGCCTGCCGGCTACGCATTGGCCTATTACAAAGGAGCTAGAGCCAATGGGGGCAGAGCATCAACTGCACCAATCACACAACAGTGTGCAGGCAGCCATCTTGGTATGGCAGCTCTCAGTTCGAATATATTTCAGAAGGGCAGTAGCCGTCGAAAATGCAGCCTAGCAAGCAGTAACATCCACAGTCCACAACAGAGCTGTAAAGTGCCACGATCTTCAGGGCAGTGAAGCAATTCAAAGTTATGGCAGCAACGATGTGCATGTGCCTGAAAGGGCCCAGGGAGGGTCTTACCTTATCGTCAAGCCGTGTTGGAGCTGCACCTGGCCACCTCCTGTGGTAGGGAGAGGGCACAGTCCCATTCCAGGGACTGCTGCCTTGCCGATGCGTGGGATAGTTAAGAGACAAGCATTTTGTCCAGGGCCAGGATCGGGCCTTTGGAGGAGGGCCGGCCAAGCCTGCCGGCTTTTCATTGGCCTGTTACAAAGAAGCTAGAGCCAATGCGGCAGAGCATCAACTGCACCAAGCACACAACGGTGTGCAGCAGCCATCTTGGTATGGCAGCTCTCAGTTCGAATATATTTCAGAAGGGCAGTAGCCGTCGGAAATGCAGCCTAGCAAGCAGTAACATTCAAAGTCCACTACAGAGCTGTAGAGTGCCACGATCTTCAGGGCAAGGAAGCAATTCAATGTCATGGCAGCTACGGTGTGCGTGTGCCTGAAAGGGCCCAGGGAGGGTCTTACCTTATCGTCAAGCCATGTTGAAGCTGCATCTGGCAACCTCCCGTGGTAGGGAGAGAGCGTAGTGCCATTCCAGGGACTGCTGCCTGGTCGATGCGCGGGATAGTGAAGAGAGGAACATTTTGTCTGGGTGCAGGATCGGGCCTTCGGATGAGGGCCGGCTAAGCCTGCGGCTTCTCATTGGCCCATTACAAAGGAGCCAGAGCCAATGGGGCACAGATTCAAAAGCACCAAGCACAGAACAACACAGTGTGCGGGCTGCCATCTTGGTATGGCAGCTCGTAGTTCGAATATATTGCAGTAGGGCAGTTGCCGTCGAAAATGCAGCCTAGCAAGCAGTAACATCCATAATCCACAACAGAGCTGTAGAGTGCCACGATCTTCAGGACAGGGAAGCAATTCAAAGTCATGGCAGCGTCGACGTGGGCGTGCCTGAATGGGCCCAGGGAGGGTCTTACCTTATCGTCAAGCCGTGTTGGAGCTGCACCTGGCCACCTCTGGTGGTAGGGAGAGGGCACAGTCCCATTCCAGGGACTGCTGCCTTGCCCATGAGCGGTATAGTTAAAGAGACAAGCATTTTGTCCGTGGCCAGGATCAGGCCTTTCGTGGAGGGCCGGCCAAGCCTGCCGGCTTCTCATTGGCCCATCACAAGGGAGCTAGAACCGATGGGGGCGAAGCATCAACTGCACCAAGCACACAACAGTGTGCAGGCAGCACATCTTGGTATGGCAGCTTGCAGTTGGAATATATTGCAGTAGGGCAGTTGCCGTCGAAAATGCAGCCTAGCAAGCAGTAACATCCATAGTCCATAACAGAGCTGTAGAGTGCCACGATCTTCAGGGCAGGGAAGCAATTCAATGTCATGGCAGTGCTGACGTGCGTGTGCCTGAAAGGGCCCAGGGAGGGTCTTACCTTATCGTCAAGCCGTGTTGGAGCTGCACCTGGCCACCTCCTCTGGTAGGGAGAGGGCACAATCCCATTCCAGGGACTGCTGCCTTGCCCATGCGCGGGATAGTTAAGAGACAAGCATTTTGTCCAGGGCCAGGATCAGGCCTTTGGAGGAGAGCCGGCCAAGCCTGCCGGCTTCTCATTGGCCCATTACAAAGGAGCTAGAGCCAATGGGGGCAGAGCATCAACTGCACCAAGCAACACAACAGTGTGTAGGCAGCACATCTTGGTATGGCAGCTTGCAGTTGGAATATATTTCAGTAGGGCAGTTGCCGTTGAAAATGGAGCCTAGCAAGCAGTAACATCCACAGTCCACAACAGAGCTGTAGAGTGCCACGATCTTCAGGGCAGGGAAGCAATTCTAAGTCATGGCAGTGCTGACGTGCGTGTGCTTGAAAGAGCCCAGGGAGGGTCTTACCTTATCGACAAGCCGAGTTGGAGCTGCACCTGGCCACCTCCTCTGGTAGGGAGAGCGCACAGTCCCATTCCAGAGACTGCTGCCTTGCCCATGCGCGGGATAGTTAAGTTGTCCAGGGCCAGGATCAGGCCTTTGGAGGAGGGCCGGCCAAGCCTGCCGGCTTTTCATTGGCCTGTTACAAAGGAGCTAGAGCCAATGGGGGCAGAGCATCAAATGCACCAAGCACACAACGGTGTGCAGCAGCCATCTTGGTATGGCAGCTTGCTGTTGGAATATATTGCAGTAGGGCAGTTGCCGTCGAAAAAATGCAGGCTAGCAAGCAGTAACAGCCATAGTCCACAACAGAGCTGTAGAGTGCCAGGATCTTCAGGGCAGGGAAACAATTAAAAGTCATGGCAGTGCTGACGTGCGTGTGCCTGAAAGGGCCCAGGGAGGGTCTTACCTTATCGTCAAGCCGTGTTGGAGCTGCACCTGGCCACCTCCTGTGGTAGGGAGAGGGCACAGTCCCATTCCAGGGACTGCTGCCTTGCCCATGCGCGGGATAGTTAAGAGACAAGCATTTTGTCCAGGGCCAGGATCAGGCCTTCGGAGGAGGGCCAGCCAAACCTGCCGGCTTCTCATTGGCCCATTACAAAGGAGCTAGAGCCAATGGGGGCAGAGCATCAACTGCACCAATCACACAACAGTGTGCAGGCAGCACATCTTGGTATGGCAGCTTGCAGTTGGAATATATTGCAGTAGGGCAGTTGTCGTTGAAAATGGAGCCTAGCAAGCAGTAACATCCACAGTCCACAACAGAGCTGTAGAGTGCCACGATCTTCAGGGCAGGGAAGCAATTCTAAGTCATGGCAGTGCTGACGTGCGTGTGCCTGAAAGGGCCCAGGGAGGGTCTTACCTTATCGTCAAGCCATGTTGGAGCTGCACATGGCCACCCCCTGTGGTAGCGAGAGGGCACAGTCCCATTCCAGGGACTGCTGCCTTGCCCATGCACGGGATAGTTAGGAGACAAGCATTTTGTCCAGGGCCAGGTTCAGGCCTTTGGAGGTTGGCCGGCCAAGCCTGCTGACTTGTCATTGGCCCATTACAAAGGAGCCAGAGCCAATGGGGTCAGAGCATTAACTGCACCAAACACACAACAACACAGTGTGCAGGCCGCCATCTTGGTATGGCAGCTCACAGTTCGAATATATTGCAGAAGGGCAGTAGGTGTAGAAAATGCAGCCTAGCAAGCAGTAAAATCCACAGTGCTGTAGAGTGTCACGATCTTCAGGGCAGGGAAGCAATTCAATTTCATGGCAGCGACGATGTGCGTGTGCCTGAAAGGGCCCAGGGAGGGTCTTACCTTATCGTCAAGCAGTGTTGGAGCTGCACCTGGCCACCTCCTGTGGTAGGGAGAGGGCACAGTCCCATTCCAGGGACTGCTGCCTTGCCGATGCATGGGATAGTTAAGAGACAAGCATTTTGTCCAGGGCCAGGATCAGGCCTTTGAAGGAGGGCTGGCCAAGCCTGCCGGCTTCTCATTGGCCCATTACAAAGGAGCTCGAGCCAATGTGGGCAGAGGTTAAACTGCACCAAGCACACAACAAGACAGTGTGCAGGCCGCCATCTTGGTATGGCAGCTCTCAGTTCGAATATATTTCAGAAGGGCAGTAGCAGTCGGAAATGCAGCCTAGCAAGCAATAACATCCACAGTCCACTACAGAGCTGTAGAGTGCCACGATCTTCAGGGCAAGGAAGCAATTCAATGTCATGGCAGCTACGGTGTGCGTGTGCCTGAAAGGGCCCAGGGAGGGTCTTACCTTATCGTCAAGCCATGTTGAAGCTGCATCTGGCAACCTCCCGTGGTAGGGAGAGAGCGCAGTGCCATTCCAGGGACTGCTGCCTGGTCGATGCGCGGGATAGTGAAGAGGGGAACATTTTGTCTGGGTGCAGGATCGGGCCTTCGGATGAGTGCTGGCTAAGCCTGCGGCTTCTCATTGGCCCATTACAAAGGGGCCAGAGCCAATGGGGCAGAGCATCAACTGCACCAAGCACAGAACAACACAGTGTGCGGGCTGCCATCTTGGTATGGCAGCTCGTAGTTCGATTATATATTGCAGTAGGGCAGTTGCCGTCGTAAATGCAGCCTAGCAAGCAGTAACATCCATAATCCACAACAGAGCTGTAGAGTGCCACGATCTTCAGGACAGGGAAGCAATTCAAAGTCATGGCAGCGCCGACGTGGGCATGCCTGAATGGGCCCAGGGAGGGTCTTACCTTATCGTCAAGCCATGTTGGAGCTGCACCTGGCCACCCCCTGTGGTAGCGAGAGGGCACAGTCCCATTCCAGGGACTGCTGCCTTGCCCATGCGCGGGATAGTTAGGAGACAAGCATTTTGTCCAGGGCCAGGTTCAGGCCTTTGGAGGTTGGCCGGCCAAGCCTGCTGACTTGTCATTGGCCCATTACAAAGGAGCCAGAGCCAATGGGGTCAGAGCATTAACTGCACCAAACACACAACAACACAGTGTGCAGGCCGCCATCTTGGTATGGCAGCTCACAGTTCGAATATATTGCAGAAGGGCAGTAGGTGTGGAAAATGCAGCCTAGCAAGCAGTAAAATCCACAGTGCTGTAGAGTGTCACGATCTTCAGGGCAGGGAAGCAATTCAATTTCATGGCAGCGACGATGTGCGTGTGCCTGAAAGGGCCCAGGGAGGGTCTTACCTTATCATCAAGCCGTATTGGAGGTGCACCTGGCAGCCTCCCGTGGTAGAGTGTGGGCGCAGTGCCATTCAAGGGACTGCTGTCTTGCCGATGAGTGGGATAGTTAAGAGACAAGCATTTTGTCCAGAGCCAGGATCAGGCCTTTGAAGGAGGGCTGGCCAAGCCTGCCGGCTTCTCATTGGCCCATTACAAAGGAGCTAGAGCCAATGTGGGCAGAGGTTAAACTGCACCAAGCACACAACAAGACAGTGTGCAGGCCGCCATCTTGGTATGGCAGCTCTCAGTTCGAATATATTTCAGAAGGGCAGTAGCCGTCGGAAATGCAGCCTAGCAAGCAATAACATCCACAGTCCACTACAGAGCTGTAGAGTGCCACGATCTTCAGGGCAAGGAAGCAATTCAATGTCATGGCAGCTACGGTGTGCGTGTGCCTGAAAGGGCCCAGGGAGGGTCTTACCTTATCGTCAAGCCATGTTGAAGCTGCATCTGGCAACCTCCCGTGGTAGGGAGAGAGCGCAGTGCCATTCCAGGGACTGCTGCCTGGTCGATGCGCGGGATAGTGAAGAGGGGAACATTTTGTCTGGGTGCAGGATCGGGCCTTCGGATGAGTGCCGGCTAAGCCTGCGGCTTCTCATTGGCCCATTACAAAGGAGCCAGAGCCAATGGGGCAGAGCATCAACTGCACCAAGCACAGAACAACACAGTGTGCGGGCTGCCATCTTGGTATGGCAGCTCGTAGTTCGATTATATATTGCAGTAGGGCAGTTGCCGTCGAAAATGCAGCCTAGCAAGCAGTAACATCCATAATCCACAACAGAGCTGTAGAGTGCCACGATCTTCAGGACAGGGAAGCAATTCAAAGTCATGGCAGCGCCGACGTGGGCATGCCTGAATGGGCCCAGGGAGGGTCTTAACTTATCGTCAAGCCGTGTTGGAGCTGCACCTGGCCACCTCCTGTGGTAGGGAGAGGGCACAGTCCCATTCCAGGGACTGCTGCCTTCCCGATGCGTGGGATAGTTAAGAGACAAGCATTTTGTCCAGGGCCAGGATCGGGCCTTTGGAGGAGGGCCGGCCAAGCCTGCCGGCTTTTCATTAGCCTGTTACAAAGAAGCTAGAGCCAATGGGGCAGTGCATCAACTGCACCAAGCACACAACGGTGTGCAGCAGCCATCTTGGTATGGCAGCTTGCAGTTGCAACATATTGCAGTAGGGCAGTTGCCGTCGAAAATGCAGGCTAGCAAGCAGTAACAGCCATAGTCCACAACAGAGCTGTAGAGTGCCACGATCTTCAGGGCAGGGAAGCAATTCAAAGTCATGGCAGCGCCGACGTGGGTGTGCCCGAAAGGGCCCACGGAGGGTCTTACCTTATCGTTAGGCCGTGTTGGAGCTGCACCTTGCCACCTCCCGTGGTAGGGAGAGGGCCCAGTCCCATTCCAGGGACTGCTGCCTTGCCCATGTGAGGGATAGTTAAGAGACAAGCATTTTGTCCAGGGCCAGGATCGGGGCTTTGGAGGAGGGCCGGCCAAGCCTGCCGGCTACACATTGGCCTATTACAAAGGAGCTAGACCCAATGGGGGCAGAGCATCAACTGCACCAATAACACAACAGTGTGCAGGCAGCCATCTTGGTATGGCAGCTCTCAGTTCGAATATATTTCAGAAGGGCAGAAGCCGTCGAAAATTCAGCCTAGCAAGCAGTAACATCCACAGTTCACAACAGAGCTGTAGAGTGCCACGATCTTCAGGGCAGTGAAGCAATTCAAAGTTATGGCAGCAACGATGTGCATGTGCCTGAAAGGGCCCAGGGAGGGTCTTACCTTATCGTCAAGCCGTGTTGGAGCTGCACCTGGCCACCTCCTCTGGTAGGGAGAGGGCACAATCCCATTCCAGGGACTGCTGCCTTGCCCATGCGCTGGATAGTTAAGAGACAAGCATTTTGTCCAGGGCCAGGATCAGGCCTTTGGAGGAGGGCCGGCCAAGCCTGCCGGCTTCTCATTGGCCCATTACAAAGGAGCTAGAGCCAATGGGGGCAGAGCATCAACTGCACCAAGCACACAACAGTGTGTAGGCAGCACATCTTGGTATGGCAGCTTGCAGTTGGAATATATTGCAGTAGGGCAGTTGCCGTTGAAAATGCAGCCTAGCAAGCAGTAACATCCACAGTCCACAACAGAGCTGTAGAGTGCCACGATCTTCAGGGCAGGGAAGCAATTCTAAGTCATGGCAGTGCTGACGTGCGTGTGCCTGAAAGGGCCCAGGGAGGGTCTTACCTTATCGTCAAGCCGTGTTGGAGCTGCACCTGGCCACCTCCTGTGGTAGCGAGAGGGCACAGTCCCATTCCAGGGACTGCTGCCTTGCCCATGCGCGGGATAGTTAAGAGACAAGCATTTTGTCCAGGGCCAGGATCAGGCCTTTGGAGGAGGGCCGGCCAAGCCTGCCGACTTGTCATTGGCCCATTACAAAGGAGCCAGAGCCAATGGGGGTAGAGCATCAACTGCACCAAACACACAACAACATAGTGGGCCTCATTACGACCCTGGCGCTAAGCGAAAAACGATGGCGGTAAATGCTTACCGCCATCGTTTTCCGCCAGGTCCGATCATGACCCGTGACCGTTAACTACGATGCCAATAGCGGCATCGTAGTTAACGCTGCCGCAAACTGCGCTAAGGGTGCGCGCACGCGACCGCCCACACCGTACTTAGCGCCATGGCGGAAAGGCACGCAAATGCCGACCCAAGCGGACATGCACCTAACGCCATCATTGAGGCCGCTAAGTACCTTACCGCCATGGTGCAAATAACGCCATCGCGAACCAACCGTAAAGGGCCAATTCAAGTGAATGCAGCTGCCACAGGTGCACAGAAACAGCACAGGTGAAGGCAATACAGACTCAGGGGAGTATAAAAAGAGCACACCCCACCCCTACCCACACCCAGTCACACTCCACAATGATGCCAATACGACTAGCAATGTTGGGGCTGGAGGACCTGATAGCAATGCATGTGCTACTACAACAGCAACAGCAACAACAACAACAACAGGCAGCACAGAGGAGACGCAGGAGGAGAAGGAGGGCAAGGCAGGCCCAGCAAGCCCCACCAGCACAGCCAGTGCCACCACGCAGGCAGCCCCCAATCCCACGCATCAGAGCCAATCCAAACAACCTCACTGCTGAGCAGATCCACACCCTGTACCGTTTGGACAGGGACACCATCACCGCCATCGTAGACATGACACACAACGACATCGTCAGCATGATAGAAAGTCCAACCGCCATCCCCCCCCTACTGAAGGTAGTGGCTGTACTCCACTTCCTGGCCACAGGCACCTACCAGCACACAGTGGGGCACCTGCATGGCATTTCACAACCATTATTCTCACGAACACTCATCCAAGTGCTCGATGCCCTCCTCAAGCACACAGACGACCACATCTCATTACCACGGACTGCCCAGGAGATTGCAAACACCAAAGTGGGTTTCCATGCACTAGCCAGCATACCCGGTTGCATTGGTGCCATCGACTGCACCCATGTGGAATTGGTGGTTCCACGTGCCATGGAGGTACCGTACCGCAACCGGAAACAGTTCCACTCTATCAACGTGCAAATGGTCTGTGACTCCAACAAGATCATCACACATTGTTGTGCCCGATTCCCCGGATCAACCCATGATTCCATGATCCTGAGGAACTCCACAATACCACGCTACATGGAGCGACATGCAGGCCCAAGATCCTGGCTACTCGGTGAGTGCTATGTCATGGAAGTGGGCATGGGAATGACGTACCAGTGCATACTCCACCTGGCAGAAAGGGGGGGGGGGATGATGCATACTCCACCTGGCTGAAAGGGGGGGGGGATGATGCATACTCCACCTGGCTGAAAGGGGGGGGGGATGATGCATACTCCACCTGGCTGAAAGGGGGGGGGGGATGATGCATACTCCACCTGGCTGTGAGTAACACAGAGAACGGATACAGAGGAAGGCCACTCACAATGCACTAAACCCCTCTGCATACATAGGGTGATGGCATGCTAAACAGGCCATGGCAGCAATGGGCATATACTGGTTGCATAGTGTGAATCAATTAGTGCATGTAGAAGTGAGCCAAGGTAACAGTTCCATGCCAGCCATGGTGGGACATCATGTTCCTGGACAGACAACATGACTGACACATACATTCTCGCCTACATACAGGTGATGCAGCCTACCCCCTGAAGAGGTGGCTCCTCACGCCAGTCCGGAACCCGCAGAACCAGCACGAGGAGGACTACAACCGTGCACATACACGTACTCGTGTGGTCATAGAGCAGACATTCGGCCTCCTGAAGGCACGGTTCCGAAGCCTCAGCAGGTCTGGTGGGGCACTCCTGTATGGCCATGAGAAGGTGGCAAAGATCGTCATGGCATGTGTCATGCTGCACAATATGTGCGTCAGACGGAATGTGCCCCTGCCCCCTGACGCAGAACTGCAACCACCTGACGATGAGGATGAGGATGAGGAGGGTGCAGAAGGGGCGCCACCACATGGAGGAGGCGATGCACAGGAGGGGCGTGCCATGCGCCAAAGTATCATCAACCACTGCTTCTAGCACACACGGCTGGTGTTCATCGCATGGAGACAGCACTTGGGGCACTGTGTGACTCTGGGGCATGCACACTGAGGACTGGACACCAATAAAGCACACATACGCAATGAAAATGTCCACACGTTTCCTTTTGTGAAACGAATAAATTGTATTTGAACTATGTACTGTCGTGTCACACCCCCTCCCACCTCCCACCTCCCCCCTGCACACCCCCCCCCCAACTCCCCCCTTAACTCCCCAACACACCACCCCGCCACCCCCCTGCACACCCCAACACACCCCCTCCCACCTCCCACCTCCCCCCTGCACACACCCCCCCCGAACTCCCCCCTTAACTCCCCAACACACCACCCCGCCACCCCCCTGCACACCCCAACACACCCACTCCCCCCTCCACCCTCCCCCCCCCCTGGAATCCCAACAAAGGTGTGAGTTGGTCTGTGCAGCAGTGTCAGTAGTAGGATTCCTACACTGTCCGGCCACTATTGGCAGCCCCCTCCACTGGCCCCCGGGGCACCCCTGCCTGTGCTGCGGAGGTTCCTCCCCGATCGGCGGATGGGGCTGCTCGGTGTCGAGCTGGCAACCGAGGAGGATCCTGCCTGCTCATTTGGACGCATGGCCCGTATTGTCTGCACAAGGTCAGTGATGGCGTGCCGCACAGCAGCTAGTTCCGCGCAGATGTCCTTTGTGGACGACTCTATAGCTGCCTTCACAGTCTCAGCACATTTATCCATTGCTGCACTTGACCCCCCACATTCAGCAACATGTTCTTCGAGCAGCGAGGAAAGTTGCTGCTGCCGGGTGGCAATCGCCTCCAGAGAATGGTTGGGATTCTGGGCCATGGCTAATGGCAGTGGCATTCCCATTGGGCTGATCTGCCCCTGCAGCGGGGATGGAGTGGCTGGCCAATCGTCATCCTCTGGCTGACCCTGTGTGGCATCCACATGCGGGCTGCTTAGGGACAGGTAGGGGGAATGAGGGTGGCCTGTGGGGCTCCTGACATCACTCTCCTCAAAGGTCCCTGCTTCACTATCGGAGGAGGCAGCAATGGCAGCAGTCTCCCCAAGTGTGCTGCTTGCAGCAGAGGCTGTGGCTTCTGTGGGCATGATTGGTGTGATGTCTGCTGCTGCTGCTGCTGCTGCTGTACTGCCTGCTGGGGTGGCTGTCTGTGCCCTGTCCTGTTTCCCTTGCATGGATTTTGCCTGCTGTGGTGTTTTCCTCGGGACGACAGAGGTGGAGGGTTGTGGCGTTGGCACAGTTGGCCTGGCCCTCTTGGTGGGTGTGGAGGCTGTGGTGTCCTCTTCCTCAAGGTCGGAATTTGAGCCTGTGGTGGGACAGAGGAGGGAGAGTGTTATTGATGGGTCTGCGGACATTGGCCGGGCATTGTGGCGACTGGCATCTCATCAGTTAGTACATGTGGCACATTTCATGCAGGGGAAAAAAGTTGACTCCCTTTTGTGTGGAAGTAGCATGGAGGTATGTGGGTGCCTGCAGTTAGGGTGTGCATGCTGCATGTGTACAGGGTGCAGATCGGATGTATCTGTGGGCAGTCTCCTGCTGATGTGTTGCATTCACACTATGGGCCAACATTGTACTTCACATGAATGGACTTAGGTGAGATTTGCATGCCTTGATTTGAGCCACCTACCTGCATCGCCCGATGTCGGGGCTCCTCTCTCCATTCCTCCTACTCCTTCAATGCTCTGCATTCCGATTGTGGAGGCACAGATTTCCTCCCATGGCTGCAATTTTATAGGGGACTCCGATCCTCCCCCAGTTGCCATTGCCAGGTTCATGTTGGCTGATAGTATGCTCCTGACTCTGAGCCGGAGATCGTCCCACCGCTTGCGGCACTGTTTGACATTGCGGGGTGTCGTTCCCACGGCACTGACCCGCTGAGCTACCAGTGCCCATATGGCCTTCTTCTTGGTTATGGCCGGTCTTGTCAGTTGGTTGGAGAATACCACTGCAGCGTTCTCCTGTAGGGTCTCCGCTAGAATGGTGAGCTCCTCTCTGGAGAAGCGGTCTTGCCGCTGGCGGTCACAGGCTTTTTTCAAAACTTTAGGCATCTTCCTGCAGGTAGAAGGTTGAAGCCGGTATTGGCGGGGTCTCAGGCTCGGATGTCCAGTGGTTTCGGAGGATGGCAATGGATTGTGTTTTTAAAGATGGCCGCCGTGCTCTTTCCCGTTCCGCCGCGGTGACGCTACTTCCGGTTCCGCTTATCTACGGTCAACGCTAATTGCGGTGACCGCTAACTACGGTCACCGCTATGTACGGCGGTGGCGGTGGTGCACCTTGCGCCGCATACGATGCCGGTAGGTGCCGTTTTGGGGGCATTACCGCCATGGCGCTGTTTACATTACCGCCATGGCGTAATGCTCGTGCGCGATGGGTCGTAATGTGGCGCACTTTACACCATCGTCCCACGGCGTTAACGTTCATTACGCCATGGCGGTAATGACGGCGGATTACCGCCAGGGTCGTAATGAGGCCCAGTGTGCAGGCTGCCATCTTGGTATGGCAGCTCACAGTTGGAATATGTTGGAGAAGGGCAGTAGGTGTTGAAAATGCAGCCTAGCAAGCAGTAAAATCCACAGTCCACAACAGTGCTGTAGAGTGTCACGATCTTCAGGGCAGGGAAGCAATTCAATTTCATGGCAGCGACGATGTGCGTGTGCCTGAAAGGCCCAGGGAGGGTCTTACCTTATCATCAAGCCGTATTGGAGCTGCACCTGGCAGCCTCCCATGGTAGAGAGTGGGCGCAGTGCCATTCAAGGGACTGCTGTCTTGCCGATGAGTGGGATAGTTAAGAGACAAGCATTTTGTCCAGGGCCAGGATCAGGCCTTTGGAGGAGGGCTGGCCAAGCCTGCCGGCTTCTCATTGGCCCATTACAAAGGAGCTAGAGCCAATGTGGGCAGAGGTTAAACTGCACCAAGCACACAACAACACAGTGTGCAGGCCGCCATCTTGGTATGGCAGCTCACAGTTCGAATATGTTGGAGAAGGGCAGTAGGTGTTGAAAATGCAGCCTAGCAAGCAGTAACATCCACATTCCACAACAGTGCTGTAGAGTGTCACGATCTTCAGGGCAGGGAAGCAATTCAATTTCATGGCAGCGAGTATGTGTGTGTGCCTGAAAGGGCCCAGGGAGGGTCTTACCTTATCATCAAGCTGTGTTGGAGCTGCACCTGGCAACCTCCCATGGTAGGGAGAGTGCACAGTGCCATTACAGGGACTGGTACCCTGCCGGTGCATGGGATAGTGAAGAGAGGAGCACTTTGTCCGGGCCAGGATTGGGGCTTCGGATGAGGGCCGGCCAAGCCTAACGTCTTCTCACTGGACCATTACAAAAGAGCTAGAGCCAATTGGGGCAGAGCATCAACTGCACCAAGCACACAACAACAGTGAGCGGGCCGCCATCTTGGTATAGCAGCTCGCAGTTCAATTATATTGCAGAAGAGCAGTAGCCATCGAAAATGCAGCCTAGCAAGCAGTAACATCCATAGTCCACAACAGAGCTATAGAGTGCTACAATTTTCAGGGCAGGGAAGCAATTCAAAGTCATGGCGGTGATGACGTGCGCGTGCCTGAAAGGGCCCAGGGAGGGTCTTACCTTATCGTCAAGCCGTGCTGGAGCTGCACCTGGCCACATCCTGTGGTAGGGAGAGGACAGTCCCATTCCAGGGAGTGCTGCCTTGCCCATGCGCGGGATAGTTTAGAGACAAGCATTTTGTCCAGGGCCAGGATCAGGCCTTTGGAGGAGGGCCGGCCAAGCCTGCCTGCTTCTCATTGGCCCATTACAAAGGAGCTAGAGCCAATGTGGGCAGAGGTTAAACTGCACCAAGCACACAACAAGACAGTGTGCGGGCCGCCATCTTGGTATGGCAGCTCTCAGTTCGAATATATTTCAGAAGGGCAGTAGCCGTCGGAAATGGAGCCAAGCAAGCAGTAACATCCACAGTCCACTACAGAGCTGTAGAGTGCCACAATCTTCAGGGCAAGGAAGCAATTCAATGTCATGGCAGCGACGGTGTTTGTGTGCCTGAAAGGGCCCAGGGGGGGTCTTACCTCATCGTCAAGCCATGTTGAAGCTGCACCTGGCAACCTACCGTGGTAGGGAGAGAGCGCAGTGCCATTCCAGGGACTGCTGCCTGGTCGATGCGCGGGATAGTGAAGAGAGGAACATTTTGTCTGGGTGCAGGATCGGGCATTCGGAGGAGGGCCGGCCAAGCCTGCCGGCTTCTCATTGGCCAATTACAAAGGAGCCAGAGCCAATGGGGGCAGAGCATCAACTGCACCAAGCACAGAACAACACAGTCTGCGGGCTGCCATCTTGGTATGGCAGCTCATAGTTCGAATATATTGCAGGAGGGCAGTTGGCGTCGAAAATGCAGCCTAGCAAACAGTAACATCCATAATCCACAACAGAGCTGTAGAGTGCCACGATCTTCAGGACAGGGAAGCAATTCAAAGTCATGGCAGCGTCGACGTGGGCGTGCCTGAATGGGCCCAGGGAGGGTCTTACCTTATCGTCAAGCCGTGTTGGAGCTGCACCTGGCCACCTCTGGTGGTAGGGAGAGGGCACAGTCCCATTCCAGGGACTGCTGCCTTGCCCATGAGCGGTATAGTTAAGAGACAAGCATTTTGTCCGTGGCCAGGATCAGGCCTTTCGTGGAGGGCCGGCCAAGCCTGCCAGCTTCTCATTGGCCCATTACAAAGAAGCCAGAGCCAATGGGGTCAGAGCATCAACTGCACCAAGCACACAACAACACATTGTGTAGGCCGCCATCTTGGTATGGCAGCTCACAGTTCGAATATATTGCAGAAGGGCAGTAGGCGTCGAAAATGCAGCCTAGCAAGCTGTAACATCCACAGTCCACAACAGAGCTGTAGAGTGCCACGATCTTCAGGGGAGGGAAGTAATTCAATGTCATGGCAGCGACGATGTGCGTGTGCCTGAAAGGGCCCAGGGAGGGTCTTACCTTATTGTCAAGCCATGTTGGAGCTGCACCTGGCAACTTCCCGTGGCAGGGAGAGTGTGCAGTGCCATTACAGGGACTGCTACCCTGCCGATGCACGGGATAGTGAAGAGAGGAGCACTTTGTCCGGGGCCATGATTGGGGCTTTGGATGAGAGCCGGCCAAGCCTTACGGCTTCTCACTGGACCATTACAAGAGCTAGAGCCAATGGGGGCAGAGCATCAACTGCACCAAGCATACAACAACACTGTGTGTGGGCCGCCATCTTGGTATGGCAGCTCGCTGTTCGAATATATTGCAGAAGAGCAGTAGTCGTGCAAAATGCAGCCTAGCAAGCAGTAACATCCATAGTCCACAACAGAGCTGTAGAGTGCCAGGATCTTCAGGGAAGCAATTCAAAGTCATGGCAATGCCGACGTGCACGTGCCTGAAAGGGCCCATGGAGGGTCTTACCTTATCGTCAAGCCGTGTTGGAGCTGCACCTGGACATCTCCCATGATATGGAGAGGGCGTAGTCCCATTCCATTCATGGCAGCGTTGACGTGGGCGTGCCTGAATGGGCCCAGGGAGGGTCTTACCTTATCGGCTGCCTTGCCGATGCATGGGATAGTTAAGAGACAAGCATTTTGTCCAGGGCCAGGATCGGGCCTTTGGAGGAGGGCCGGCCAAGCCTGCCGGCTTTTCATTGGCCTGTTATAAAGGAGCTAGAGCCAATGGGGGCAGAGCATCAACTGCACCAAGCACACAACGGTGTGCAGCAGCCATCTTGGTATGGCAGCTTGCTCTTGGAATATATTGCAGTAGGGCAGTTGCCGTCGAAAAAATGCAGGCTAGCAAGCAGTAACAGCCATAGTCCACAACAGAGCTGTAGAGTGCCACGATCTTCAGGGCAGGGAAGCAATTCAAAGTCATGGCAGCGCCGACGTGGGTGTGCCCGAACGAGCCTACGGAGGGTCTAACCTTATCGTTAGGCCGTGTTGGAGCTGCACCTTGCCATCTCCCGTGGTAGGGAGAGGGCCCAGTCCCATTCCAGGCACTGCTGCCTTGCCCATGCGAGGGATAGTTAAGAGACAAGCATTTTGTCCAGGGCCAGGATCAGGCCTTTGGAGGAGGGCTGGCCAAGCCTGCCGGCTTCTCATTGGCCCATTACAAAGGAGCTAGAGCCAATGTGGGCAGAGATTAAACTGCACCAAGCACACAACAAGACAGTGTGCGGGCCGCCATCTTGGTATGGCAGCTCTCAGTTCGAATATATTTCAGAAGGGCAGTAGCCGTCGGAAATGCAGCCTAGCAAGCAGTAACATCCACAGTCCACTACAGAGCTGTAGAGTGCCACGATCTTCAGGGCAAGGAAGCAATTCAATGTCATGGCAGCTACGGTGTGCGTGTGCCTGAAAGGGCCCAGGGAGGGTCTTACCTTATCGTCAAGCCATGTTGAAGCTGCATCTGTCAACCTCCCGTGGTAGGGAGAGAGCGCAGTGCCATTCCAGGGACTGCTGCCTGGTCGATGCGCAGGATATTGAAGAGAGGAACATTTTGTCTGGGTGCAGGATCGGGCCTTCGGATAAGGGCCGGCTAAGCCTGCGGCTTCTCATTGGCCCATTACAAAGGAGCCAGAGCCAATGGGGGCGGAGCATCAACTGCACCAAGCACAGAACAACACAGTGTGCGGGCTGCCATCTTGGTATGGCAGCTCGTAGTTCGAATATATTGCAGTAGGGCAGTTGCCGTCGAAAATTCAGCCTAGCAAGCAGTAACATCCATAATCCACAACAGAGCTGTAGAGTGCCACGATCTTCAGGACAGGGAAGCAATTCAAAGTCATGGCAGCGCCAACGTGGGCGTGCCTGAATGGGCCCAGGGAGAGTCTTACCTTATCGTCAAGCCGTATTGGAGCTGCACCTGGACATCTCCCATGGCATGGAGAGGGCGTAGTCCCATTCCAGGGACTGCTGCCTTGCCGATGCGTGGGATAGTTAAGAGACAAGCATTTTGTCCAGGGCCAGGATCGGGCCTTTGGAGGAGGGCCGGCCAAGCCTGCCGGCTTTTCATTGGCCTGTTACAAAGGAGCTAGAGCCAATGGGGCAGAGCATCAACTGCACCAAGCACACAACGGTGTGCAGCAGCCATCTTGGTATGGCAGCTTGCAGTTGGAATATATTGCAGTAGGGCAGTTGCCGTCGAAAATGCAGGCTAGCAAGCAGTAACAGCCATAGTCCACAACAGAGCTGTAGAGTGCCACGATCTTCAGGGCAGGGAAGCAATTCAAAGTCATGGCAGCGCCGACGTGGGTGTGCCCGAAAGGGCCCACGGAGGGTCTTACCTTATCGTTAGGCCGTGTTGGAGCTGCACCTTGCCACCTCCCGTGGTAGGGAGAGGGCCCTGTCCCATTCCAGGGACTGCTGCCTTGCCCATGCGAGGGATAGTTAAGAGACAAGCATTTTGTCCAGGGCCAGGATCGGGTCTTTGGAGGAGGGCCGGCCAAGCCTGCCGGCTACGCATTGGCCTATTACAAAGGAGCTAGAGCCAATGGGGGCAGAGCATCAACTGCACCAATCACACAACAGTGTGCAGGCAGCCATCTTGGTATGGCAGCTCTCAGTTCGAATATATTTCAGAAGGGCAGTAGCCGTCGAAAATGCAGCCTAGCAAGCAGTAACATCCACAGTCCACAACAGAGCTGTAGAGTGCCACGATCTTCAGGGCAGTGAAGCAATTCAAAGTTATGGCAGCAACGATGTGCATGTGCCTGAAAGGGCCCAGGGAGGGTCTTACCTTATCGTCAAGCCGTGTTGGAGCTGCACCTGGCCACCTCCTGTGGTAGGGAGAGGGCACAGTCCCATTCCAGGGACTGCTGCCTTGCCGATGCGTGGGATAGTTAAGAGACAAGCATTTTGTCCAGGGCCAGGATCGGGCCTTTGGAGGAGGGCCGGCCAAGCCTGCCGGCTTTTCATTGGCCTGTTACAAAGAAGCTAGAGCCAATGCGGCAGAGCATCAACTGCACCAAGCACACAACGGTGTGCAGCAGCCATCTTGGTATGGCAGCTCTCAGTTCGAATATATTTCAGAAGGGCAGTAGCCGTCGGAAATTTAGCCTAGCAAGCAGTAACATTCACAGTCCACTACAGAGCTGTAGAGTGCCACGATCTTCAGGGCAAGGAAGCAATTCAATGTCATGGCAGCTACGGTGTGCGTGTGCCTGAAAGGGCCCAGGGAGGGTCTTACCTTATCGTCAAGCCATGTTGAAGCTGCATCTGGCAACCTCCCGTGGTAGGGAGAGAGCGCAGTGCCATTCCAGGGACTGCTGCCTGGTCGATGCGCGGGATAGTGAAGAGAGGAACATTTTGTCTGGGTGCAGGATCGGGCCTTCGGATGAGGGCCGGCTAAGCCTGCGGCTTCTCATTGGCCCATTACAAAGGAGCCAGAGCCAATGGGGCACAGATTCAAAAGCACCAAGCACAGAACAACACAGTGTGCGGGCTGCCATCTTGGTATGGCAGCTCGTAGTTCGAATATATTGCAGTAGGGCAGTTGCCGTCGAAAATGCAGCCTAGCAAGCAGTAACATCCATAATCCACAACAGAGCTGTAGAGTGCCACGATCTTCAGGACAGGGAAGCAATTCAAAGTCATGGCAGCGCCGAGTGGGCGTGCCTGAAAGGGCCCAGGGAGGGTCTTACCTTATCGTCAATCCGTGTTGGAGCTGCACCTGGCCACCTCCTGTGGTAGGGAGAGGGCACAGTCCCATTCCAGGGACTGCTGCCTTGCCCAAGCGCGGGATAGTTAAGAGACAAGCATTTTGTCCAGGGCCAGGATCAGGCCTTTGGAGGAGGGCCGGCCAAGCCTGCCGGCTTCTCATTGGCCCATCACAAGGGAGCTAGAACCGATGGGGGCGAAGCATCAACTGCACCAAGCACACAACAGTGTGCAGGCAGCACATCTTGGTATGGCAGCTTGCAGTTGGAATATATTGCAGTAGGGCAGTTGCCGTCGAAAATGCAGCCTAGCAAGCAGTAACATCCATAGTCCATAACAGAGCTGTAGAGTGCCACGATCTTCAGGACAGGGAAGCAATTCAATGTCATGGCAGTGCTGACGTGCGTGTGCCTGAAAGGGCCCAGGGAGGGTCTTACCTTATCGTCAAGCCGTGTTGGAGCTGCACCTGGCCACCTCCTCTGGTAGGGAGAGGGCACAATCCCATTCCAGGGACTGCTGCCTTGCCCATGCGCGGGATAGTTAAGAGACAAGCATTTTGTCCAGGGCCAGGATCAGGCCTTTGGAGGAGAGCCGGCCAAGCCTGCCGGCTTCTCATTGGCCCATTACAAAGGAGCTAGAGCCAATGGGGGCAGAGCATCAACTGCACCAAGCAACACAACAGTGTGTAGGCAGCACATCTTGGTATGGCAGCTTGCAGTTGGAATATATTGCAGTAGGGCAGTTGCCGTTGAAAATGGAGCCTAGCAAGCAGTAACATCCACAGTCCACAACAGAGCTGTAGAGTGCCACGATCTTCAGGGCAGGGAAGCAATTCTAAGTCATGGCAGTGCTGACGTGCGTGTGCTTGAAAGAGCCCAGGGAGGGTCTTACCTTATCGTCAAGCCGAGTTGGAGCTGCACCTGGCCACCTCCTCTGGTAGGGAGAGCGCACAGTCCCATTCCAGAGACTGCTGCCTTGCCCATGCGCGGGATAGTTAAGTTGTCCAGGGCCAGGATCAGGCCTTTGGAGGAGGCCCGGCCAAGCCTGCCGGCTTTTCATTGGCCTGTTACAAAGGAGCTAGAGCCAATGGGGGCAGAGCATCAAATGCACCAAGCACACAACGGTGTGCAGCAGCCATCTTGGTATGGCAGCTTGCTGTTGGAATATATTGCAGTAGGGCAGTTGCCGTCGAAAAAATGCAGGCTAGCAAGCAGTAACAGCCATAGTCCACAACAGAGCTGTAGAGTGCCAGGATCTTCAGGGCAGGGAAACAATTAAAAGTCATGGCAGTGCTGACGTGCGTGTGCCTGAAAGGGCCCAGGGAGGGTCTTACCTTATCGTCAAGCCGTGTTGGATCTGCACCTGGCCACCTCCTGTGGTAGGGAGAGGGCACAGTCCCATTCCAGGGACTGCTGCCTTGCCCATGCGCGGGATAGTTAAGAGACAAGCATTTTGTCCAGGGCCAGGATCAGGCCTTCGGAGGAGGGCCAGCCAAACCTGCCGGCTTCTCATTGGCCCATTACAAAGGAGCTAGAGCCAATGGGGGCAGAGCATCAACTGCACCAATCACACAACAGTGTGCAGGCAGCACATCTTGGTATGGCAGCTTGCAGTTGGAATATATTGCAGTAGGGCAGTTGTCGTTGAAAATGGAGCCTAGCAAGCAGTAACATCCACAGTCCACAACAGAGCTGTAGAGTGCCACGATCTTCAGGGCAGGGAAGCAATTCTAAGTCATGGCAGTGCTGACGTGCGTGTGCCTGAAAGGGCCCAGGGAGGGTCTTACCTTATCGTCAAGCCATGTTGGAGCTGCACCTGGCCACCCCCTGTGGTAGCGAGAGGGCACAGTCCCATTCCAGGGACTGCTGCCTTGCCCATGCGCGGGATAGTTAGGAGACAAGCATTTTGTCCAGGGCCAGGTTCAGGCCTTTGGAGGATGGCCGGCCAAGCCTGCCGACTTGTCATTGGCCCATTACAAAGGAGCCAGAGCCAATGGGGTCAGAGCATTAACTGCACCAAACACACAACAACACAGTGTGCAGGCCGCCATCTTGGTATGGCAGCTCACAGTTCGAATATATTGCAGAAGGGCAGTAGGTGTAGAAAATGCAGCCTAGCAAGCAGTAAAATCCACAGTGCTGTAGAGTGTCACGATCTTCAGGGCAGGGAAGCAATTCAATTTCATGGCAGCGACGATGTGCGTGTGCCTGAAAGGGCCCAGGGAGGGTCTTACCTTATCATCAAGCCGTATTGGAGGTGCACCTGGCAGCCTCCCGTGGTAGAGAGTGGGCGCAGTGCCATTCAAGGGACTGCTGTCTTGCCGATGAGTGGGATAGTTAAGAGACAAGCATTTTGTCCAGAGCCAGGATCAGGCCTTTGAAGGAGGGCTGGCCAAGCCTGCCGGCTTCTCATTGGCCCATTACAAAGGAGCTAGAGCCAATGTGGGCAGAGGTTAAACTGCACCAAGCACACAACAAGACAGTGTGCAGGCCGCCATCTTGGTATGGCAGCTCTCAGTTCGAATATATTTCAGAAGGGCAGTAGCCGTCGGAAATGCAGCCTAGCAAGCAATAACATCCACAGTCCACTACAGAGCTGTAGAGTGCCACGATCTTCAGGGCAAGGAAGCAATTCAACGTCATGGCAGCTACGGTGTGCGTGTGCCTGAAAGGGCCCAGGGAGGGTCTTACCTTATCGTCAAGCCATGTTGAAGCTGCATCTGGCAACCTCCCGTGGTAGGGAGAGAGCGCAGTGCCATTCCAGGGACTGCTGCCTGGTCGATGCGCGGGATAGTGAAGAGGGGAATATTTTGTCTGGGTGCAGGATCGGGCCTTCGGATGAGTGCCGGCTAAGCCTGCGGCTTCTCATTGGCCCATTACAAAGGAGCCAGAGCCAATGGGGCAGAGCATCAACTGCACCAAGCACAGAACAACACAGTGTGCGGGATGCCATCTTGGTATGGCAGCTCGTAGTTCGATTATATATTGCAGTAGGGCAGTTGCCGTCGAAAATGCAGCCTAGCAAGCAGTAACATCCATAATCCACAACAGAGCTGTAGAGTGCCACGATCTTCAGGACAGGGAAGCAATTCAAAGTCATGGCAGCGCCGACGTGGGCATGCCTGAATGGGCCCAGGGAGGGTCTTACCTTATCGTCAAGCCATGTTGGAGCTGCACCTGGCAACTTCCCGTGGCAGGGAGAGTGCGCAGTGCCATTACAGGGACTGCTACCCTGCCGATGCACGGGATAGTGAAGAGAGGAGCACTTTGTCCGGGGCCAGGATCGGGGCTTCGGATGCGGGCCGGCCAAGCCTAACGGCTTCTCACTGGACCATTACAAGAGCTAGAGCCAATGGGGGCAGATCATCAAATGCACCAGGCATACAACAACACAGTGTGTGGGCCGCCATCTTGGTATGGCAGCTCGCTCTTCGAATATATTGCAGAAGAGCAGCAGTTGTGGAAAATGCAGCCTAGCAAGCAGTAACATCCATAGTCCACAATAGAGCTGTAGAGTGTCAGGATCTTCAGGGAAGCAATTCAAAGTCATGGCAGCGCCGACGTGCACGTGCCTGAAAGGGCCCATGGAGGGTCTTACCTTATCGTCAAGCCGTATTGGAGCTGCACCTGGACATCTCCCATGGTATGGAGAGGGCGTAGTCCCATTCCAGGGACTGCTGCCTTGCCGATGCGTGGGATAGTTAAGAGACAAGCATTTTGTCCAGGGCCAGGATCGGGCCTTTGGAGGAGGGCCGGCCAAGCCTGCCGGCTTTTCATTGGCCTGTTACAAAGGAGCTAGAGCCAATGGGGCAGAGCATCAACTGCACCAAGCACACAACGGTGTGCAGCAGCCATCTTGGTATGGCAGCTTGCAGTTGGAATATATTGCAGTAGGGCAGTTGCCGTCGAAAATGCAGGCTAGCAAGCAGTAACAGCCATAGTCCACAACAGAGCTGTAGAGTGCCACGATCTTCAGGGCAGGGAAGCAATTCAAAGTCATGGCAGCGCCGACGTGGGTGTGCCCGAAAGGGCCCACGGAGGGTCTTACCTTATCGTTAGGCCGTTTTGGAGCTGCACCTTGCCACCTCCCCTGGTAGGGAGAGGGCCCAGTGCCATTCCAGGGACTGCTGCCTTGCCCATGCGAGGGATAGTTAAGAGACAAGCATTTTGTCCAGGGCCAGGATCGGGTCTTTGGAGGAGGGCCGGCCAAGCCTGCCGGCTACGCATTGGCCTATTACAAAGGAGCTAGAGCCAATGGGGGCAGAGCTTCAACTGCACCAATCACACAACAGTGTGCAGGCAGCCATCTTGGTATGGCAGCTCTCAGTTCGAATATATTTCAGAAGGGCAGTAGCCGTCGAAAATGCAGCCTAGCAAGCAGTAACATCCACAGTCCACAACAGAGCTGTAGAGTGCCACGATCTTCAGGGCAGTGAAGCAATTCAAAGTTATGGCAGCAACGATGTGCATGTGCCTGAAAGGGCCCAGGGAGGGTCTTACCTTATCGTCAAGCCGTGTTGGAGCTGCACCTGGCCACCTCCTGTGGTAGGGAGAGGGCACAGTCCCATTCCAGGGACTGCTGCCTTGCCGATGCGTGGGATAGTTAAGAGACAAGCATTTTGTCCAGGGCCAGGATCGGGCCTTTGGAGGAGGGCCGGCCAAGCCTGCCGGCTTTTCATTGGCCTGTTACAAAGAAGCTAGAGCCAATGGGGGCAGAGCATCAACTGCACCAAGCACACAACGGTGTGCAGCAGCCATCTTGGTATGGCAGCTTGCAGTTGGAATATATTGCAGTAGGGCAGTTGCCATCGAAAATGCAGGCTAGCAAGCAGTAACAGCCATTGTCCACAACAGAGCTGTAGAGTGCCACGATCTTCAGGGCAGGGAAGCAATTCAAAGTCATGGCAGCGCCGATGTGGGTGTGCCCGAAAGGGCCCACGGAGGGTCTTACCTTATCGTCAAGCCGTGTTGGAGCTGCACCTGGCCACCTCCTGTGGTAGGGAGAGGGCACAGTCCCATTCCAGGGACTGCTGCCTTCCCCATGCGCGGGATAGTTAAGAGACAAGCATTTTGTCCAGGGCCAGGATCAGGCCTTTGGAGGAGGGCCGGCCAAGCCTGCCGGTTTCTCATTGGCCCATCACAAGGGAACTAGAGCCGATGGGGGCGAAGCATCAACTGCACCAAGCACACAACAGTGTGCAGGCAGCACATCTTGGTATGGCAGCTTGCAGTTGGAATATATTGCAGTAGGGCAGTTGCCGTCGAAAATGCAGCCTAGCAAGCAGTAACATCCATAGTCCATAACAGAGCTGTAGAGTGCCACGATCTTCAGGGCAGGGAAGCAATTCAATGTCATTGCAGTGCTGACGTGCGTGTGCCTGAAAGGGCCCAGGGAGGGTCTTACCTTATCGTCAAGCCGTGTTGGAGCTGCACCTGGCCACCTCCTGTGGTAGGGAGAGGGCACAGTCCCATTCCAGGGACTGCTGCCTTGCCCATGCGCGGGATAGTTAAGAGGCAAGCATTTTGTCCAGGGCCAGGCCTTTGGAGGAGGGCCGGCCAAGCCTGCCGGCTTCTCATTGGCCCATCACAAGGGAACTAGAGCCGATGGGGGCGAAGCATCAACTGCACCAAGCACACAACAGTGTGCGGGCCGCCATCTTGGTATAGCAGCTCGCAGTTCAATTATATTGCAGAACAGCAGTAGCCATCGAAAATGCAGCCTAGCAAACAGTAACATCCATAATCCACAACAGAGCTGTAGAGTGCCACGATCTTCAGGACAGGGAAGCAATTCAAAGTCATGGCAGCGTCGACGTGGGCGTGCCTGAATGGGCCCAGGGAGGGTCTTACCTTATCGTCAAGCCGTGTTGGAGCTGCACCTGGCCACCTCTGGTGGTAGGGAGAGGGCACAGTCCCATTCCAGGGACTGCTGCCTTGCCCATGAGCGGTATAGTTAAGAGACAAGCATTTTGTCCGTGGCCAGGATCAGGCCTTTCGTGGAGGGCCGGCCAAGCCTGCCAGCTTCTCATTGGCCCATTACAAAGAAGCCAGAGCCAATGGGGTCAGAGCATCAACTGCACCAAGCACACAACAACACATTGTGTAGGCCGCCATCTTGGTATGGCAGCTCACAGTTCGAATATATTGCAGAAGGGCAGTAGGCGTCGAAAATGCAGCCTAGCAAGCTGTAACATCCACAGTCCACAACAGAGCTGTAGAGTGCCACGATCTTCAGGGGAGGGAAGTAATTCAATGTCATGGCAGCGACGATGTGCGTGTGCCTGAAAGGGCCCAGGGAGGGTCTTACCTTATTGTCAAGCCATGTTGGAGCTGCACCTGGCAACTTCCCGTGGCAGGGAGAGTGTGCAGTGCCATTACAGGGACTGCTACCCTGCCGATGCACGGGATAGTGAAGAGAGGAGCACTTTGTCCGGGGCCATGATTGGGGCTTTGGATGAGAGCCGGCCAAGCCTTACGGCTTCTCACTGGACCATTACAAGAGCTAGAGCCAATGGGGGCAGAGCATCAACTGCACCAAGCATACAACAACACTGTGTGTGGGCCGCCATCTTGGTATGGCAGCTCGCTGTTCGAATATATTGCAGAAGAGCAGTAGTCGTGCAAAATGCAGCCTAGCAAGCAGTAACATCCATAGTCCACAACAGAGCTGTAGAGTGCCAGGATCTTCAGGGAAGCAATTCAAAGTCATGGCAATGCCGACGTGCACGTGCCTGAAAGGGCCCATGGAGGGTCTTACCTTATCGTCAAGCCGTGTTGGAGCTGCACCTGGACATCTCCCATGATATGGAGAGGGCGTAGTCCCATTCCATTCATGGCAGCGTTGACGTGGGCGTGCCTGAATGGGCCCAGGGAGGGTCTTACCTTATCGGCTGCCTTGCCGATGCATGGGATAGTTAAGAGACAAGCATTTTGTCCAGGGCCAGGATCGGGCCTTTGGAGGAGGGCCGGCCAAGCCTGCCGGCTTTTCATTGGCCTGTTATAAAGGAGCTAGAGCCAATGGGGGCAGAGCATCAACTGCACCAAGCACACAACGGTGTGCAGCAGCCATCTTGGTATGGCAGCTTGCTCTTGGAATATATTGCAGTAGGGCAGTTGCCGTCGAAAAAATGCAGGCTAGCAAGCAGTAACAGCCATAGTCCACAACAGAGCTGTAGAGTGCCACGATCTTCAGGGCAGGGAAGCAATTCAAAGTCATGGCAGCGCCGACGTGGGTGTGCCCGAACGAGCCTACGGAGGGTCTAACCTTATCGTTAGGCCGTGTTGGAGCTGCACCTTGCCATCTCCCGTGGTAGGGAGAGGGCCCAGTCCCATTCCAGGCACTGCTGCCTTGCCCATGCGAGGGATAGTTAAGAGACAAGCATTTTGTCCAGGGCCAGGATCAGGCCTTTGGAGGAGGGCTGGCCAAGCCTGCCGGCTTCTCATTGGCCCATTACAAAGGAGCTAGAGCCAATGTGGGCAGAGATTAAACTGCACCAAGCACACAACAAGACAGTGTGCGGGCCGCCATCTTGGTATGGCAGCTCTCAGTTCGAATATATTTCAGAAGGGCAGTAGCCGTCGGAAATGCAGCCTAGCAAGCAGTAACATCCACAGTCCACTACAGAGCTGTAGAGTGCCACGATCTTCAGGGCAAGGAAGCAATTCAATGTCATGGCAGCTACGGTGTGCGTGTGCCTGAAAGGGCCCAGGGAGGGTCTTACCTTATCGTCAAGCCATGTTGAAGCTGCATCTGTCAACCTCCCGTGGTAGGGAGAGAGCGCAGTGCCATTCCAGGGACTGCTGCCTGGTCGATGCGCAGGATATTGAAGAGAGGAACATTTTGTCTGGGTGCAGGATCGGGCCTTCGGATAAGGGCCGGCTAAGCCTGCGGCTTCTCATTGGCCCATTACAAAGGAGCCAGAGCCAATGGGGGCGGAGCATCAACTGCACCAAGCACAGAACAACACAGTGTGCGGGCTGCCATCTTGGTATGGCAGCTCGTAGTTCGAATATATTGCAGTAGGGCAGTTGCCGTCGAAAATTCAGCCTAGCAAGCAGTAACATCCATAATCCACAACAGAGCTGTAGAGTGCCACGATCTTCAGGACAGGGAAGCAATTCAAAGTCATGGCAGCGCCAACGTGGGCGTGCCTGAATGGGCCCAGGGAGAGTCTTACCTTATCGTCAAGCCGTATTGGAGCTGCACCTGGACATCTCCCATGGCATGGAGAGGGCGTAGTCCCATTCCAGGGACTGCTGCCTTGCCGATGCGTGGGATAGTTAAGAGACAAGCATTTTGTCCAGGGCCAGGATCGGGCCTTTGGAGGAGGGCCGGCCAAGCCTGCCGGCTTTTCATTGGCCTGTTACAAAGGAGCTAGAGCCAATGGGGCAGAGCATCAACTGCACCAAGCACACAACGGTGTGCAGCAGCCATCTTGGTATGGCAGCTTGCAGTTGGAATATATTGCAGTAGGGCAGTTGCCGTCGAAAATGCAGGCTAGCAAGCAGTAACAGCCATAGTCCACAACAGAGCTGTAGAGTGCCACGATCTTCAGGGCAGGGAAGCAATTCAAAGTCATGGCAGCGCCGACGTGGGTGTGCCCGAAAGGGCCCACGGAGGGTCTTACCTTATCGTTAGGCCGTGTTGGAGCTGCACCTTGCCACCTCCCGTGGTAGGGAGAGGGCCCTGTCCCATTCCAGGGACTGCTGCCTTGCCCATGCGAGGGATAGTTAAGAGACAAGCATTTTGTCCAGGGCCAGGATCGGGTCTTTGGAGGAGGGCCGGCCAAGCCTGCCGGCTACGCATTGGCCTATTACAAAGGAGCTAGAGCCAATGGGGGCAGAGCATCAACTGCACCAATCACACAACAGTGTGCAGGCAGCCATCTTGGTATGGCAGCTCTCAGTTCGAATATATTTCAGAAGGGCAGTAGCCGTCGAAAATGCAGCCTAGCAAGCAGTAACATCCACAGTCCACAACAGAGCTGTAGAGTGCCACGATCTTCAGGGCAGTGAAGCAATTCAAAGTTATGGCAGCAACGATGTGCATGTGCCTGAAAGGGCCCAGGGAGGGTCTTACCTTATCGTCAAGCCGTGTTGGAGCTGCACCTGGCCACCTCCTGTGGTAGGGAGAGGGCACAGTCCCATTCCAGGGACTGCTGCCTTGCCGATGCGTGGGATAGTTAAGAGACAAGCATTTTGTCCAGGGCCAGGATCGGGCCTTTGGAGGAGGGCCGGCCAAGCCTGCCGGCTTTTCATTGGCCTGTTACAAAGAAGCTAGAGCCAATGCGGCAGAGCATCAACTGCACCAAGCACACAACGGTGTGCAGCAGCCATCTTGGTATGGCAGCTCTCAGTTCGAATATATTTCAGAAGGGCAGTAGCCGTCGGAAATTTAGCCTAGCAAGCAGTAACATTCACAGTCCACTACAGAGCTGTAGAGTGCCACGATCTTCAGGGCAAGGAAGCAATTCAATGTCATGGCAGCTACGGTGTGCGTGTGCCTGAAAGGGCCCAGGGAGGGTCTTACCTTATCGTCAAGCCATGTTGAAGCTGCATCTGGCAACCTCCCGTGGTAGGGAGAGAGCGCAGTGCCATTCCAGGGACTGCTGCCTGGTCGATGCGCGGGATAGTGAAGAGAGGAACATTTTGTCTGGGTGCAGGATCGGGCCTTCGGATGAGGGCCGGCTAAGCCTGCGGCTTCTCATTGGCCCATTACAAAGGAGCCAGAGCCAATGGGGCACAGATTCAAAAGCACCAAGCACAGAACAACACAGTGTGCGGGCTGCCATCTTGGTATGGCAGCTCGTAGTTCGAATATATTGCAGTAGGGCAGTTGCCGTCGAAAATGCAGCCTAGCAAGCAGTAACATCCATAATCCACAACAGAGCTGTAGAGTGCCACGATCTTCAGGACAGGGAAGCAATTCAAAGTCATGGCAGCGCCGAGTGGGCGTGCCTGAAAGGGCCCAGGGAGGGTCTTACCTTATCGTCAATCCGTGTTGGAGCTGCACCTGGCCACCTCCTGTGGTAGGGAGAGGGCACAGTCCCATTCCAGGGACTGCTGCCTTGCCCAAGCGCGGGATAGTTAAGAGACAAGCATTTTGTCCAGGGCCAGGATCAGGCCTTTGGAGGAGGGCCGGCCAAGCCTGCCGGCTTCTCATTGGCCCATCACAAGGGAGCTAGAACCGATGGGGGCGAAGCATCAACTGCACCAAGCACACAACAGTGTGCAGGCAGCACATCTTGGTATGGCAGCTTGCAGTTGGAATATATTGCAGTAGGGCAGTTGCCGTCGAAAATGCAGCCTAGCAAGCAGTAACATCCATAGTCCATAACAGAGCTGTAGAGTGCCACGATCTTCAGGACAGGGAAGCAATTCAATGTCATGGCAGTGCTGACGTGCGTGTGCCTGAAAGGGCCCAGGGAGGGTCTTACCTTATCGTCAAGCCGTGTTGGAGCTGCACCTGGCCACCTCCTCTGGTAGGGAGAGGGCACAATCCCATTCCAGGGACTGCTGCCTTGCCCATGCGCGGGATAGTTAAGAGACAAGCATTTTGTCCAGGGCCAGGATCAGGCCTTTGGAGGAGAGCCGGCCAAGCCTGCCGGCTTCTCATTGGCCCATTACAAAGGAGCTAGAGCCAATGGGGGCAGAGCATCAACTGCACCAAGCAACACAACAGTGTGTAGGCAGCACATCTTGGTATGGCAGCTTGCAGTTGGAATATATTGCAGTAGGGCAGTTGCCGTTGAAAATGGAGCCTAGCAAGCAGTAACATCCACAGTCCACAACAGAGCTGTAGAGTGCCACGATCTTCAGGGCAGGGAAGCAATTCTAAGTCATGGCAGTGCTGACGTGCGTGTGCTTGAAAGAGCCCAGGGAGGGTCTTACCTTATCGTCAAGCCGAGTTGGAGCTGCACCTGGCCACCTCCTCTGGTAGGGAGAGCGCACAGTCCCATTCCAGAGACTGCTGCCTTGCCCATGCGCGGGATAGTTAAGTTGTCCAGGGCCAGGATCAGGCCTTTGGAGGAGGCCCGGCCAAGCCTGCCGGCTTTTCATTGGCCTGTTACAAAGGAGCTAGAGCCAATGGGGGCAGAGCATCAAATGCACCAAGCACACAACGGTGTGCAGCAGCCATCTTGGTATGGCAGCTTGCTGTTGGAATATATTGCAGTAGGGCAGTTGCCGTCGAAAAAATGCAGGCTAGCAAGCAGTAACAGCCATAGTCCACAACAGAGCTGTAGAGTGCCAGGATCTTCAGGGCAGGGAAACAATTAAAAGTCATGGCAGTGCTGACGTGCGTGTGCCTGAAAGGGCCCAGGGAGGGTCTTACCTTATCGTCAAGCCGTGTTGGAGCTGCACCTGGCCACCTCCTGTGGTAGGGAGAGGGCACAGTCCCATTCCAGGGACTGCTGCCTTGCCCATGCGCGGGATAGTTAAGAGACAAGCATTTTGTCCAGGGCCAGGATCAGGCCTTCGGAGGAGGGCCAGCCAAACCTGCCGGCTTCTCATTGGCCCATTACAAAGGAGCTAGAGCCAATGGGGGCAGAGCATCAACTGCACCAATCACACAACAGTGTGCAGGCAGCACATCTTGGTATGGCAGCTTGCAGTTGGAATATATTGCAGTAGGGCAGTTGTCGTTGAAAATGGAGCCTAGCAAGCAGTAACATCCACAGTCCACAACAGAGCTGTAGAGTGCCACGATCTTCAGGGCAGGGAAGCAATTCTAAGTCATGGCAGTGCTGACGTGCGTGTGCCTGAAAGGGCCCAGGGAGGGTCTTACCTTATCGTCAAGCCATGTTGGAGCTGCACCTGGCCACCCCCTGTGGTAGCGAGAGGGCACAGTCCCATTCCAGGGACTGCTGCCTTGCCCATGCGCGGGATAGTTAGGAGACAAGCATTTTGTCCAGGGCCAGGTTCAGGCCTTTGGAGGATGGCCGGCCAAGCCTGCCGACTTGTCATTGGCCCATTACAAAGGAGCCAGAGCCAATGGGGTCAGAGCATTAACTGCACCAAACACACAACAACACAGTGTGCAGGCCGCCATCTTGGTATGGCAGCTCACAGTTCGAATATATTGCAGAAGGGCAGTAGGTGTAGAAAATGCAGCCTAGCAAGCAGTAAAATCCACAGTGCTGTAGAGTGTCACGATCTTCAGGGCAGGGAAGCAATTCAATTTCATGGCAGCGACGATGTGCGTGTGCCTGAAAGGGCCCAGGGAGGGTCTTACCTTATCATCAAGCCGTATTGGAGGTGCACCTGGCAGCCTCCCGTGGTAGAGAGTGGGCGCAGTGCCATTCAAGGGACTGCTGTCTTGCCGATGAGTGGGATAGTTAAGAGACAAGCATTTTGTCCAGAGCCAGGATCAGGCCTTTGAAGGAGGGCTGGCCAAGCCTGCCGGCTTCTCATTGGCCCATTACAAAGGAGCTAGAGCCAATGTGGGCAGAGGTTAAACTGCACCAAGCACACAACAAGACAGTGTGCAGGCCGCCATCTTGGTATGGCAGCTCTCAGTTCGAATATATTTCAGAAGGGCAGTAGCCGTCGGAAATGCAGCCTAGCAAGCAATAACATCCACAGTCCACTACAGAGCTGTAGAGTGCCACGATCTTCAGGGCAAGGAAGCAATTCAACGTCATGGCAGCTACGGTGTGCGTGTGCCTGAAAGGGCCCAGGGAGGGTCTTACCTTATCGTCAAGCCATGTTGAAGCTGCATCTGGCAACCTCCCGTGGTAGGGAGAGAGCGCAGTGCCATTCCAGGGACTGCTGCCTGGTCGATGCGCGGGATAGTGAAGAGGGGAATATTTTGTCTGGGTGCAGGATCGGGCCTTCGGATGAGTGCCGGCTAAGCCTGCGGCTTCTCATTGGCCCATTACAAAGGAGCCAGAGCCAATGGGGCAGAGCATCAACTGCACCAAGCACAGAACAACACAGTGTGCGGGATGCCATCTTGGTATGGCAGCTCGTAGTTCGATTATATATTGCAGTAGGGCAGTTGCCGTCGAAAATGCAGCCTAGCAAGCAGTAACATCCATAATCCACAACAGAGCTGTAGAGTGCCACGATCTTCAGGACAGGGAAGCAATTCAAAGTCATGGCAGCGCCGACGTGGGCATGCCTGAATGGGCCCAGGGAGGGTCTTACCTTATCGTCAAGCCATGTTGGAGCTGCACCTGGCAACTTCCCGTGGCAGGGAGAGTGCGCAGTGCCATTACAGGGACTGCTACCCTGCCGATGCACGGGATAGTGAAGAGAGGAGCACTTTGTCCGGGGCCAGGATCGGGGCTTCGGATGCGGGCCGGCCAAGCCTAACGGCTTCTCACTGGACCATTACAAGAGCTAGAGCCAATGGGGGCAGATCATCAAATGCACCAGGCATACAACAACACAGTGTGTGGGCCGCCATCTTGGTATGGCAGCTCGCTCTTCGAATATATTGCAGAAGAGCAGCAGTTGTGGAAAATGCAGCCTAGCAAGCAGTAACATCCATAGTCCACAATAGAGCTGTAGAGTGTCAGGATCTTCAGGGAAGCAATTCAAAGTCATGGCAGCGCCGACGTGCACGTGCCTGAAAGGGCCCATGGAGGGTCTTACCTTATCGTCAAGCCGTATTGGAGCTGCACCTGGACATCTCCCATGGTATGGAGAGGGCGTAGTCCCATTCCAGGGACTGCTGCCTTGCCGATGCGTGGGATAGTTAAGAGACAAGCATTTTGTCCAGGGCCAGGATCGGGCCTTTGGAGGAGGGCCGGCCAAGCCTGCCGGCTTTTCATTGGCCTGTTACAAAGGAGCTAGAGCCAATGGGGCAGAGCATCAACTGCACCAAGCACACAACGGTGTGCAGCAGCCATCTTGGTATGGCAGCTTGCAGTTGGAATATATTGCAGTAGGGCAGTTGCCGTCGAAAATGCAGGCTAGCAAGCAGTAACAGCCATAGTCCACAACAGAGCTGTAGAGTGCCACGATCTTCAGGGCAGGGAAGCAATTCAAAGTCATGGCAGCGCCGACGTGGGTGTGCCCGAAAGGGCCCACGGAGGGTCTTACCTTATCGTTAGGCCGTTTTGGAGCTGCACCTTGCCACCTCCCCTGGTAGGGAGAGGGCCCAGTGCCATTCCAGGGACTGCTGCCTTGCCCATGCGAGGGATAGTTAAGAGACAAGCATTTTGTCCAGGGCCAGGATCGGGTCTTTGGAGGAGGGCCGGCCAAGCCTGCCGGCTACGCATTGGCCTATTACAAAGGAGCTAGAGCCAATGGGGGCAGAGCTTCAACTGCACCAATCACACAACAGTGTGCAGGCAGCCATCTTGGTATGGCAGCTCTCAGTTCGAATATATTTCAGAAGGGCAGTAGCCGTCGAAAATGCAGCCTAGCAAGCAGTAACATCCACAGTCCACAACAGAGCTGTAGAGTGCCACGATCTTCAGGGCAGTGAAGCAATTCAAAGTTATGGCAGCAACGATGTGCATGTGCCTGAAAGGGCCCAGGGAGGGTCTTACCTTATCGTCAAGCCGTGTTGGAGCTGCACCTGGCCACCTCCTGTGGTAGGGAGAGGGCACAGTCCCATTCCAGGGACTGCTGCCTTGCCGATGCGTGGGATAGTTAAGAGACAAGCATTTTGTCCAGGGCCAGGATCGGGCCTTTGGAGGAGGGCCGGCCAAGCCTGCCGGCTTTTCATTGGCCTGTTACAAAGAAGCTAGAGCCAATGGGGGCAGAGCATCAACTGCACCAAGCACACAACGGTGTGCAGCAGCCATCTTGGTATGGCAGCTTGCAGTTGGAATATATTGCAGTAGGGCAGTTGCCATCGAAAATGCAGGCTAGCAAGCAGTAACAGCCATTGTCCACAACAGAGCTGTAGAGTGCCACGATCTTCAGGGCAGGGAAGCAATTCAAAGTCATGGCAGCGCCGATGTGGGTGTGCCCGAAAGGGCCCACGGAGGGTCTTACCTTATCGTCAAGCCGTGTTGGAGCTGCACCTGGCCACCTCCTGTGGTAGGGAGAGGGCACAGTCCCATTCCAGGGACTGCTGCCTTCCCCATGCGCGGGATAGTTAAGAGACAAGCATTTTGTCCAGGGCCAGGATCAGGCCTTTGGAGGAGGGCCGGCCAAGCCTGCCGGTTTCTCATTGGCCCATCACAAGGGAACTAGAGCCGATGGGGGCGAAGCATCAACTGCACCAAGCACACAACAGTGTGCAGGCAGCACATCTTGGTATGGCAGCTTGCAGTTGGAATATATTGCAGTAGGGCAGTTGCCGTCGAAAATGCAGCCTAGCAAGCAGTAACATCCATAGTCCATAACAGAGCTGTAGAGTGCCACGATCTTCAGGGCAGGGAAGCAATTCAATGTCATTGCAGTGCTGACGTGCGTGTGCCTGAAAGGGCCCAGGGAGGGTCTTACCTTATCGTCAAGCCGTGTTGGAGCTGCACCTGGCCACCTCCTGTGGTAGGGAGAGGGCACAGTCCCATTCCAGGGACTGCTGCCTTGCCCATGCGCGGGATAGTTAAGAGGCAAGCATTTTGTCCAGGGCCAGGCCTTTGGAGGAGGGCCGGCCAAGCCTGCCGGCTTCTCATTGGCCCATCACAAGGGAACTAGAGCCGATGGGGGCGAAGCATCAACTGCACCAAGCACACAACAGTGTGCGGGCCGCCATCTTGGTATAGCAGCTCGCAGTTCAATTATATTGCAGAACAGCAGTAGCCATCGAAAATGCAGCCTAGCAAGCAGTAACATCCATAGTCCACAACAGAGCTGTAGAGTGCCACGATCTTCAGGGCAGGGAAGCAATTCAAAGTCATGGCAGTGCTGACGTGCGCGTGCCTGAAAGGGCCCAAGGAGGGTCTTACCTTATCGTCAAGCCGTGTTGGAGCTGCACCTGGCCACCTCCTGTGGTAGGGAGAGGGCACAGCCCCATTCCAGGGACTGCTACCTTGCCCATGCGCGGGATAGTTAAGAGACAAGCATTTTGTCCAGGGCCAGGATCAGGGCTTTGGAGGAGGGCTGGCCAAGCCTGCCGGCTTCTCATTGGCCCATTACAAAGGAGCTAGAGCCAATGGGGGCAGAGGTTAAACTGCACCAAGCACACAACAAGACAGTGTGCGGGCCGCCATCTTGGTATGGCAGCTCTCAGTTCGAATATATTTCAGAAGGGCAGTAGCCGTCGGAAATGCAGCCTAGCAAGCAGTAACATCCACAGTCCACTACAGAGCTGTAGAGTGCCACGATCTTCAGGGCAAGGAAGCAAGTCAATGTCATGGCAGCGCCGACGTGGGCATGCCTGAATGGGCCCAGGGAGGGTCTTACCTTATCGTCAAGCCATGTTGGAGCTGCACCTGGCCACCCCCTGTGGTAGCGAGAGGGCACAGTCCCATTCCAGGGACTGCTGCCTTGCCCATGCGCGGGATAGTTAGGAGACAAGCATTTTGTCCAGGGCCAGGTTCAGGCCTTTGGAGGTTGGCCGGCCAATCCTGCTGACTTGTCATTGGCCCATTACAAAGGAGCCAGAGCCAATGGGGTCAGAGCATTAACTGCACCAAACACACAACAACACAGTGTGCAGGCCGCCATCTTGGTATGGCAGCTCACAGTTCGAATATATTGCAGAAGGGCAGTAGGTGTAGAAAATGCAGCCTAGCAAGCAGTAAAATCCACAGTGCTGTAGAGTGTCACGATCTTCAGGGCAGGGAAGCAATTCAATTTCATGGCAGCGACGATGTGCGTGTGCCTGAAAGGGCCCAGGGAGGGTCTTACCTTATCATCAAGCCGTATTGGAGGTGCACCTGGCAGCCTCCCGTGGTAGAGAGTGGGCGCAGTGCCATTCAAGGGACTGCTGTCTTGCCGATGAGTGGGATAGTTAAGAGACAAGCATTTTGTCCAGAGCCAGGATCAGGCCTTTGAAGGAGGGCTGGCCAAGCCTGCCGGCTTCTCATTGGCCCATTACAAAGGAGCTCGAGCCAATGTGGGCAGAGGTTAAACTGCACCAAGCACACAACAAGACAGTGTGCAGGCCGCCATCTTGGTATGGCAGCTCTCAGTTCGAATATATTTCAGAAGGGCAGTAGCCGTCGGAAATGCAGCCTAGCAAGCAATAACATCCACAGTCCACTACAGAGCTGTAGAGTGCCACGATCTTCAGGGCAAGGAAGCAATTCAATGTCATGGCAGCTACGGTGTGCGTGTGCCTGAAAGGGCCCAGGGAGGGTCTTACCTTATCGTCAAGCCATGTTGAAGCTGCATCTGGCAACCTCCCGTGGTAGGGAGAGAGCGCAGTGCCATTCCAGGGACTGCTGCCTGGTCGATGCGCGGGATAGTGAAGAGGGGAACATTTTGTCTGGGTGCAGGATCGGGCCTTCGGATGAGTGCTGGCTAAGCCTGCGGCTTCTCATTGGCCCATTACAAAGGAGCCAGAGCCAATGGGGCAGAGCATCAACTGCACCAAGCACAGAACAACACAGTGTGCGGGCTGCCATCTTGGTATGGCAGCTCGTAGTTCGATTATATATTGCAGTAGGGCAGTTGCCGTCGTAAATGCAGCCTAGCAAGCAGTAACATCCATAATCCACAACAGAGCTGTAGAGTGCCACGATCTTCAGGACAGGGAAGCAATTCAAAGTCATGGCAGCGCCGACGTGGGCATGCCTGAATGGGCCCAGGGAGGGTCTTACCTTATCGTCAAGCCATGTTGGAGCTGCACCTGGCCACCCCCTGTGGTAGCGAGAGGGCACAGTCCCATTCCAGGGACTGCTGCCTTGCCCATGCGCGGGATAGTTAGGAGACAAGCATTTTGTCCAGGGCCAGGTTCAGGCCTTTGGAGGTTGGCCGGCCAAGCCTGCTGACTTGTCATTGGCCCATTACAAAGGAGCCAGAGCCAATGGGGTCAGAGCATTAACTGCACCAAACACACAACAACACAGTGTGCAGGCCGCCATCTTGGTATGGCAGCTCACAGTTCGAATATATTGCAGAAGGGCAGTAGGTGTAGAAAATGCAGCCTAGCAAGCAGTAAAATCCACAGTGCTGTAGAGTGTCACGATCTTCAGGGCAGGGAAGCAATTCAATTTCATGGCAGCGACGATGTGCGTGTGCCTGAAAGGACCCAGGGAGGGTCTTACCTTATCATCAAGCCGTATTGGAGGTGCACCTGGCAGCCTCCCGTGGTAGAGTGTGGGCGCAGTGCCATTCAAGGGACTGCTGTCTTGCCGATGAGTGGGATAGTTAAGAGACAAGCATTTTGTCCAGAGCCAGGATCAGGCCTTTGAAGGAGGGCTGGCCAAGCCTGCCGGCTTCTCATTGGCCCATTACAAAGGAGCTAGAGCCAATGTGGGCAGAGGTTAAACTGCACCAAGCACACAACAAGACAGTGTGCAGGCCGCCATCTTGGTATGGCAGCTCTCAGTTCGAATATATTTCAGAAGGGCAGTAGCCGTCGGAAATGCAGCCTAGCAAGCAATAACATCCACAGTCCACTACAGAGCTGTAGAGTGCCACGATCTTCAGGGCAAGGAAGCAATTCAATGTCATGGCAGCTACGGTGTGCGTGTGCCTGAAAGGGCCCAGGGAGGGTCTTACCTTATCGTCAAGCCATGTTGAAGCTGCATCTGGCAACCTCCCGTGGTAGGGAGAGAGCGCAGTGCCATTCCAGGGACTGCTGCCTGGTCGATGCGCGGGATAGTGAAGAGGGGAACATTTTGTCTGGGTGCAGGATCGGGCCTTCGGATGAGTGCCGGCTAAGCCTGCGGCTTCTCATTGGCCCATTACAAAGGAGCCAGAGCCAATGGGGCAGAGCATCAACTGCACCAAGCACAGAACAACACAGTGTGCGGGCTGCCATCTTGGTATGGCAGCTCGTAGTTCGATTATATATTGCAGTAGGGCAGTTGCCGTCGAAAATGCAGCCTAGCAAGCAGTAACATCCATAATCCACAACAGAGCTGTAGAGTGCCACGATCTTCAGGACAGGGAAGCAATTCAAAGTCATGGCAGCGCCGACGTGGGCATGCCTGAATGGGCCCAGGGAGGGTCTTAACTTATCGTCAAGCCGTGTTGGAGCTGCACCTGGCCACCTCCTGTGGTAGGGAGAGGGCACAGTCCCATTCCAGGGACTGCTGCCTTCCCGATGCGTGGGATAGTTAAGAGACAAGCATTTTGTCCAGGGCCAGGATCGGGCCTTTGGAGGAGGGCCGGCCAAGCCTGCCGGCTTTTCATTAGCCTGTTACAAAGAAGCTAGAGCCAATGGGGCAGTGCATCAACTGCACCAAGCACACAACGGTGTGCAGCAGCCATCTTGGTATGGCAGCTTGCAGTTGCAACATATTGCAGTAGGGCAGTTGCCTTCGAAAATGCAGGCTAGCAAGCAGTAACAGCCATAGTCCACAACAGAGCTGTAGAGTGCCACGATCTTCAGGGCAGGGAAGCAATTCAAAGTCATGGCAGCGCCGACGTGGGTGTGCCCGAAAGGGCCCACGGAGGGTCTTACCTTATCGTTAGGCCGTGTTGGAGCTGCACCTTGCCACCTCCCGTGGTAGGGAGAGGGCCCAGTCCCATTCCAGGGACTGCTGCCTTGCCCATGTGAGGGATAGTTAAGAGACAAGCATTTTGTCCAGGGCCAGGATCGGGGCTTTGGAGGAGGGCCGGCCAAGCCTGCCGGCTACACATTGGCCTATTACAAAGGAGCTAGACCCAATGGGGGCAGAGCATCAACTGCACCAATAACACAACAGTGTGCAGGCAGCCATCTTGGTATGGCAGCTCTCAGTTCGAATATATTTCAGAAGGGCAGAAGCCGTCGAAAATTCAGCCTAGCAAGCAGTAACATCCACAGTTCACAACAGAGCTGTAGAGTGCCACGATCTTCAGGGCAGTGAAGCAATTCAAAGTTATGGCAGCAACGATGTGCATGTGCCTGAAAGGGCCCAGGGAGGGTCTTACCTTATCGTCAAGCCGTGTTGGAGCTGCACCTGGCCACCTCCTCTGGTAGGGAGAGGGCACAATCCCATTCCAGGGACTGCTGCCTTGCCCATGCGCTGGATAGTTAAGAGACAAGCATTTTGTCCAGGGCCAGGATCAGGCCTTTGGAGGAGGGCCGGCCAAGCCTGCCGGCTTCTCATTGGCCCATTACAAAGGAGCTAGAGCCAATGGGGGCAGAGCATCAACTGCACCAAGCACACAACAGTGTGTAGGCAGCACATCTTGGTATGGCAGCTTGCAGTTGGAATATATTGCAGTAGGGCAGTTGCCGTTGAAAATGCAGCCTAGCAAGCAGTAACATCCACAGTCCACAACAGAGCTGTAGAGTGCCACGATCTTCAGGGCAGGGAAGCAATTCTAAGTCATGGCAGTGCTGACGTGCGTGTGCCTGAAAGGGCCCAGGGAGGGTCTTACCTTATCGTCAAGCCGTGTTGGAGCTGCACCTGGCCACCTCCTGTGGTAGCGAGAGGGCACAGTCCCATTCCAGGGACTGCTGCCTTGCCCATGCGCGGGATAGTTAAGAGACAAGCATTTTGTCCAGGGCCAGGATCAGGCCTTTGGAGGAGGGCCGGCCAAGCCTGCCGACTTGTCATTGGCCCATTACAAAGGAGCCAGAGCCAATGGGGGTAGAGCATCAACTGCACCAAACACACAACAACATAGTGTGCAGGCTGCCATCTTGGTATGGCAGCTCACAGTTGGAATATGTTGGAGAAGGGCAGTAGGTGTTGAAAATGCAGCCTAGCAAGCAGTAAAATCCACAGTCCACAACAGTGCTGTAGAGTGTCACGATCTTCAGGGCAGGGAAGCAATTCAATTTCATGGCAGCGACGATGTGCGTGTGCCTGAAAGGCCCAGGGAGGGTCTTACCTTATCATCAAGCCGTATTGGAGCTGCACCTGGCAGCCTCCCATGGTAGAGAGTGGGCGCAGTGCCATTCAAGGGACTGCTGTCTTGCCGATGAGTGGGATAGTTAAGAGACAAGCATTTTGTCCAGGGCCAGGATCAGGCCTTTGGAGGAGGGCTGGCCAAGCCTGCCGGCTTCTCATTGGCCCATTACAAAGGAGCTAGAGCCAATGTGGGCAGAGGTTAAACTGCACCAAGCACACAACAAGACAGTGTGCGGGCCGCCATCTTGGTATGGCAGCTCTCAGTTCGAATATATTTCAGAAGGGCAGTAGCCGTCGGAAATGCAGCCTAGAAAGCAGTAACATCCATAATCCACAACAGAGCTGTAGAGTGTCACGATCTTCAGGGCAGGGAAGCAATTCAATTTCATGGCAGCGACGATGTGCGTGTGCCTGAAAGGGCCCAGGGAGGGTCTTACCTTATCATCAAGCCGTATTGGAGCTCCACCTGGCAGCCTCCCGTGGTAGAGAGTGGGCGCAGTGCCATTCAAGGGACAGCTGTCTTGCCGATGAGTGGGATAGTGAAAAGAGGAGCATTTTGTCTGGGCCAGGATCAGGCCTTTGGAGGAGGGCTGGTGAAGCATGCCAGCTTGTCATTGGCCCATTACAAAGAAGTCAGAGCCAATGGGGGCAGAGCATCAACTGCACCAAACACACAACAACACAGTGTGCAGGCCGCCATCTTGGTATGGCAGCTCACAGTTCGAATATGTTGGAGAAGGGCTTTAGGTGTTGAAAATGCAGCCTAGCAAGCAGTAAAATCCACAGTCCACAACAGTGCTGTAGAGTGTCACGATCTTCAGGGCAGGGAAGCAATTCAATTTCATGGCAGCGACGATGTGCGTGTGCCTGAAAGTGCCCATGGAGGGTCTTACCTTATCAAGCCGTATTGGAGCTCCACCTGGCAGCCTCCCGTGGTAGAGAGTGTGCGCAGTGCCATTCAAGGGACAGCTGTCTTGCCGATGAGTGGGATAGTGAAAAGAGGAGCATTTTGTCTGGGCCAGGATCAGGCCTTTGGAGGAGGGCTGGCGAAGCATGCCAGCTTGTCATTGGCCCATTACAAAGAAGTCAGAGCCAATGGGGGCAAAGCATCAACTGCACCAAACACACAACAACACAGTGTGCAGGCCGCCATCTTGGTATGGCAGCTCACAGTTCGAATATGTTGGAGAAGGGCAGTAGGTGTTGAAAATGCAGCCTAGCAAGCAGTAACATCCACATTCCACAACAGTGCTGTAGAGTGTCACGATCTTCAGGGCAGGGAAGCAATTCAATTTCATGGCAGCGAGTATGTGTGTGTGCCTGAAAGGGCCCAGGGAGGGTCTTACCTTATCATCAAGCTGTGTTGGAGCTGCACCTGGCAACCTCCCATGGTAGGGAGAGTGCACAGTGCCATTACAGGGACTGGTACCCTGCCGGTGCATGGGATAGTGAAGAGAGGAGCACTTTGTCCGGGCCAGGATTGGGGCTTCGGATGAGGGCCGGCCAAGCCTAACGTCTTCTCACTGGACCATTACAAAAGAGCTAGAGCCAATTGGGGCAGAGCATCAACTGCACCAAGCACACAACAACAGTGAGCGGGCCGCCATCTTGGTATAGCAGCTCGCAGTTCAATTATATTGCAGAAGAGCAGTAGCCATCGAAAATGCAGCCCAGCAAGCAGTAACATCCATAGTCCACAACAGAGCTATAGAGTGCCACAATTTTCAGGGCAGGGAAGCAATTCAAAGTCATGGCGGTGATGACGTGCGCGTGCCTGAAAGGGCCCAGGGAGGGTCTTACCTTATCGTCAAGCCGTGCTGGAACTGCACCTGGCCACATCCTGTGGTAGGGAGAGGACAGTCCCATTCCAGGGAGTGCTGCCTTGCCCATGCGCGGGATAGTTTAGAGACAAGCATTTTGTCCAGGGCCAGGATCAGGCCTTTGGAGGAGGGCCGGCCAAGCCTGCCTGCTTCTCATTGGCCCATTACAAAGGAGCTAGAGCCAATGTGGGCAGAGGTTAAACTGCACCAAGCACACAACAAGACAGTGTGCGGGCCGCCATCTTGGTATGGCAGCTCTCAGTTCGAATATATTTCAGAAGGGCAGTAGCCGTCGGAAATGGAGCCAAGCAAGCAGTAACATCCACAGTCCACTACAGAGCTGTAGAGTGCCACAATCTTCAGGGCAAGGAAGCAATTCAATGTCATGGCAGCGACGGTGTTTGTGTGCCTGAAAGGGCCCAGGGGGGGTCTTACCTCATCGTCAAGCCATGTTGAAGCTGCACCTGGCAACCTACCGTGGTAGGGAGAGAGCGCAGTGCCATTCCAGGGACTGCTGCCTGGTCGATGCGCGGGATAGTGAAGAGAGGAACATTTTGTCTGGGTACAGGATCGGGCATTCGGAGGAGGGCCGGCCAAGCCTGCCGGCTTCTCATTGGCCAATTACAAAGGAGCCAGAGCCAATGGGGGCAGAGCATCAACTGCACCAAGCACAGAACAACACAGTCTGCGGGCTGCCATCTTGGTATGGCAGCTCATAGTTCGAATATATTGCAGGAGGGCAGTTGGCGTCGAAAATGCAGCCTAGCAAACAGTAACATCCATAATCCACAACAGAGCTGTAGAGTGCCACGATCTTCAGGACAGGGAAGCAATTCAAAGTCATGGCAGCGTCGACGTGGGCGTGCCTGAATGGGCCCAGGGAGGGTCTTACCTTATCGTCAAGCCGTGTTGGAGCTGCACCTGGCCACCTCTGGTGGTAGGGAGAGGGCACAGTCCCATTCCAGGGACTGCTGCCTTGCCCATGAGCGGTATAGTTAAGAGACAAGCATTTTGTCTGTGGCCAGGATCAGGCCTTTCGTGGAGGGCCGGCCAAGCCTGCCAGCTTCTCATTGGCCCATTACAAAGAAGCCAGAGCCAATGGGGTCAGAGCATCAACTGCACCAAGCACACAACAACACATTGTGTAGGCCGCCATCTTGGTATGGCAGCTCACAGTTCGAATATATTGCAGAAGGGCAGTAGGCGTCGAAAATGCAGCCTAGCAAGCTGTAACATCCACAGTCCACAACAGAGCTGTAGAGTGCCACGATCTTCAGGGGAGGGAAGTAATTCAATGTCATGGCAGCGACGATGTGCGTGTGCCTGAAAGGGCCCAGGGAGGGTCTTACCTTATCGTCAAGCCATGTTGGAGCTGCACCTGGCAACTTCCCGTGGCAGGGAGAGTGCGCAGTGCCATTACAGGGACTGCTACCCTGCCGATGCACGGGATAGTGAAGAGAGGAGCACTTTGTCCGGGGCCATGATTGGGGCTTTGGATGAGAGCCGGCCAAGCCTTACGGCTTCTCACTGGACCATTACAAGAGCTAGAGCCAATGGGGGCAGAGCATCAACTGCACCAAGCATACAACAACACTGTGTGTGGGCCGCCATCTTGGTATGGCAGCTCGCTGTTCGAATATATTGCAGAAGAGCAGTAGTCGTGCAAAATGCAGCCTAGCAAGCAGTAACATCCATAGTCCACAACAGAGCTGTAGAGTGCCAGGATCTTCAGGGAAGCAATTCAAAGTCATGGCAATGCCGACGTGCACGTGCCTGAAAGGGCCCATGGAGGGTCTTACCTTATCGTCAAGCCGTGTTGGAGCTGCACCTGGACATCTCCCATGATATGGAGAGGGCGTAGTCCCATTCCATTCATGGCAGCGTTGACGTGGGCGTGCCTGAATGGGCCCAGGGAGGGTCTTACCTTATCGGCTGCCTTGCCGATGCATGGGATAGTTAAGAGACAAGCATTTTGTCCAGGGCCAGGATCGGGCCTTTGGAGGAGGGCCGGCCAAGCCTGCCGGCTTTTCATTGGCCTGTTATAAAGGAGCTAGAGCCAATGGGGGCAGAGCATCAACTGCACCAAGCACACAACGGTGTGCAGCAGCCATCTTGGTATGGCAGCTTGCTCTTGGAATATATTGCAGTAGGGCAGTTGCCGTCGAAAAAATGCAGGCTAGCAAGCAGTAACAGCCATAGTCCACAACAGAGCTGTAGAGTGCCACGATCTTCAGGGCAGGGAAGCAATTCAAAGTCATGGCAGCGCCGACGTGGGTGTGCCCGAACGAGCCTACGGAGGGTCTAACCTTATCGTTAGGCCGTGTTGGAGCTGCACCTTGCCATCTCCCGTGGTAGGGAGAGGGCCCAGTCCCATTCCAGGCACTGCTGCCTTGCCCATGCGAGGGATAGTTAAGAGACAAGCATTTTGTCCAGGGCCAGGATCAGGCCTTTGGAGGAGGGCTGGCCAAGCCTGCCGGCTTCTCATTGGCCCATTACAAAGGAGCTAGAGCCAATGTGGGCAGAGGTTAAACTGCACCAAGCACACAACAAGACAGTGTGCGGGCCGCCATCTTGGTATGGCAGCTCTCAGTTCGAATATATTTCAGAAGGGCAGTAGCCGTCGGAAATGCAGCCTAGCAAGCAGTAACATCCACAGTCCACTACAGAGCTGTAGAGTGCCACGATCTTCAGGGCAAGGAAGCAATTCAATGTCATGGCAGCTACGGTGTGCGTGTGCCTGAAAGGGCCCAGGGAGGGTCTTACCTTATCGTCAAGCCATGTTGAAGCTGCATCTGTCAACCTCCCGTGGTAGGGAGAGAGCGCAGTGCCATTCCAGGGACTGCTGCCTGGTCGATGCGCAGGATATTGAAGAGAGGAACATTTTGTCTGGGTGCAGGATCGGGCCTTCGGATAAGGGCCGGCTAAGCCTGCGGCTTCTCATTGGCCCATTACAAAGGAGCCAGAGCCAATGGGGGCGGAGCATCAACTGCACCAAGCACAGAACAACACAGTGTGCGGGCTGCCATCTTGGTATGGCAGCTCGTAGTTCGAATATATTGCAGTAGGGCAGTTGCCGTCGAAAATTCAGCCTAGCAAGCAGTAACATCCATAATCCACAACAGAGCTGTAGAGTGCCACGATCTTCAGGACAGGGAAGCAATTCAAAGTCATGGCAGCGCCAACGTGGGCGTGCCTGAATGGGCCCAGGGAGAGTCTTACCTTATCGTCAAGCCGTATTGGAGCTGCACCTGGACATCTCCCATGGCATGGAGAGGGCGTAGTCCCATTCCAGGGACTGCTGCCTTGCCGATGCGTGGGATAGTTAAGAGACAAGCATTTTGTCCAGGGCCAGGATCGGGCCTTTGGAGGAGGGCCGGCCAAGCCTGCCGGCTTTTCATTGGCCTGTTACAAAGGAGCTAGAGCCAATGGGGCAGAGCATCAACTGCACCAAGCACACAACGGTGTGCAGCAGCCATCTTGGTATGGCAGCTTGCAGTTGGAATATATTGCAGTAGGGCAGTTGCCGTCGAAAATGCAGGCTAGCAAGCAGTAACAGCCATAGTCCACAACAGAGCTGTAGAGTGCCACGATCTTCAGGGCAGGGAAGCAATTCAAAGTCATGGCAGCGCCGACGTGGGTGTGCCCGAAAGGGCCCACGGAGGGTCTTACCTTATCGTTAGGCCGTGTTGGAGCTGCACCTAGCCACCTCCCGTGGTAGGGAGAGGGCCCTGTCCCATTCCAGGGACTGCTGCCTTGCCCATGCGAGGGATAGTTAAGAGACAAGCATTTTGTCCAGGGCCAGGATCGGGTCTTTGGAGGAGGGCCGGCCAAGCCTGCCGGCTACGCATTGGCCTATTACAAAGGAGCTAGAGCCAATGGGGGCAGAGCATCAACTGCACCAATCACACAACAGTGTGCAGGCAGCCATCTTGGTATGGCAGCTCTCAGTTCGAATATATTTCAGAAGGGCAGTAGCCGTCGAAAATGCAGCCTAGCAAGCAGTAACATCCACAGTCCACAACAGAGCTGTAGAGTGCCACGATCTTCAGGGCAGTGAAGCAATTCAAAGTTATGGCAGCAACGATGTGCATGTGCCTGAAAGGGCCCAGGGAGGGTCTTACCTTATCGTCAAGCCGTGTTGGAGCTGCACCTGGCCACCTCCTGTGGTAGGGAGAGGGCACAGTCCCATTCCAGGGACTGCTGCCTTGCCGATGCGTGGGATAGTTAAGAGACAAGCATTTTGTCCAGGGCCAGGATCGGGCCTTTGGAGGAGGGCCGGCCAAGCCTGCCGGCTTTTCATTGGCCTGTTACAAAGAAGCTAGAGCCAATGCGGCAGAGCATCAACTGCACCAAGCACACAACGGTGTGCAGCAGCCATCTTGGTATGGCAGCTCTCAGTTCGAATATATTTCAGAAGGGCAGTAGCCGTCGGAAATTTAGCCTAGCAAGCAGTAACATTCACAGTCCACTACAGAGCTGTAGAGTGCCACGATCTTCAGGGCAAGGAAGCAATTCAATGTCATGGCAGCTACGGTGTGCATGTGCCTGAAAGGGCCCAGGGAGGGTCTTACCTTATCGTCAAGCCATGTTGAAGCTGCATCTGGCAACCTCCCGTGGTAGGGAGAGAACGCAGTGCCATTCCAGGGACTGCTGCCTGGTCGATGCGCGGGATAGTGAAGAGAGGAACATTTTGTCTGGGTGCAGGATCGGGCCTTCGGATGAGGGCCGGCTAAGCCTGCGGCTTCTCATTGGCCCATTACAAAGGAGCCAGAGCCAATGGGGCACAGATTCAAAAGCACCAAGCACAGAACAACACAGTGTGCGGGCTGCCATCTTGGTATGGCAGCTCGTAGTTCGAATATATTGCAGTAGGGCAGTTGCCGTCGAAAATGCAGCCTAGCAAGCAGTAACATCCATAATCCACAACAGAGCTGTAGAGTGCCACGATCTTCAGGACAGGGAAGCAATTCAAAGTCATGGCAGCGCCGAGTGGGCGTGCCTGAAAGGGCCCAGGGAGGGTCTTACCTTATCGTCAATCCGTGTTGGAGCTGCACCTGGCCACCTCCTGTGGTAGGGAGAGGGCACAGTCCCATTCCAGGGACTGCTGCCTTGCCCAAGCGCGGGATAGTTAAGAGACAAGCATTTTGTCCAGGGCCAGGATCAGGCCTTTGGAGGAGGGCCGGCCAAGCCTGCCGGCTTCTCATTGGCCCATCACAAGGGAGCTAGAACCGATGGGGGCGAAGCATCAACTGCACCAAGCACACAACAGTGTGCAGGCAGCACATCTTGGTATGGCAGCTTGCAGTTGGAATATATTGCAGTAGGGCAGTTGCCGTCGAAAATGCAGCCTAGCAAGCAGTAACATCCATAGTCCATAACAGAGCTGTAGAGTGCCACGATCTTCAGGACAGGGAAGCAATTCAATGTCATGGCAGTGCTGACGTGCGTGTGCCTGAAAGGGCCCAGGGAGGGTCTTACCTTATCGTCAAGCCGTGTTGGAGCTGCACCTGGCCACCTCCTCTGGTAGGGAGAGGGCACAATCCCATTCCAGGGACTGCTGCCTTGCCCATGCGCGGGATAGTTAAGAGACAAGCATTTTGTCCAGGGCCAGGATCAGGCCTTTGGAGGAGAGCCGGCCAAGCCTGCCGGCTTCTCATTGGCCCATTACAAAGGAGCTAGAGCCAATGGGGGCAGAGCATCAACTGCACCAAGCAACACAACAGTGTGTAGGCAGCACATCTTGGTATGGCAGCTTGCAGTTGGAATATATTGCAGTAGGGCAGTTGCCGTTGAAAATGGAGCCTAGCAAGCAGTAACATCCACAGTCCACAACAGAGCTGTAGAGTGCCACGATCTTCAGGGCAGGGAAGCAATTCTAAGTCATGGCAGTGCTGACGTGCGTGTGCTTGAAAGAGCCCAGGGAGGGTCTTACCTTATCGTCAAGCCGAGTTGGAGCTGCACCTGGCCACCTCCTCTGGTAGGGAGAGCGCACAGTCCCATTCCAGAGACTGCTGCCTTGCCCATGCGCGGGATAGTTAAGTTGTCCAGGGCAGGATCAGGCCTTTGGAGGAGGCCCGGCCAAGCCTGCCGGCTTTTCATTGGCCTGTTACAAAGGAGCTAGAGCCAATGGGGGCAGAGCATCAAATGCACCAAGCACACAACGGTGTGCAGCAGCCATCTTGGTATGGCAGCTTGCTGTTGGAATATATTGCAGTAGGGCAGTTGCCGTCGAAAAAATGCAGGCTAGCAAGCAGTAACAGCCATAGTCCACAACAGAGCTGTAGAGTGCCAGGATCTTCAGGGCAGGGAAACAATTAAAAGTCATGGCAGTGCTGACGTGCGTGTGCCTGAAAGGGCCCAGGGAGGGTCTTACCTTATCGTCAAGCCGTGTTGGAGCTGCACCTGGCCACCTCCTGTGGTAGGGAGAGGGCACAGTCCCATTCCAGGGACTGCTGCCTTGCCCATGCGCGGGATAGTTAAGAGACAAGCATTTTGTCCAGGGCCAGGATCAGGCCTTCGGAGGAGGGCCAGCCAAACCTGCCGGCTTCTCATTGGCCCATTACAAAGGAGCTAGAGCCAATGGGGGCAGAGCATCAACTGCACCAATCACACAACAGTGTGCAGGCAGCACATCTTGGTATGGCAGCTTGCAGTTGGAATATATTGCAGTAGGGCAGTTGTCGTTGAAAATGGAGCCTAGCAAGCAGTAACATCCACAGTCCACAACAGAGCTGTAGAGTGCCACGATCTTCAGGGCAGGGAAGCAATTCTAAGTCATGGCAGTGCTGACGTGCGTGTGCCTGAAAGGGCCCAGGGAGGGTCTTACCTTATCGTCAAGCCATGTTGGAGCTGCACCTGGCCACCCCCTGTGGTAGCGAGAGGGCACAGTCCCATTCCAGGGACTGCTGCCTTGCCCATGCGCGGGATAGTTAGGAGACAAGCATTTTGTCCAGGGCCAGGTTCAGGCCTTTGGAGGATGGCCGGCCAAGCCTGCCGACTTGTCATTGGCCCATTACAAAGGAGCCAGAGCCAATGGGGTCAGAGCATTAACTGCACCAAACACACAACAACACAGTGTGCAGGCCGCCATCTTGGTATGGCAGCTCACAGTTCGAATATATTGCAGAAGGGCAGTAGGTGTAGAAAATGCAGCCTAGCAAGCAGTAAAATCCACAGTGCTGTAGAGTGTCACGATCTTCAGGACAGGGAAGCAATTCAATTTCATGGCAGCGACGATGTGCGTGTGCCTGAAAGGGCCCAGGGAGGGTCTTACCTTATCATCAAGCCGTATTGGAGGTGCACCTGGCAGCCTCCCGTGGTAGAGAGTGGGCGCAGTGCCATTCAAGGGACTGCTGTCTTGCCGATGAGTGGGATAGTTAAGAGACAAGCATTTTGTCCAGAGCCAGGATCAGGCCTTTGAAGGAGGGCTGGCCAAGCCTGCCGGCTTCTCATTGGCCCATTACAAAGGAGCTAGAGCCAATGTGGGCAGAGGTTAAACTGCACCAAGCACACAACAAGACAGTGTGCAGGCCGCCATCTTGGTATGGCAGCTCTCAGTTCGAATATATTTCAGAAGGGCAGTAGCCGTCGGAAATGCAGCCTAGCAAGCAATAACATCCACAGTCCACTACAGAGCTGTAGAGTGCCACGATCTTCAGGGCAAGGAAGCAATTCAATGTCATGGCAGCTACGGTGTGCGTGTGCCTGAAAGGGCCCAGGGAGGGTCTTACCTTATCGTCAAGCCATGTTGAAGCTGCATCTGGCAACCTCCCGTGGTAGGGAGAGAGCGCAGTGCCATTCCAGGGACTGCTGCCTGGTCGATGCGCGGGATAGTGAAGAGGGGAATATTTTGTCTGGGTGCAGGATCGGGCCTTCGGATGAGTGCCGGCTAAGCCTGCGGCTTCTCATTGGCCCATTACAAAGGAGCCAGAGCCAATGGGGCAGAGCATCAACTGCACCAAGCACAGAACAACACAGTGTGCGGGATGCCATCTTGGTATGGCAGCTCGTAGTTCGATTATATATTGCAGTAGGGCAGTTGCCGTCGAAAATGCAGCCTAGCAAGCAGTAACATCCATAATCCACAACAGAGCTGTAGAGTGCCACGATCTTCAGGACAGGGAAGCAATTCAAAGTCATGGCAGCGCCGACGTGGGCATGCCTGAATGGGCCCAGGGAGGGTCTTACCTTATCGTCAAGCCATGTTGGAGCTGCACCTGGCAACTTCCCGTGGCAGGGAGAGTGCGCAGTGCCATTACAGGGACTGCTACCCTGCCGATGCACGGGATAGTGAAGAGAGGAGCACTTTGTCCGGGGCCAGGATCGGGGCTTCGGATGCGGGCCGGCCAAGCCTAACGGCTTCTCACTGGACCATTACAAGAGCTAGAGCCAATGGGGGCAGATCATCAAATGCACCAGGCATACAACAACACAGTGTGTGGGCCGCCATCTTGGTATGGCAGCTCGCTCTTCGAATATATTGCAGAAGAGCAGCAGTTGTGGAAAATGCAGCCTAGCAAGCAGTAACATCCATAGTCCACAATAGAGCTGTAGAGTGTCAGGATCTTCAGGGAAGCAATTCAAAGTCATGGCAGCGCCGACGTGCACGTGCCTGAAAGGGCCCATGGAGGGTCTTACCTTATCGTCAAGCCATATTGGAGCTGCACCTGGACATCTCCCATGGTATGGAGAGGGTGTAGTCCCATTCCAGGGACTGCTGCCTTGCCGATGCGTGGGATAGTTAAGAGACAAGCATTTTGTCCAGGGCCAGGATCGGGCCTTTGGAGGAGGGCCGGCCAAGCCTGCCGGCTTTTCATTGGCCTGTTACAAAGGAGCTAGAGCCAATGGGGCAGAGCATCAACTGCACCAAGCACACAACGGTGTGCAGCAGCCATCTTGGTATGGCAGCTTGCAGTTGGAATATATTGCAGTAGGGCAGTTGCCGTCGAAAATGCAGGCTAGCAAGCAGTAACAGCCATAGTCCACAACAGAGCTGTAGAGTGCCACGATCTTCAGGGCAGGGAAGCAATTCAAAGTCATGGCAGCGCCGACGTGGGTGTGCCCGAAAGGGCCCACGGAGGGTCTTACCTTATCGTTAGGCCGTGTTGGAGCTGCACCTTGCCACCTCCCCTGGTAGGGAGAGGGCCCAGTGCCATTCCAGGGACTGCTGCCTTGCCCATGCGAGGGATAGTTAAGAGACAAGCATTTTGTCCAGGGCCAGGATCGGGTCTTTGGAGGAGGGCCGGCCAAGCCTGCCGGCTACGCATTGGCCTATTACAAAGGAGCTAGAGCCAATGGGGGCAGAGCTTCAACTGCACCAATCACACAACAGTGTGCAGGCAGCCATCTTGGTATGGCAGCTCTCAGTTCGAATATATTTCAGAAGGGCAGTAGCCGTCGAAAATGCAGCCTAGCAAGCAGTAACATCCACAGTCCACAACAGAGCTGTAGAGTGCCACAATCTTCAGGGCAGTGAAGCAATTCAAAGTTATGGCAGCAACGATGTGCATGTGCCTGAAAGGGCCCAGGGAGGGTCTTACCTTATCGTCAAGCCGTGTTGGAGCTGCACCTGGCCACCTCCTGTGGTAGGGAGAGGGCACAGTCCCATTCCAGGGACTGCTGCCTTGCCGATGCGTGGGATAGTTAAGAGACAAGCATTTTGTCCAGGGCCAGGATCGGGCCTTTGGAGGAGGGCCGGCCAAGCCTGCCGGCTTTTCATTGGCCTGTTACAAAGAAGCTAGAGCCAATGGGGGCAGAGCATCAACTGCACCAAGCACACAACGGTGTGCAGCAGCCATCTTGGTATGGCAGCTTGCAGTTGGAATATATTGCAGTAGGGCAGTTGCCATCGAAAATGCAGGCTAGCAAGCAGTAACAGCCATTGTCCACAACAGAGCTGTAGAGTGCCACGATCTTCAGGGCAGGGAAGCAATTCAAAGTCATGGCAGCGCCGATGTGGGTGTGCCCGAAAGGGCCCACGGAGGGTCTTACCTTATCGTCAAGCCGTGTTGGAGCTGCACCTGGCCACCTCCTGTGGTAGGGAGAGGGCACAGTCCCATTCCAGGGACTGCTGCCTTCCCCATGCGCGGGATAGTTAAGAGACAAGCATTTTGTCCAGGGCCAGGATCAGGCCTTTGGAGGAGGGCCGGCCAAGCCTGCCGGTTTCTCATTGGCCCATCACAAGGGAACTAGAGCCGATGGGGGCGAAGCATCAACTGCACCAAGCACACAACAGTGTGCAGGCAGCACATCTTGGTATGGCAGCTTGCAGTTGGAATATATTGCAGTAGGGCAGTTGCCGTCGAAAATGCAGCCTAGCAAGCAGTAACATCCATAGTCCATAACAGAGCTGTAGAGTGCCACGATCTTCAGGGCAGGGAAGCAATTCAATGTCATTGCAGTGCTGACGTGCGTGTGCCTGAAAGGGCCCAGGGAGGGTCTTACCTTATCGTCAAGCCGTGTTGGAGCTGCACCTGGCCACCTCCTGTGGTAGGGAGAGGGCACAGTCCCATTCCAGGGACTGCTGCCTTGCCCATGCGCGGGATAGTTAAGAGGCAAGCATTTTGTCCAGGGCCAGGCCTTTGGAGGAGGGCCGGCCAAGCCTGCCGGCTTCTCATTGGCCCATCACAAGGGAACTAGAGCCGATGGGGGCGAAGCATCAACTGCACCAAGCACACAACAGTGTGCGGGCCGCCATCTTGGTATAGCAGCTCGCAGTTCAATTATATTGCAGAACAGCAGTAGCCATCGAAAATGCAGCCTAGCAAGCAGTAACATCCATAGTCCACAACAGAGCTGTAGAGTGCCACGATCTTCAGGGCAGGGAAGCAATTCAAAGTCATGGCTGTGCTGACGTGCGCGTGCCTGAAAGGGCCCAGGGAGGGTCTTACCTTATCGTCAAGCCGTGTTGGAGCTGCACCTGGCCACCTCCTGTGGTAGGGAGAGGGCACAGCCCCATTCCAGGGACTGCTACCTTGCCCATGCGCGGGATAGTTAAGAGACAAGCATTTTGTCCAGGGCCAGGATCAGGGCTTTGGAGGAGGGCTGGCCAAGCCTGCCGGCTTCTCATTGGCCCATTACAAAGGAGCTAGAGCCAATGGGGGCAGAGGTTAAACTGCACCAAGCACACAACAAGACAGTGTGCGGGCCGCCATCTTGGTATGGCAGCTCTCAGTTCGAATATATTTCAGAAGGGCAGTAGCCGTCGGAAATGCAGCCTAGCAAGCAGTAACATCCACAGTCCACTACAGAGCTGTAGAGTGCCACGATCTTCAGGGCAAGGAAGCAAGTCAATGTCATGGCAGCGCCGACGTGGGCATGCCTGAATGGGCCCAGGGAGGGTCTTACCTTATCGTCAAGCCATGTTGAAGCTGCACCTGGCAACCTCCCGTGGTAGGGAGAGAGCGCAGTGCCATTCCAGGGACTGCTGCCTGGTCGATGCGCGGGATAGTGAAGAGAGGAACATTTTGTCTGGGTGCAGGATCGGGCCTTCGGATGAGGGCCGGCCAAGCCTGCGGCTTCTCATTGGCCCATAACAAAGGAGCCAGAGCCAATGGGGGCAGAGCATCAACTGCACCAAGCACAGAACAACACAGTGTGCGGGTTGCCATCTTGGTATGGCAGCTCGTAGGTCGAATATATTGCAGTAGGGCAGTTGCCGTCGAAAATGCAGCCTAGCAAGCAGTAACATCCATAATCCACAACAGAGCTGTAGAGTGCCACAATCTTCAGGACAGGGAAGCAATTCAAAGTCATGGCAGCACCGACGTGGGCGTTCCTGAATGGGCCCAGGGAGGGTCTTACCTTATCGTCAAGCCATGTTGGAGCTGCACCTGGCAACTTCCCGTGGCAGGGAGAGTGCGCAGTGCCATTACAGGGACTGCTACCCTGCCGATGGACGGGATAGTGAAGAGAGGAGCACTTTGTCCGGGGCCAGGATCGGGGATTCGGATGCGGGCCGGCCAAGCCTAACGGCTTCTCACTGGACCATTACAAGAGCTAGAGCCAATGGGGGCAGACATCAACTGCACCAAGCATACAACAACACAGTGTGTGGGTCGCCATCTTGGTATGGCAGCTCGCTCTTCGAATATATTGCAGAAGAGCAGTAGTCGTGGAAAATGCAGCCTAGCAAGCAGTAACATCCATAGTCCACAACAGAGCTGTAGAGTGCCAGCATCTTCAGGGAAGCAATTCAAAGTCATGGCAGCGCCGACGTGCACGTGCCTGAAAGGGCCCATGGAGGGTCTTACCTTATCGTCAAGCCGTATTGGAGCTGCACCTGGACATCTCCCATGGTATGGAGAGGGCGTAGTCCCATTCCAGGGACTGCTGCCTTGCCGATGCGTGGGATAGTTAAGAGACAAGTATTTTGTCCAGGGCCAGGATCGGGCCTTTGGAGGAGGGCCGGCCAAGCCTGCCGGCTTTTCATTGGCCTGTTACAAAGGAGCTAGAGCCAATGGGGCAGAGCATCAACTGCACCAAGCACACAACGGTGTGCAGCAGCCATCTTGGTATGGCAGCTTGCCGTTGGAATATATTGCAGTAGGGCAGTTGCCGTCGAAAATGCAGGCTAGCAAGCAGTAACAGCCATAGTCCACAACAGAGCTGTAGAGTGCCACGATCTTCAGGGCAGGGACGCAATTCAAAGTCATGGCAGCGCCGACATGGGTGTGCCCGAAAGGGCCCACGGAGGGTCTTACCTTATCGTTAGGCCGTGTTGGGGCTGCACCTTGCCACCTCCCGTGGTAGGGAGAGGGCCCAGTCCCATTCCAGGGACTGCTGCCTTGCCCATGCGAGGGATAGTTAAGAGACAAGCATTTTGTCCAGGGCCAGGATCGGGTCTTTGGAGGAGGGCCGGCCGAGCCTGCCGGCTACACATTGGCCGATTACAAAGGAGCTAGAGCCAATGGGGGCAGAGCATCAACTGCACCAATCACACAACAGTGTGCAGGCAGCCATCTTGGTATGGCAGCTCTCAGTTCGAATATATTTCAGAAGGGCAGTAGCCGTCGAAAATGCAGCCTAGCAATCAGTAACATCCACAGTTCACAACAGAGCTGTAGAGTGCCACGATCTTCAGGGCAGTGAAGAAATTCAAAGTTATGGCAGCAACGATGTGCATGTGCCTGAAAGGGCCCAGGGAGGGTCTTACCTTATCGTCAAGCCGTGTTGGAGCTGCACCTGGCCACCTCCTGTGGTAGGGAGAGGGCACAGTCCCATTCCAGGGACTGCTGCCTTGCCCATGCGCGGGATAGTTAAGAGACAAGCATTTTGTCCAGGGCCAGGATCAGGCCTTTGGAGGAGGGCCGGCCAAGCCTGCCGGCTTCTCATTGGCCCATTACAAAGGAGCTAGAGCCAATGGGGGCAGAGCATCAACTGCACCAAGCACACAACAGTGTGTGGGCAGCACATCTTGGTATGGCAGCTTGCAGTTGGAATATATTGCAGTAGGGCAGTTGTCGTTGAAAATGGAGCCTAGCAAGCAGTAACATCCACAGTCCACAACAGAGCTGTAGAGTGCCACGATCTTCAGGGCAGGGAAGCAATTCTAAGTCATGGCAGTGCTGACGTGCGTGTGCCTGAAAGGGCCCAGGGAGGGTCTTACCTTATCGTCAAGCCATGTTGGAGCTGCACCTGGCCACCCCCTGTGGTAGCGAGAGGGCACAGTCCCATTCCAGGGACTGCTGCCTTGCCCATGCGCGGGATAGTTAGGAGACAAGCATTTTGTCCAGGGCCAGGTTCAGGCCTTTGGAGGTTGGCCGGCCAAGCCTGCTGACTTGTCATTGGCCCATTACAAAGGAGCCAGAGCCAATGGGGTCAGAGCATTAACTGCACCAAACACACAACAACACAGTGTGCAGGCCGCCATCTTGGTATGGCAGCTCACAGTTCGAATATATTGCAGAAGGGCAGTAGGTGTAGAAAATGCAGCCTAGCAAGCAGTAAAATCCACAGTGCTGTAGAGTGTCACGATCTTCAGGGCAGGGAAGCAATTCAATTTCATGGCAGCGACGATGTGCGTGTGCCTGAAAGGGCCCAGGGAGGGTCTTACCTTATCATCAAGCCGTATTGGAGGTGCACCTGGCAGCCTCCCGTGGTAGAGAGTGGGCGCAGTGCCATTCAAGGGACTGCTGTCTTGCCGATGAGTGGGATAGTTAAGAGACAAGCATTTTGTCCAGAGCCAGGATCAGGCCTTTGAAGGAGGGCTGGCCAAGCCTGCCGGCTTCTCATTGGCCCATTACAAAGGAGCTAGAGCCAATGTGGGCAGAGGTTAAACTGCACCAAGCACACAACAAGACAGTGTGCAGGCCGCCATCTTGGTATGGCAGCTCTCAGTTCGAATATATTTCAGAAGGGCAGTAGCCGTCGGAAATGCAGCCTAGCAAGCAATAACATCCACAGTCCACTACAGAGCTGTAGAGTGCCACGATCTTCAGGGCAAGGAAGCAATTCAATGTCATGGCAGCTACGGTGTGCGTGTGCCTGAAAGGGCCCAGGGAGGGTCTTACCTTATCGTCAAGCCATGTTGAAGCTGCATCTGGCAACCTCCCGTGGTAGGGAGAGAGCGCAGTGCCATTCCAGGGACTGCTGCCTGGTCGATGCGCGGGATAGTGAAGAGGGGAACATTTTGTCTGGGTGCAGGATCGGGCCTTCGGATGAGTGCCGGCTAAGCCTGCGGCTTCTCATTGGCCCATTACAAAGGAGCCAGAGCCAATGGGGCAGAGCATCAACTGCACCAAGCACAGAACAACACAGTGTGCGGGCTGCCATCTTGGTATGGCAGCTCGTAGTTCGATTATATATTGCAGTAGGGCAGTTGCCGTCGAAAATGCAGCCTAGCAAGCAGTAACATCCATAATCCACAACAGAGCTGTAGAGTGCCACGATCTTCAGGACAGGGAAGCAATTCAAAGTCATGGCAGCGCCGACGTGGGCATGCCTGAATGGGCCCAGGGAGGGTCTTACCTTATCGTCAAGCCATGTTGGAGCTGCACCTGGCAACTTCCCGTGGCAGGGAGAGTGCGCAGTGCCATTACAGGGACTGCTACCCTGCCGATGCACGGGATAGTGAAGAGAGGAGCACTTTGTCCGGGGCCAGGATCGGGGCTTCGGATGCGGGCCGGCCAAGCCTAACGGCTTCTCACTGGACCATTACAAGAGCTAGAGCCAATGGGGGCAGAGCATCAAGTGCACCAGGCATACAACAACACAGTGTGTGGGCCGCCATCTTGGTATGGCAGCTCGCTCTTCGAATATATTGCAGAAGAGCAGCAGTCGTGGAAAATGCAGCCTAGCAAGCAGTAACAGCCATTGTCCACAACAGAGCTGTAGAGTGCCACGATCTTCAGGGCAGGGAAGCAATTCAAAGTCATGGCAGCGCCGATGTGGGTGTGCCCGAAAGGGCCCACGGAGGGTCTTACCTTATCGTCAAGCCGTGTTGGAGCTGCACCTGGCCACCTCCTGTGGTAGGGAGAGGGCACAGTCCCATTCCAGGGACTGCTGCCTTGCCCATGCGCGGGATAGTTAAGAGGCAAGCATTTTGTCCAGGGCCAGGCCTTTGGAGGAGGGCCGGCCAAGCCTGCCGGCTTCTCATTGGCCCATCACAAGGGAACTAGAGCCGATGGGGGCGAAGCATCAACTGCACCAAGCACACAACAGTGTGCGGGCCGCCATCTTGGTATAGCAGCTCGCAGTTCAATTATATTGCAGAACAGCAGTAGCCATCGAAAATGCAGCCTAGCAAGCAGTAACATCCATAGTCCACAACAGAGCTGTAGAGTGCCACGATCTTCAGGGCAGGGAAGCAATTCAAAGTCATGGCAGTGCTGACGTGCGCGTGCCTGAAAGGGCCCAAGGAGGGTCTTACCTTATCGTCAAGCCGTGTTGGAGCTGCACCTGGCCACCTCCTGTGGTAGGGAGAGGGCACAGCCCCATTCCAGGGACTGCTACCTTGCCCATGCGCGGGATAGTTAAGAGACAAGCATTTTGTCCAGGGCCAGGATCAGGGCTTTGGAGGAGGGCTGGCCAAGCCTGCCGGCTTCTCATTGGCCCATTACAAAGGAGCTAGAGCCAATGGGGGCAGAGGTTAAACTGCACCAAGCACACAACAAGACAGTGTGCGGGCCGCCATCTTGGTATGGCAGCTCTCAGTTCGAATATATTTCAGAAGGGCAGTAGCCGTCGGAAATGCAGCCTAGCAAGCAGTAACATCCACAGTCCACTACAGAGCTGTAGAGTGCCACGATCTTCAGGGCAAGGAAGCAAGTCAATGTCATGGCAGCGCCGACGTGGGCATGCCTGAATGGGCCCAGGGAGGGTCTTACCTTATCGTCAAGCCATGTTGAAGCTGCACCTGGCAACCTCCCGTGGTAGGGAGAGAGCGCAGTGCCATTCCAGGGACTGCTGCCTGGTCGATGCGCGGGATAGTGAAGAGAGGAACATTTTGTCTGGGTGCAGGATCGGGCCTTCGGATGAGGGCCGGCCAAGCCTGCGGCTTCTCATTGGCCCATAACAAAGGAGCCAGAGCCAATGGGGGCAGAGCATCAACTGCACCAAGCACAGAACAACACAGTGTGCGGGTTGCCATCTTGGTATGGCAGCTCGTAGGTCGAATATATTGCAGTAGGGCAGTTGCCGTCGAAAATGCAGCCTAGCAAGCAGTAACATCCATAATCCACAACAGAGCTGTAGAGTGCCACAATCTTCAGGACAGGGAAGCAATTCAAAGTCATGGCAGCACCGACGTGGGCGTGCCTGAATGGGCCCAGGGAGGGTCTTACCTTATCGTCAAGCCATGTTGGAGCTGCACCTGGCAACTTCCTGTGGCAGGGAGAGTGCGCAGTGCCATTACAGGGACTGCTACCCTGCCGATGGACGGGATAGTGAAGAGAGGAGCACTTTGTCCGGGGCCAGGATCGGGGATTCGGATGCGGGCCGGCCAAGCCTAACGGCTTCTCACTGGACCATTACAAGAGCTAGAGCCAATGGGGGCAGACATCAACTGCACCAAGCATACAACAACACAGTGTGTGGGTCGCCATCTTGGTATGGCAGCTCGCTCTTCGAATATATTGCAGAAGAGCAGTAGTCGTGGAAAATGCAGCCTAGCAAGCAGTAACATCCATAGTCCACAACAGAGCTGTAGAGTGCCAGCATCTTCAGGGAAGCAATTCAAAGTCATGGCAGCGCTGACGTGCACGTGCCTGAAAGGGCCCATGGAGGGTCTTACCTTATCGTCAAGCCGTATTGGAGCTGCACCTGGACATCTCCCATGGTATGGAGAGGGCGTAGTCCCATTCCAGGGACTGCTGCCTTGCCGATGCGTGGGATAGTTAAGAGACAAGTATTTTGTCCAGGGCCAGGATCGGGCCTTTGGAGGAGGGCCGGCCAAGCCTGCCGGCTTTTCATTGGCCTGTTACAAAGGAGCTAGAGCCAATGGGGCAGAGCATCAACTGCACCAAGCACACAACGGTGTGCAGCAGCCATCTTGGTATGGCAGCTTGCCGTTGGAATATATTGCAGTAGGGCAGTTGCCGTCGAAAATGCAGGCTAGCAAGCAGTAACAGCCATAGTCCACAACAGAGCTGTAGAGTGCCACGATCTTCAGGGCAGGGACGCAATTCAAAGTCATGGCAGCGCCGACATGGGTGTGCCCGAAAGGGCCCACGGAGGGTCTTACCTTATCGTTAGGCCGTGTTGGGGCTGCACCTTGCCACCTCCCGTGGTAGGGAGAGGGCCCAGTCCCATTCCAGGGACTGCTGCCTTGCCCATGCGAGGGATAGTTAAGAGACAAGCATTTTGTCCAGGGCCAGGATCGGGTCTTTGGAGGAGGGCCGGCCGAGCCTGCCGGCTACACATTGGCCGATTACAAAGGAGCTAGAGCCAATGGGGGCAGAGCATCAACTGCACCAATCACACAACAGTGTGCAGGCAGCCATCTTGGTATGGCAGCTCTCAGTTCAAATATATTTCAGAAGGGCAGTAGCCGTCGAAAATGCAGCCTAGCAATCAGTAACATCCACAGTTCACAACAGAGCTGTAGAGTGCCACGATCTTCAGGGCAGTGAAGCAATTCAAAGTTATGGCAGCAACGATGTGCATGTGCCTGAAAGGGCCCAGGGAGGGTCTTACCTTATCGTCAAGCCGTGTTGGAGCTGCACCTGGCCACCTCCTGTGGTAGGGAGAGGGCACAGTCCCATTCCAGGGACTGCTGCCTTGCCCATGCGCGGGATAGTTAAGAGACAAGCATTTTGTCCAGGGCCAGGATCAGGCCTTTGGAGGAGGGCCGGCCAAGCCTGCCGGCTTCTCATTGGCCCATTACAAAGGAGCTAGAGCCAATGGGGGCAGAGCATCAACTGCACCAAGCACACAACAGTGTGTGGGCAGCACATCTTGGTATGGCAGCTTGCAGTTGGAATATATTGCAGTAGGGCAGTTGTCGTTGAAAATGGAGCCTAGCAAGCAGTAACATCCACAGTCCACAACAGAGCTGTAGAGTGCCACGATCTTCAGGGCAGGGAAGCAATTCTAAGTCATGGCAGTGCTGACGTGCGTGTGCCTGAAAGGGCCCAGGGAGGGTCTTACCTTATCGTCAAGCCATGTTGGAGCTGCACCTGGCCACCCCCTGTGGTAGCGAGAGGGCACAGTCCCATTCCAGGGACTGCTGCCTTGCCCATGCGCGGGATAGTTAGGAGACAAGCATTTTGTCCAGGGCCAGGTTCAGGCCTTTGGAGGTTGGCCGGCCAAGCCTGCTGACTTGTCATTGGCCCATTACAAAGGAGCCAGAGCCAATGGGGTCAGAGCATTAACTGCACCAAACACACAACAATACAGTGTGCAGGCCGCCATCTTGGTATGGCAGCTCACAGTTCGAATATATTGCAGAAGGGCAGTAGGTGTAGAAAATGCAGCCTAGCAAGCAGTAAAATCCACAGTGCTGTAGAGTGTCACGATCTTCAGGGCAGGGAAGCAATTCAATTTCATGGCAGCGACGATGTGCGTGTGCCTGAAAGGGCCAAGGGAGGGTCTTACCTTATCATCAAGCCGTATTGGAGGTGCACCTGGCAGCCTCCCGTGGTAGAGAGTGGGCGCAGTGCCATTCAAGGGACTGCTGTCTTGCCGATGAGTGGGATAGTTAAGAGACAAGCATTTTGTCCAGAGCCAGGATCAGGCCTTTGAAGGAGGGCTGGCCAAGCCTGCCGGCTTCTCATTGGCCCATTACAAAGGAGCTAGAGCCAATGTGGGCAGAGGTTAAACTGCACCAAGCACACAACAAGACAGTGTGCAGGCCGCCATCTTGGTATGGCAGCTCTCAGTTCGAATATATTTCAGAAGGGCAGTAGCCGTCAGAAATGCAGCCTAGCAAGCAATAACATCCACAGTCCACTACAGAGCTGTAGAGTGCCACGATCTTCAGGGCAAGGAAGCAATTCAATGTCATGGCAGCTACGGTGTGCGTGTGCCTGAAAGGGCCCAGGGAGGGTCTTACCTTATCGTCAAGCCATGTTGAAGCTGCATCTGGCAACCTCCCGTGGTAGGGAGAGAGCGCAGTGCCATTCCAGGGACTGCTGCCTGGTCGATGCGCGGGATAGTGAAGAGGGGAACATTTTGTCTGGGTGCAGGATCGGGCCTTCGGATGAGTGCCGGCTAAGCCTGCGGCTTCTCATTGGCCCATTACAAAGGAGCCAGAGCCAATGGGGCAGAGCATCAACTGCACCAAGCACAGAACAACACAGTGTGCGGGCTGCCATCTTGGTATGGCAGCTCGTAGTTCGATTATATATTGCAGTAGGGCAGTTGCTGTCGAAAATGCAGCCTAGCAAGCAGTAACATCCATAATCCACAACAGAGCTGTAGAGTGCCACGATCTTCAGGACAGGGAAGCAATTCAAAGTCATGGCAGCGCCGACGTGGGCATGCCTGAATGGGCCCAGGGAGGGTCTTACCTTATCGTCAAGCCATGTTGGAGCTGCACCTGGCAACTTCCCGTGGCAGGGAGAGTGCGCAGTGCCATTACAGGGACTGCTACCCTGCCGATGCACGGGATAGTGAAGAGAGGAGCACTTTGTCCGGGGCCAGGATCGGGGCTTCGGATGCGGGCCGGCCAAGCCTAACGGACCATTACAAGAGCTAGAGCCAATGGGGGCAGAGCATCAAGTGCACCAGGCATACAACAACACAGTGTGTGGGCCGCCATCTTGGTATGGCAGCTCGCTCTTCGAATATATTGCAGAAGAGCAGCAGTCGTGGAAAATGCAGCCTAGCAAGCAGTAACATCCATAGTCCACAACAGAGCTGTAGAGTGCCACGATCTTCAGGACAGGGAAGCAATTCAAAGTCATGGCAGCGCCGACGTGCACGTGCCTGAAAGGGCCCATGGAGGGTCTTACCTTATCGTCAAGCCGTATTGGAGCTGCACCTGGACATCTCCCATGGTATGGAGAGGGCGTAGTCCCATTCCAGGGACTGCTGCCTTGCCGATGCGTGGGATAGTTAAGAGACAAGCATTTTGTCCAGGGCCAGGATCGGGCCTTTGGAGGAGGGCTGGCCAAGCCTGCCGGCTTTTCATTGGCCTGTTACAAAGGAGCTAGAGCCAATGGGGCAGAGCATCAACTGCACCAAGCACACAACGGTGTGCAGCAGCCATCTTGGTATGGCAGCTTGCAGTTGGAATATATTGCAGTAGGGCAGTTGCCGTCGAAAATGCAGGCTAGCAAGCAGTAACAGCCATAGTCCACAACAGAGCTGTAGAGTGCCACGATCTTCAGGGCAGGGAAGCAATTCAAAGTCATGGCAGCGCCGACGTGGGTGTGCCCGAAAGGGCCCACGGAGGGTCTTACCTTATCGTTAGGCCGTGTTGGAGCTGCACCTTGCCACCTCCCGTGGTAGGGAGAGGGCCCTGTCCCATTCCAGGGACTGCTGCCTTGCCCATGCGAGGGATAGTTAAGAGACAAGCATTTTGTCCAGGGCCAGGATCGGGTCTTTGGAGGAGGGCCGGCCAAGCCTGCCGGCTACGCATTGGCCTATTACAAAGGAGCTAGAGCCAATGGGGGCAGAGCTTCAACTGCACCAATCACACAACAGTGTGCAGGCAGCCATCTTGGTATGGCAGCTCTCAGTTCGAATATATTTCAGAAGGGCAGTAGCCGTCGAAAATGCAGCCTAGCAAGCAGTAACATCCACAGTCCACAACAGAGCTGTAGAGTGCCACGATCTTCAGGGCAGTGAAGCAATTCAAAGTTATGGCAGCAACGATGTGCATGTGCCTGAAAGGGCCCAGGGAGGGTCTTACCTTATCGTCAAGCCGTGTTGGAGCTGCACCTGGCCACCTCCTGTGGTAGGGAGAGGGCACAGTCCCATTCCAGGGACTGCTGCCTTGCCGATGCGTGGGATAGTTAAGAGACAAGCATTTTGTCCAGGGCCAGGATCGGGCCTTTGGAGGAGGGCCGGCCAAGCCTGCCGGCTTTTCATTGGCCTGTTACAAAGAAGCTAGAGGCAATGGGGCAGAGCATCAACTGCACCAAGCACACAACGGTGTGCAGCAGCCATCTTGGTATGGCAGCTTGCAGTTGGAATATATTGCAGTAGGGCAGTTGCCATCGAAAATGCAGGCTAGCAAGCAGTAACAGCCATTGTCCACAACAGAGCTGTAGAGTGCCACGATCTTCAGGGCAGGGAAGCAATTCAAAGTCATGGCAGCGCCGACGTGGGTGTGCCCGAAAGGGCCCACGGAGGGTTTTACCTTATCGTCAAGCCGTGTTGGAGCTGCACCTGGCCACCTCCTGTGGTAGGGAGAGGGCACAGTCCCATTCCAGGGACTTCTGACTTGCCCATGCGCGGGATAGTTAAGAGACAAGCATTTTGTCCAGGGCCAGGATCAGGCCTTTGGAGGAGGGCCGGCCAAGCCTGCCGGTTTCTCATTGGCCCATCACAAGGGAACTAGAGCCGATGGGGGCGAAGCATCAACTGCACCAAGCACACAACAGTGTGCAGGCAGCACATCTTGGTATGGCAGCTTGCAGTTGGAATATATTGCAGTAGGGCAGTTGCCGTCGAAAATGCAGCCTAGCAAGCAGTAACATCCATAGTCCATAACAGAGCTGTAGAGTGCCACGATCTTCAGGGCAGGGAAGCAATTCAAAGTCATGGCAGTGCTGACGTGCGCGTGCCTGAAAGGGCCCAGGGAGGGTCTTACCTTATCGTCAAGCCGTGTTGGAGCTGCACCTGGCCACCTCCTGTGGTAGGGAGAGGGCACAGCCCCATTCCAGGGACTGCTGCCTTGCCCATGCGCGGGATAGTTAAGAGACAAGCATTTTGTGCAGGGCCAGGATCAGGGCTTTGGAGGAGGGCTGGCCAAGCCTGCCGGCTTCTCATTGGCCCATTACAAAGGAGCTAGAGCCAATGGGGGCAGAGGTTAAACTGCACCAAGCACACAACAAGACAGTGTGCGGGCCGCCATCTTGGTATGGCAGCTCTCAGTTCGAATATATTTCAGAAGGGCAGTAGCCGTCGGAAATGCAGCCTAGCAAGCAGTAACTTCCACAGTCCACTACAGAGCTGTAGAGTGCCACGATCTTCAGGGCAAGGAAGCAAGTCAATGTCATGGCAGCGACGGTGTGCGTGTGCCTGAAAGGGCCCAGGGAGGGTCTTACCTTATCGTCAAGCCATGTTGAAGCTGCACCTGGCAACCTCCTGTGGTAGGGAGAGAGCGCAGTGCCATTCCAGGGACTGCTGCCTGGTCGATGCGCGGGATAGTGAAGAGAGGAACATTTTGTCTGGGTGCAGGATCGGGCCTTCGGATGAGGGCCGGCCAAGCCTGTGGCTTCTCATTGGCCCATAACAAAGGAGCCAGAGCCAATGGGGGCAGAGCATCAACTGTACCAAGCACAGAACAACACAGTGTGCGGGTTGCCATCTTGGTATGGCAGCTCGTAGGTCGAATATATTGCAGTAGGGCAGTTGCCGTCGAAAATGCAGCCAAGCAAGCAGTAACATCCATAATCCACAACAGAGCTGTAGAGTGCCACAATCTTCAGGACAGGGAAGCAATTCAAAGTCATGGCAGCACCGACGTGGGCGTGCCTGAATGGGCCCAGGGAGGGTCTTACCTTATCGTCAAGCCATGTTGGAGCTGCACCTGGCAACTTCCCGTGGCAGGGAGAGTGCGCAGTGCCATTACAGGGACTGCTACCCTGCCGATGGACGGGATAGTGAAGAGAGGAGCACTTTGTCCGGGGCCAGGATCGGGGATTCAGATGCGGGCCGGCCAAGCCTAACGGCTTCTCACTGGACCATTACAAGAGCTAGGGCCAATGGGGGCAGAGCATCAACTGCACCAAGCATACAACAACACAGTGTGTGGGTCGCCATCTTGGTATGGCAGCTTGCAGTTGGAATATATTGCAGTAGGGCAGTTGCCGTCGAAAATGCAGCCTAGCAAGCAGTAACATCCATAGTCCACAACAGAGCTGTAGAGTGCCAGCATCTTCAGGGAAGCAATTCAAAGTCATGGCAGCGCCGACGTGCACGTGCCTGAAAGGGCCCATGGAGGGTCTTACCTTATCGTCAAGCCGTATTGGAGCTGCACCTGGACATCTCCCATGGTATGGAGAGGGCGTAGTCCCATTCCAGGGACTGCTGCCTTGCCGATGCGTGGGATAGTTAAGAGACAAGTATTTTGTCCAGGGCCAGGATCGGGCCTTTGGAGGAGGGCCGGCCAAGCCTGCCGGCTTTTCATTGGCCTGTTACAAAGGAGCTAGAGCCAATGGGGCAGAGCATCAACTGCACCAAGCACACAACGGTGTGCAGCAGCCATCTTGGTATGGCAGCTTGCAGTTGGAATATATTGCAGTAGGGCAGTTGCCGTCGAAAATGCAGGCTAGCAAGCAGTAACAGCCATAGTCCACAACAGAGTTGTAGAGTGCCACGATCTTCAGGGCAGGGAAGCAATTCAAAGTCATGGCAGCACTGACATGGGTGTGCCCGAAAGGGCCCACGGAGGGTCTTACCTTATCGTTAGGCCGTGTTGGGGCTGCACCTTGCCACCTCCCGTGGTAGGGAGAGGGCCCAGTCCCATTCCAGGGACTGCTGCCTTGCCCATGCGAGGGATAGTTAAGAGACAAGCATTTTGTCCAGGGCCAGGATCGGGTCTTTGGAGGAGGGCCGGCCAAGCCTGCCGGCTACACATTGGCCTATTACAAAGGAGCTAGAGCCAATGGGGGCAGAGCATCAACTGCACCAATCACACAACAGTGTGCAGGCAGCCATCTTGGTATGGCAGCTCTCAGTTCGAATATATTTCAGAAGGGCAGTAGCCGTCGAAAATGCAGCCTAGCAATCAGTAACATCCACGGTTCACAACAGAGCTGTAGAGTGCCACGATCTTCAGGTCAGGGAAGCAATTCAAAGTCATGGCAGTGCTGACGTGCGCGTGCCTGAAAGGGCCCAGGGAGGGTCTTACCTTATAGTCAAGCCGTGTTGGAGCTGCACCTGGCCATCTCCTGTGGTAGGGAGAGGGCACAGTCCCATTCCAGGGACTGCTGCCTTTCCCATGCGCGGGATAGTTAAGAGACAAGCATTTTGTCCAGGGCCAGGATCAGGCCTTTGGAGGAGGGCTGGCCAAGCCTGCCGGCTTCTCATTGGCCCATTACAAAGGAGCTAGAGCCAATGGGGGCAGAGGTTAAACTGCACCAAGCACACAACAAGACAGTGTGCGGGCCGCCATCTTGGTATGGCAGCTCTCAGTTCAAATATATTTCAGAAGGGCAGTAGCCGTCGGAAATGCAGCCTAGCAAGCAGTAACATCCACAGTCCACTACAGAGCTGTAGAGTGCCACGATCTTCAGGGCAAGGAAGCAATTCAATGTCATGGCAGCGATGGTGTGCGTGTGCCTGAAAGGGCCCAGGGAGGGTCTTACCTTATCGTCAAGCCATGTTGAAGCTGCACCTGGCAACCTCCCGTGGTAGGGAGAGAGCGCAGTGCCATTCCAGGGACTGCTGCCTGGTCGATGCGCGGGATAGTGAAGAGAGGAACATTTTGTCTGGGTGCAGGATCGGGCCTTCGGATGAGGGCCGGCCAAGCCTGCGGCTTCTCATTGGCCCGATACAAAGGAGCCAGAGCCAATAGGGGCAGAGCATCAACTGCACCAAGCACAGAACAACACAGTGTGCGGGTTGCCATCTTGGTATGGCAGCTCGTAGTTCGAATATATTGCAATAGGGCAGTTGCCGTCGAAAATGCAGCCTAGCAAGCAGTAACATCCATAATCCACAACAGAGCTGTAGAGTGCCGCAATCTGCAGGACAGGGAAGCAATTCAAAGTCATGGCAGCACCGACGTGGGCGTGCCTGAATGGGCCCAGGGAGGGTCTTACCTTATCGTCAAGCCATGTTGGAGCTGCACCTGGCAACTTCCCGTGGCAGGGAGAGTGCGCAGTGCCATTACAGGGACTGCTACCCTGCCGATGGACGGGATAGTGAAGAGAGGAGCACTTTGTCCGGGGCCAGGATCGGGGATTCGGATGCGGGCTGGCCAAGCCTAACGGCTTCTCACTGGACCATTACAAGAGCTAAAGCCAATGGGGGCAGAGCATCAACTGCACCAAGCATACAACAACACAGTGTGTGGGTCGCCATCTTGGTATGGCAGCTCGCTCTTCGAATATATTGCAGAAGAGCAGTAGTCGTGGAAAATGCAGCCTAGCAAGCAGTAACATCCATAGTCCACAACAGAGCTGTAGAGTGCCAGCATCTTCAGGGAAGCAATTCAAAGTCATGGCAGCGCCGACGTGCACGTGCCTGAAAGGGCCCATGGAGGGTCTTACCTTATCGTCAAGCCGTATTGGAGCTGCACCTGGACATCTCCCATGGTATGGAGAGGGCGTAGTCCCATTCCAGGGACTGCTGCCTTGCCGATGCGTGGGATAGTTAAGAGACAAGTATTTTGCCCAGGGCCAGGATCGGGCCTTTGGAGGAGGGCCGGCCAAGCCTGCCGGCTTTTCATTGGCCTGTTACATAGGAGCTAGAGCCAATGGGGCAGAGCATCAACTGCACCAAGCACACAATGGTGTGCAGCAGCCATCTTGGTATGGCAGCTTGCAGTTGGAATATATTGCAGTAGGGCAGTTGCCGTCGAAAATGCAGGCTAGCAAGCAGTAACAGCCATAGTCCACAACAGAGCTGCAGAGTGCCACGATCTTCAGGGCAGGGAAGCAATTCAAAGTCATGGCAGCGCCGACATGGGTGTGCCCGAAAGGGCCCACGGAGGGTCTTACCTTATCGTCAAGCCATGTTGGAGCTGCACCTGGCCACCCCCTGTGGTAGCGAGAGGGCACAGTCCCATTCCAGGGACTGCTGCCTTGCCCATGCGCGGGATAGTTAAGAGACAAGCATTTTGTCCAGGGCCAGGTTCAGGCCTTTGGAGGTTGGCCGGCCAAGCCTGCCGACTTGTCATTGGCCCATTACAAAGGAGCCAGAGCCAATGGGGTCAGAGCATTAACTGCACCAAACACACAACAACACAGTGTGCAGGCCGCCATCTTGGTATGGCAGCTCACAGTTCGAATATATTGCAGAAGGGCAGTAGGTGTAGAAAATGCAGCCTAGCAAGCAGTAAAATCCACAGTGCTGTAGAGTGTCACGATCTTCAGGGCAGGGAAGCAATTCAATTTCATGGCAGCGACGATGTGCGTGTGCCTGAAAGGGCCCAGGGAGGGTCTTACCTTATCATCAAGCCGTATTGGAGGTGCACCTGGCAGCCTCCCGTGGTAGAGAGTGGGCGCAGTGCCATTCAAGGGACTGCTGTCTTGCCGATGAGTGGGATAGTTAAGAGACAAGCATTTTGTCCAGAGCCAGGATCAGGCCTTTGAAGGAGGGCTGGCCAAGCCTGCCGGCTTCTCATTGGCCCATTACAAAGGAGCTAGAGCCAATGTGGGCAGAGGTTAAACTGCACCAAGCACACAACAAGACAGTGTGCAGGCCGCCATCTTGGTATGGCAGCTCTCAGTTCGAATATATTTCAGAAGGGCAGTAGCCGTCGGAAATGCAGCCTAGCAAGCAATAACATCCACAGTCCACTACAGAGCTGTAGAGTGCCACGATCTTCAGGGCAAGGAAGCAATTCAATGTCATGGCAGCTACGGTGTGCGTGTGCCTGAAAGGGCCCAGGGAGGGTTTTACCTTATCGTCAAGCCATGTTGAAGCTGCATCTGGCAACCTCCCGTGGTAGGGAGAGAGCGCAGTGCCATTCCAGGGACTGCTGCCTGGTCGATGCGCGGGATAGTGAAGAGGGGAACATTTTGTCTGGGTGCAGGATCGGGCCTTCGGATGAGTGCCGGCTAAGCCTGCGGCTTCTCATTGGCCCATTACAAAGGAGCCAGAGCCAATGGGGCAGAGCATCAACTGCACCAAGCACAGAACAACACAGTGTGCGGGCTGCCATCTTGGTATGGCAGCTCGTAGTTCGATTATATATTCCAGTAGGGCAGTTGCCGTCGAAAATGCAGCCTAGCAAGCAGTAACATCCATAATCCACAACAGAGCTGTAGAGTGCCACGATCTTCAGGACAGGGAAGCAATTCAAAGTCATGGCAGCGCCGACGTGGGCGTGCCTGAATAGGCCCAGGGAGGGTCTTACCTTATCGTCAAGCCATGTTGGAGCTGCACCTGGCAACTTCCCGTGGCAGGGAGAGTGCGCAGTGCCATTACAGGGACTGCTACCCTGCCGATGCACGGGATAGTGAAGAGAGGAGCACTTTGTCCGGGGCCAGGATCGGGGCTTCGGATGCGGGCCGGCCAACCCTAACGGCTTCTCACTGGACCATTACAAGAGCTAGAGCCAATGGGGGCAGAGCATCAACTGCACGAAGCATACAACAACACAGTGTGTGGGCCGCCATCTTGGTATGACAGCTCGCTCTTCGAATATATTGCAGAAGAGCAGTAGTCGTGGAAAATGCAGCTTAGCAAGCAGTAACATCCATAGTCCACAACAGAGCTGTAGAGTGTCAGGATCTTCAGGGAAGCAATTCAAAGTCATGGCAGCGCCGACATGCACGTGCCTGAAAGGGCCCATGGAGGGTCTTACCTTATCGTCAAGCCGTATTGGAGCTGCACCTGGACATCTCCCATGGTATGGAGAGGGCGTAGTCCCATTCCAGGGACTGCTGCCTTGCCGATGCGTGGGATAGTTAAGAGACAAGCATTTTGTCCAGGGCCAGGATCGGGCCTTTGGAGGAGGGCTGGCCAAGCCTGCCGGCTTTTCATTGGCCTGTTACAAAGGAGCTAGAGCCAATGGGGCAGAACATCAACTGCACCAAGCACCCAACTGTGTGCAGCAGCCATCTTGGTATGGCAGCTTGCAGTTGGAATATATTGCAGTAGGGCAGTTGCCGTCCAAAATGCAGGCTAGCAAGCAGTAACAGCCATAGTCCACAACAGAGCTGTAGAGTGCCACGATCTTCAGGGCAGGGAAGCAATTCAAAGTCATGGCAGCGCCGACGTGGGTGTGCCCGAAAGGGCCCACGGAGGGTCTTACCTTATCGTTAGGCCGTGTTGGAGCTGCACCTTGCCACCTCCCGTGGTAGGGAGAGGGCCCAGTCCCATTCCAGGGACTGCTGCCTTGCCCATGCGAGGGATAGTTAAGAGACAAGCATTTTGTCCAGGGCCAGGATCGGGTCTTTGGAGGAGGGCCGGCCAAGCCTGCCGGCTACGCATTGGCCTATTACAAAGGAGCTAGAGCCAATGGGGGCAGAGCATCAACTGCACCAATCACACAACAGTGTGCAGGCAGCCATCTTGGTATGGCAGCTCTCAGTTCGAATATATTTCAGAAGGGCAGTAGCCGTCGAAAATGCAGCCTAGCAAGCAGTAACATCCACAGTCCACAACAGAGCTGTAGAGTGCCACAATCTTCAGGGCAGTGAAGCAATTCAAAGTTATGGCAGCAACGATGTGCATGTGCCTGAAAGGGCCCAGGGAGGGTCTTACCTTATCGTCAAGCCGTGTTGGAGCTGCACCTGGCCACCTCCTGTGGTAGGGAGAGGGCACAGTCCCATTCCAGGGACTGCTGCCTTGCCCAAGCGCGGGATAGTTAAGAGACAAGCATTTTGTCCAGGGCCAGGATCAGGCCTTTGGAGGAGGGCCGGCCAAGCCTGCCGGCTTCTCATTGGCCCATCACAAGGGAGCTAGAACCGATGGGGGCGAAGCATCAACTGCACCAAGCACACAACAGTGTGCAGGCAGCACATCTTGGTATGGCAGCTTGCAGTTGGAATATATTGCAGTAGGGCAGTTGCCGTCGAAAATGCAGCCTAGCAAGCAGTAACATCCATAGTCCATAACAGAGCTGTAGAGTGCCACGATCTTCAGGGGAGGGAAGCAATTCAATGTCATGGCAGTGCTGACGTGCGTGTGCCTGAAAGGGCCCAGGGAGGGTGTTACCTTATCGTCAAGCCGTGTTGGAGCTGCACCTGGCCACCTCCTCTGGTAGGGAGAGGGCACAGTCCCATTCCAGGGACTGCTGCCTTGCCCATGCGCAGGATAGTTAAGAGACAAGCATTTTGTCCAGGGCCAGGATCAGGCCTTTGGAGGAGGGCCAGCCAAGCCTGCCGGCTTCTCATTGGCCCATCACAAGGGAACTAGAGCCGATGGGGCGAAGCATCAACTGCACCAAGCACACAACAGTGTGCAGGCAGCACATCTTGGTATGGCAGCTTGCAATTGGAATATATTGCAGTAGGGCAGTTGCCGTCGAAAATGCAGCCTAGCAAGCAGTAACATCCATAGTCCATAACAGAGCTGTAGAGTGCCACGATCTTCAGGGCAGGGAAGCAATTCAATGTCATGGCAGTGCTGACGTGCGTGTGCCTGAAAGGGCCCAGGGAGATTCTTACCTTATCGTCAAGCCGTGTTGGAGCTGCACCTGGCCACCTCCTGTGGTAGGGAGAGGGCACAGTCCCATTCCAGGGACTGCTGCCTTGCCCATGCGTAGGATAGTTAAGAGGCAAGCATTTTGTCCAGGGCCAGGATCAGGCCTTTGGAGGAGGGCCGGCCAAGCCTGCCGGCTTCTCATTTGCCCATCACAAGGGAACTAGAGCCGATGGGGGCGAAGCATCAACTGCACCAAGCACACAACAGTGTGCGGGCCGCCATCTTGGTATAGCAGCTCGCAGTTCAATTATATTGCAGAACAGCAGTAGCCATCGAAAATGCAGCCTAGCAAGCAGTAACATCCATAGTCCACAACAGAGCTGTAGAGTGCCACGATCTTCAGGTCAGGGAAGCAATTCAAAGTCATGGCAGTGCTGACGTGCGCGTGCCTGAAAGGGCCCAGGGAGGGTCTTACCTTATCGTCAAGCCGTGTTGGAGCTGCACCTGGCCACCTCCTGTGGTAGGGAGAGGGCCCAGTCCCATTCCAGGGACTGCTGCCTTGCCCATGCGTAGGATAGTTAAGAGGCAAGCATTTTGTCCAGGGCCAGGATCAGGCCTTTGGAGGAGGGCTGGCCAAGCCTGCCGGCTTCTCATTGGCCCATTACAAAGGAGCTAGAGCCAATGGGGGCAGAGGTTAAACTGCACCAAGCACACAACAAGACAGTGTGCCGCCATCTTGGTATGGCAGCTCTCAGTTCAAATATATTTCAGAAGGGCAGTAGCCGTCGGAAATGCAGCCTAGCAAGCAGTAACATCCACAGTCCACTACAGAGCTGTAGAGTGCCACGATCTTCAGGGCAAGGAAGCAATTCAATGTCATGGCAGCGACGGTGTGCGTGTGCCTGAAAGGGCCCAGGGAGGGTCTTACCTTATCGTCAAGCCATGTTGAAGCTGCACCTGGCAACCTCCCGTGGTAGGGAGAGAGCGCAGTGCCATTCCAGGGACTGCTGCCTGGTCGATGCGCGGGATAGTGAAGAGAGGAACATTTTGTCTGGGTGCAGGATCGGGCCTTCGGATGAGGGCCGGCCAAGCCTGCGGCTTCTCATTGGCCCATTACAAAGGAGCCAGAGCCAATGGGGGCAGAGCATCAACTGTGCCAAGCACAGAACAACACAGTGTGCGGGTTGCCATCTTGGTATGGCAGCTCGTAGTTCGAATATATTGCAGTAGGGCAGTTGCCGTCGAAAATGCAGCCTAGCAAGCAGTAACATCCATAATCCACAACAGAGCTGTAGAGTGCCACAATCTGCAGGACAGGGAAGCAATTCAAAGTCATGGCAGCACCGACGTGGGCGTGCCTGAATGGGCCCAGGGAGGGTCTTACCTTATCGTCAAGCCATGTTGGAGCTGCACCTGGCAACTTCCCGTGGCAGGGAGAGTGCGCAGTGCCATTACAGGGACTGTTACCCTGCCGATGGACGGGATAGTGAAGAGAGGAGCACTTTGTCCGGGGCCAGGATCGGGGATTCGGATGCGGGCCGGCCAAGCCTAACGGCTTCTCACTGGACCATTACAAGAGCTAAAGCCAATGGGGGCAGGGCATCAACTGCACCAAGCATACAACAACACAGTGTGTGGGTCGCCATCTTGGTATGGCAGCTCGCTCTTCGAATATATTGCAGAAGAGCAGTAGTCGTGGAAAATGCAGCCTAGCAAGCAGTAACATCCATAGTCCACAACAGAGCTGTAGAGTGCCAGCATCTTCAGGGAAGCAATTCAAAGTCATGGCAGCGCCGACGTGCACGTGCCTGAAAGGGCCCATGGAGGGTCTTACCTTATCGTCAAGCCGTATTGGAGCTGCACCTGGACATCTCCCATGGTATGGAGAGGGCGTAGTCCCATTCCAGGGACTGCTGCCTTGCCGATGCGTGGGATAGTTAAGAGACAAGCATTTTGTCCAGGGCCAGGATCGGGTCTTTGGAGGAGGGCCGGCCGAGCCTGCCGGCTACACATTGGCCGATTACAAAGGAGCTAGAGCCAATGGGGGCAGAGCATCAACTGCACCAATCACACAACAGTGTGCAGGCAGCCACCTTGGTATGGCAGCTCTCAGTTCGAATATATTTCAGAAGGGCAGTAGCCGTCGAAAATGCAGCCTAGCAATCAGTAACATCCACAGTTCACAACAGAGCTGTAGAGTGCCACGATCTTCAGGGCAGTGAAGCAATTCAAAGTTATGGCAGCAACGATGTGCATGTGCCTGAAAGGGCCCAGGGAGGGTCTTACCTTATCGTCAAGCCGTGTTGGAGCTGCACCTGGCCACCTCCTGTGGTAGGGAGAGGGCACAGTCCCATTCCAGGGACTGCTGCCTTGCCCATGCGCGGGATAGTTAAGAGACAAGCATTTTGTCCAGGGCCAGGATCAGGCCTTTGGAGGAGGGCCGGCCAAGCCTGCCGGCTTCTCATTGGCCCATTACAAAGGAGCTAGAGCCAATGGGGGCAGAGCATCAACTGCACCAATCACACAACAGTGTGTGGGCAGCACATCTTGGTATGGCAGCTTGCAGTTGGAATATATTGCAGTAGGGGAGTTGTCGTTGAAAATGGAGCCTAGCAAGCAGTAACATCCACAGTCCACAACAGAGCTGTAGAGTGCCACGATCTTCAGGGCATGGAAGCAATTCTAAGTCATGGCAGTGCTGACGTGCGTGTGCCTGAAAGGGCCCAGGGAGGGTCTTACCTTATCGTCAAGCCATGTTGGAGCTGCACCTGGCCACCCCCTGTGGTAGCGAGAGGGCACAGTCCCATTCCAGGGACTGCTGCCTTGCCCATGCGCGGGATAGTTAGGAGACAAGCATTTTGTCCAGGGCCAGGTTCAGGCCTTTGGAGGTTGGCCGGCCAAGCCTGCCGACTTGTCATTGGCCCATTACAAAGGAGCCAGAGCCAATGGGGTCAGAGCATTAACTGCACCAAACACACAACAACACAGTGTGCAGGCCGCCATCTTGGTATAGCAGCTCACAGTTCGAATATATTGCAGAAGGGCAGTAGGTGTAGAAAATGCAGCCTAGCAAGCAGTAAAATCCACAGTGCTGTAGAGTGTCACGATCTTCAGGGCAGGGAAGCAATTCAATTTCATGGCAGCGACGATGTGCGTGTGCCTGAAAGGGCCCAGGGAGGGTCTTACCTTATCATCAAGCCGTATTGGAGGTGCACCTGGCAGCCTCCCGTGGTAGAGAGTGGGCGCAGTGCCATTCAAGGGACTGCTGTCTTGCCGATGAGTGGGATAGTTAAGAGACAAGCATTTTGTCCAGAGCCAGGATCAGGCCTTTGAAGGAAGGCTGGCCAAGCCTGCCGGCTTCTCATTGGCCCATTACAAAGGAGCTAGAGCCAATGTGGGCAGAGGTTAAACTGCACCAAGCACACAACAAGACAGTATGCAGGCCGCCATCTTGGTATGGCAGCTCTCAGTTCGAATATATTTCAGAAGGGCAGTAGCCGTCGGAAATGCAGCCTAGCAAGCAATAACATCCACAGTCCACTACAGAGCTGTAGAGTGCCACGATCTTCAGGGCAAGGAAGCATTTCAATGTCATGGCAGCTACGGTGTGCGTGTGCCTGAAAGGGCCCAGGGAGGGTCTTACCTTATCGTCAAGCCATGTTGAAGCTGCATCTGGCAACCTCCCGTGGTAGGGAGAGAGCGCAGTGCCATTCCAGGGACTGCTGCCTGGTCGATGCGCGGGATAGTGAAGAGGGGAACATTTTGTCTGGGTGCAGGATCGGGCCTTCGGATGAGTGCCGGCTAAGCCTGCGGCTTCTCATTGGCCCATTACATAGGAGCCAGAGCCAATGGGGCAGAGCATCAACTGCACCAAGCACAGAACAACACAGTGTGCGGGCTGCCATCTTGGTATGGCAGCTCGTAGTTCGATTATATATTGCAGTAGGGCAGTTGCCGTCGAAAATGCAGCCTAGCAAGCAGTAACATCCATAATCCACAACAGAGCTGTAGAGTGCCACGATCTTCAGGACAGGGAAGCAATTCAAAGTCATGGCAGCGCCGACGTGGGCATGCCTGAATGGGCCCAGGGAGGGTCTTACCTTATCGTCAAGCCATGTTGGAGCTGCACCTGGCAACTTCCCGTGGCAGGGAGAGTGCGCAGTGCCATTACAGGGACTGCTACCCTGCCGATGCACGGGATAGTGAAGAGAGGAGCACTTTGTCCGGGGCCAGGATCGGGGCTTCGGATGCGGGCCGGCCAAGCCTAACGGCTTCTCACTGGACCATTACAAGAGCTAGAGCCAATGGGGGCAGAGCATCAAGTGCACCAGGCATACAACAACACAGTGTGTGGGCCGCCATCTTGGTATGGCAGCTCGCTCTTCGAATATATTGCAGAAGAGCAGCAGTCGTGGAAAATGCAGCCTAGCAAGCAGTAACATCCATAGTCCACAACAGAGCTGTAGAGTGCCACGATCTTCAGGACAGGGAAGCAATTCAAAGTCATGGCAGCGCCGACGTGCACGTGCCTGAAAGGGCCCATGGAGGGTCTTACCTTATCGTCAAGCCGTATTGGAGCTGCACCTGGACATCTCCCATGGTATGGAGAGGGCGTAGTCCCATTCCAGGGACTGCTGCCTTGCCGATGCGTGGGATAGTTAAGAGACAAGCATTTTGTCCAGGGCCAGGATCGGGCCTTTGGAGGAGGGCTGGCCAAGCCTGCCGGCTTTTCATTGGCCTGTTACAAAGGAGCTAGAGCCAATGGGGCAGGGCATCAACTGCACCAAGCACACAACGGTGTGCAGCAGCCATCTTGGTATGGCAGCTTGCAGTTGGAATATATTGCAGTAGGGCAGTTGCCGTCCAAAATGCAGGCTAGCAAGCAGTAACAGCCATAGTCCACAACAGAGCTGTAGAGTGCCACGATCTTCAGGGCAGGGAAGCAATTCAAAGTCATGGCAGCGCCGACGTGGGTGTGCCCGAAAGGGCCCACGGAGGGTCTTACCTTATCGTTAGGCCGTGTTGGAGCTGCACCTTGCCACCTCCCGTGGTAGGGAGAGGGCCCAGTCCCATTCCAGGGACTGCTGCCTTGCCCATGCGAGGGATAGTTAAGAGACAAGCATTTTGTCCAGGGCCAGGATCGGGTCTTTGGAGGAGGGCCGGCCAAGCCTGCCGGCTACGCATTGGCCTATTACAAAGGAGCTAGAGCCAATGGGGGCAGAGCATCAACTGCACCAATCACACAACAGTGTGCAGGCAGCCATCTTGGTATGGCAGCTCTCAGTTCGAATATATTTCAGAAGGGCAGTAGCCGTCGAAAATGCAGCCTAGCAAGCAGTAACATCCACAGTCCACAACAGAGCTGTAGAGTGCCACAATCTTCAGGGCAGTGAAGCAATTCAAAGTTATGGCAGCAACGATGTGCATGTGCCTGAAAGGGCCCAGGGAGGGTCTTACCTTATCGTCAAGCCGTGTTGGAGCTGCACCTGGCCACCTCCTGTGGTAGGGAGAGGGCACAGTCCCATTCCAGGGACTGCTGCCTTGCCCAAGCGCGGGATAGTTAAGAGACAAGCATTTTGTCCAGGGCCAGGATCAGGCCTTTGGAGGAGGGCCGGCCAAGCCTGCCGGCTTCTCATTGGCCCATCACAAGGGAGCTAGAACCGATGGGGGCGAAGCATCAACTGCACCAAGCACACAACAGTGTGCAGGCAGCACATCTTGGTATGGCAGCTTGCAGTTGGAATATATTGCAGTAGGGCAGTTGCCGTCGAAAATGCAGCCTAGCAAGCAGTAACATCCATAGTCCATAACAGAGCTGTAGAGTGCCACGATCTTCAGGGCAGGGAAGCAATTCAATGTCATGGCAGTGCTGACGTGCGTGTGCCTGAAAGGGCCCAGGGAGGGTGTTACCTTATCGTCAAGCCGTGTTGGAGCTGCACCTGGCCACCTCCTCTGGTAGGGAGAGGGCACAGTCCCATTCCAGGGACTGCTGCCTTGCCCATGAGCAGGATAGTTAAGAGACAAGCATTTTGTCCAGGGCCAGGATCAGGCCTTTGGAGGAGGGCCAGCCAAGCCTGCCGGCTTCTCATTGGCCCATCACAAGGGAACTAGAGCCGATGGGGCGAAGCATCAACTGCACCAAGCACACAACAGTGTGCAGGCAGCACATCTTGGTATGGCAGCTTGCAATTGGAATATATTGCAGTAGGGCAGTTGCCGTCGAAAATGCAGCCTAGCAAGCAGTAACATCCATAGTCCATAACAGAGCTGTAGAGTGCCACGATCTTCAGGGCAGGGAAGCAATTCAATGTCATGGCAGTGCTGACGTGCGTGTGCCTGAAAGAGTCCAGGGAGATTCTTACCTTATCGTCAAGCCGTGTTGGAGCTGCACCTGGCCACCTCCTGTGGTAGGGAGAGGGCACAGTCCCATTCCAGGGACTGCTGCCTTGCCCATGCGTAGGATAGTTAAGAGGCAAGCATTTTGTCCAGGGCCAGGATCAGGCCTTTGGAGGAGGGCCGGCCAAGCCTGCCGGCTTCTCATTTGCCCATCACAAGGGAACTAGAGCCGATGGGGGCGAAGCATCAACTGCACCAAGCACACAACAGTGTGCGGGCCGCCATCTTGGTATAGCAGCTCGCAGTTCAATTATATTGCAGAACAGCAGTAGCCATCGAAAATGCAGCCTAGCAAGCAGTAACATCCATAGTCCACAACAGAGCTGTAGAGTGCCACGATCTTCAGGTCAGGGAAGCAATTCAAAGTCATGGCAGTGCTGACGTGCGCGTGCCTGAAAGGGCCCAGGGAGGGTCTTACCTTATCGTCAAGCCGTGTTGGAGCTGCACCTGGCCACCTCCTGTGGTAGGGAGAGGGCCCAGTCCCATTCCAGGGACTGCTGCCTTGCCCATGCGTAGGATAGTTAAGAGGCAAGCATTTTGTCCAGGGCCAGGATCAGGCCTTTGGAGGAGGGCTGGCCAAGCCTGCCGGCTTCTCATTGGCCCATTACAAAGGAGCTAGAGCCAATGGGGGCAGAGGTTAAACTGCACCAAGCACACAACAAGACAGTGTGCCGCCATCTTGGTATGGCAGCTCTCAGTTCAAATATATTTCAGAAGGGCAGTAGCCGTCGGAAATGCAGCCTAGCAAGCAGTAACATCCACAGTCCACTACAGAGCTGTAGAGTGCCACGATCTTCAGGGCAAGGAAGCAATTCAATGTCATGGCAGCGACGGTGTGCGTGTGCCTGAAAGGGCCCAGGGAGGGTCTTACCTTATCGTCAAGCCATGTTGAAGCTGCACCTGGCAACCTCCCGTGGTAGGGAGAGAGCGCAGTGCCATTCCAGGGACTGCTGCCTGGTCGATGCGCGGGATAGTGAAGAGAGGAACATTTTGTCTGGGTGCAGGATCGGGCCTTCGGATGAGGGCCGGCCAAGCCTGCGGCTTCTCATTGGCCCATTACAAAGGAGCCAGAGCCAATGGGTGCAGAGCATCAACTGTGCCAAGCACAGAACAACACAGTGTGCGGGTTGCCATCTTGGTATGGCAGCTCGTAGTTCGAATATATTGCAGTAGGGCAGTTGCCGTCGAAAATGCAGCCTAGCAAGCAGTAACATCCATAATCCACAACAGAGCTGTAGAGTGCCACAATCTGCAGGACAGGGAAGCAATTCAAAGTTATGGCAGCAACGATGTGCATGTGCCTGAAAGGGCCCAGGGAGGGTCTTACCTTATCGTCAAGCCGTGTTGGAGCTGCACCTGGCCACCTCCTGTGGTAGGGAGAGGGCACAGTCCCATTCCAGGGACTGCTGCCTTGCCCAAGCGCGGGATAGTTAAGAGACAAGCATTTTGTCCAGGGCCAGGATCAGGCCTTTGGAGGAGGGCCGGCCAAGCCTGCCGGCTTCTCATTGGCCCATCACAAGGGAGCTAGAACCGATGGGGGCGAAGCATCAACTGCACCAAGCACACAACAGTGTGCAGGCAGCACATCTTGGTATGGCAGCTTGCAGTTGGAATATATTGCAGTAGGGCAGTTGCCGTCGAAAATGCAGCCTAGCAAGCAGTAACATCCATAGTCCATAACAGAGCTGTAGAGTGCCACGATCTTCAGGGCAGGGAAGCAATTCAATGTCATGGCAGTGCTGACGTGCGTGTGCCTGAAAGGGCCCAGAGAGGGTGTTACCTTATCGTCAAGCCGTGTTGGAGCTGCACCTGGCCACCTCCTCTGGTAGGGAGAGGGCACAGTCCCATTCCAGGGACTGCTGCCTTGCCCATGAGCAGGATAGTTAAGAGACAAGCATTTTGTCCATGGCCAGGATCAGGCCTTTGGAGGAGGGCCAGCCAAGCCTGCCGGCTTCTCATTGGCCCATCACAAGGGAACTAGAGCCGATGGGGCGAAGCATCAACTGCACCAAGCACACAACAGTGTGCAGGCAGCACATCTTGGTATGGCAGCTTGCAATTGGAATATATTGCAGTAGGGCAGTTGCCGTCGAAAATGCAGCCTAGCAAGCAGTAACATCCATAGTCCATAACAGAGCTGTAGAGTGCCACGATCTTCAGGGCAGGGAAGCAATTCAATGTCATGGCAGTGCTGACGTGCGTGTGCCTGAAAGGGCCCAGGGAGATTCTTACCTTATCGTCAAGCCGTGTTGGAGCTGCACCTGGCCACCTCCTGTGGTAGGGAGAGGGCACAGTCCCATTCCAGGGACTGCTGCCTTGCCCATGCGTAGGATAGTTAAGAGGCAAGCATTTTGTCCAGGGCCAGGATCAGGCCTTTGGAGGAGGGCCGGCCAAGCCTGCCGGCTTCTCATTTGCCCATCACAAGGGAACTAGAGCCGATGGGGGCGAAGCATCAACTGCACCAAGCACACAACAGTGTGCGGGCCGCCATCTTGGTATAGCAGCTCGCAGTTCAATTATATTGCAGAACAGCAGTAGCCATCGAAAATGCAGCCTAGCAAGCAGTAACATCCATAGTCCACAACAGAGCTGTAGAGTGCCACGATCTTCAGGTCAGGGAAGCAATTCAAAGTCATGGCAGTGCTGACGTGCGCGTGCCTGAAAGGGCCCAGGGAGGGTCTTACCTTATCGTCAAGCCGTGTTGGAGCTGCACCTGGCCACCTCCTGTGGTAGGGAGAGGGCCCAGTCCCATTCCAGGGACTGCTGCCTTGCCCATGCGTAGGATAGTTAAGAGGCAAGCATTTTGTCCAGGGCCAGGATCAGGCCTTTGGAGGAGGGCTGGCCAAGCCTGCCGGCTTCTCATTGGCCCATTACAAAGGAGCTAGAGCCAATGGGGGCAGAGGTTAAACTGCACCAAGCACACAACAAGACAGTGTGCCGCCATCTTGGTATGGCAGCTCTCAGTTCAAATATATTTCAGAAGGGCAGTAGCCGTCGGAAATGCAGCCTAGCAAGCAGTAACATCCACAGTCCACTACAGAGCTGTAGAGTGCCACGATCTTCAGGGCAAGGAAGCAATTCAATGTCATGGCAGCGACGGTGTGCGTGTGCCTGAAAGGGCCCAGGGAGGGTCTTACCTTATCGTCAAGCCATGTTGAAGCTGCACCTGGCAACCTCCCGTGGTAGGGAGAGAGCGCAGTGCCATTCCAGGGACTGCTGCCTGGTCGATGCGCGGGATAGTGAAGAGAGGAACATTTTGTCTGGGTGCAGGATCGGGCCTTCGGATGAGGGCCGGCCAAGCCTGCGGCTTCTCATTGGCCCATTACAAAGGAGCCAGAGCCAATGGGGGCAGAGCATCAACTGTGCCAAGCACAGAACAACACAGTGTGCGGGTTGCCATCTTGGTATGGCAGCTCGTAGTTCGAATATATTGCAGTAGGGCAGTTGCCGTCGAAAATGCAGCCTAGCAAGCAGTAACATCCATAATCCACAACAGAGCTGTAGAGTGCCACAATCTGCAGGACAGGGAAGCAATTCAAAGTCATGGCAGCACCGACGTGGGCGTGCCTGAATGGGCCCAGGGAGGGTCTTACCTTATCGTCAAGCCATGTTGGAGCTGCACCTGGCAACTTCCCGTGGCAGGGAGAGTGCGCAGTGCCATTACAGGGACTGTTACCCTGCCGATGGACGGGATAGTGAAGAGAGGAGCACTTTGTCCGGGGCCAGGATCGGGGATTCGGATGCGGGCCGGCCAAGCCTAACGGCTTCTCACTGGACCATTACAAGAGCTAAAGCCAATGGGGGCAGGGCATCAACTGCACCAAGCATACAACAACACAGTGTGTGGGTCGCCATCTTGGTATGGCAGCTCGCTCTTCGAAAATATTGCAGAAGAGCAGTAGTCGTGGAAAATGCAGCCTAGCAAGCAGTAACATCCATAGTCCACAACAGAGCTGTAGAGTGCCAGCATCTTCAGGGAAGCAATTCAAAGTCATGGCAGCGCCGACGTGCATGTGCCTGAAAGGGCCCATGGAGGGTCTTACCTTATCGTCAAGCCGTATTGGAGCTGCACCTGGACATCTCCCATGGTATGGAGAGGGCGTAGTCCCATTCCAGGGACTGCTGCCTTGCCGATGCGTGGGATAGTTAAGAGACAAGTATTTTGTCCAGGGCCAGGATCGGGCCTTTGGAGGAGGGCCGGCCAAGCCTGCCGGCTTTTCATTGGCCTGTTACAAAGGAGCTAGAGCCAATGGGGCAGAGAATCAACTGCACCAAGCACACAATGGTGTGCAGCAGCCATCTTGGTATGGCAGCTTGCAGTTGGAATATATTGCAGTAGGGCAGTTGCCGTCGAAAATGCAGGCTAGCAAGCAGTAACAGCCATAGTCCACAACAGAGCTGTAGAGTGCCACGATCTTCAGGGCAGGGAAGCAATTCAAAGTCATGGCAGCGCCGACATGGGTGTGCCCGAAAGGGCCCACGGAGGGTCTTACCTTATCGTTAGGCCGTGTTGGGGCTGCACCTTGCCACCTCCCGTGGTAGGGAGAGGGCCCAGTCCCATTCCAGGGACTGCTGCCTTGCCCATGCGAGGGACAGTTAAGAGACAAGCATTTTGTCCAGGGCCAGGATCGGGTCTTTGGAGGAGGGCCGGCCAAGCATGCCAGCTACACATTGGCCTATTACAAAGGGGCTAGAGCCAATGGGGGCAGAGCATCAACTGCACCAAGCACACAACAGTGTGCAGGCAGCCATCTTGGTATGGCAGCTCTCAGTTCGAATATATTTCAGAAGGGCAGTAGCCGTTGAAAATGGAGCCTAGCAAGCAGTAACATCCACAGTCCACAACAGAGCTGTAGAGTGCCACCATCTTCAGGGCAGGGAAGCAATTCTAAGTCATGGCAGTGCTGACGTGCGTGTGCCTGAAAGGGCCCAGAGAGGGTCTTACCTTATCGTCAAGCCATGTTGGAGCTGCACCTGACCACCCCCTGTGGTAGCGAGAGGGCACAGTCCCATTCCAGGGACTGCTGCCTTGCCCATGCGCGGGATAGTTAAGAGACAAGCATTTTGTCCAGGGCCAGGTTCAGGCCTTTGGAGGTTGGCCGGCCAAGCCTGCCGACTTGTCATTGGCCCATTACAAAGGAGCCAGAGCCAATGGGGTCAGAGCATTAACTGCACCAAACACACAACAACACAGTGTGCAGGCCGCCATCTTGGTATGGCAGCTCACAGTTCGAATATATTGCAGAAGGGCAGTAGGTGTAGAAAATGCAGCCTAGCAAGCAGTAAAATCCACAGTGCTGTAGAGTGCCACGATCTTCAGGACAGGGAAGCAATTCAAAGTCATGGCAGCGCCGACGTGCACGTGCCTGAAAGGGCCCATGGAGGGTCTTACCTTATCGTCAAGCCGTATTGGAGCTGCACCTGGACATCTCCCATGGTATGGAGAGGGCGTAGTCCCATTCCAGGGACTGCTGCCTTGCCGATACGTGGGATAGTTAAGAGACAAGCATTTTGTCCAGGGCCAGGATCGGGCCTTTGGAGGAGGGCTGGCCAAGCCTGCCGGCTTTTCATTGGCCTGTTACAAAGGAGCTAGAGCCAATGGGGCAGAGCATCAACTGCACCAACCACACAACGGTGTGCAGCAGCCATCTTGGTATGGCAGCTTGCAGTTGGAATATATTGCAGTAGGGCAGTTGCCGTCGAAAATGCAGGCTAGCAAGCAGTAACAGCCATAGTCCACAACAGAGCTGTAGAGTGCCACGATCTTCAGGGCAGGGAAGCAATTCAAAGTCATGGCAGCGCCGACGTGGGTGTGCCCGAAAGGGCCCACGGAGGGTCTTACCTTATTGTTAGGCCGTGTTGGAGCTGCACCTTGCCACCTCCCGTGGTAGGGAGAGGGCCCTGTCCCATTCCAGGGACTGCTGCCTTGCCCATGCGAGGGATAGTTAAGAGACAAGCATTTTGTCCAGGGCCAGGATCGGGTCTTTGGAGGAGGGCCGGCCAAGCCTGCCGGCTACGCATTGGCCTATTACAAAGGAGCTAGAGCCAATGGGGGCAGAGCTTCAACTGCACCAATCACACAACAGTGTGCAGGCAGCCATCTTGGTATGGCAGCTCTCAGTTCGAATATATTTCAGAAGGGCAGTAGCCGTCGAAAATGCAGCCTAGCAAGCAGTAACATCCACAGTCCACAACAGAGCTGTAGAGTGCCACGATCTTCAGGGCAGTGAAGCAATTCAAAGTTATGGCAGCAACGATGTGCATGTGCCTGAAAGGGCCCAGGGAGGGTATTACCTTATCGTCAAGCCGTGTTGGAGCTGCACCTGGCCACCTCCTGTGGTAGGGAGAGGGCACAGTCCCATTCCAGGGACTGCTGCCTTGCCGATGCGTGGGATATTTAAGAGACAAGCATTTTGTCCAGGGCCAGGATCGGGCCTTTGGAGGAGGGCCGGCCAAGCCTGCCGGCTTTTCATTGGCCTGTTACAAAGAAGCTAGAGCCAATGGGGCAGAGCATCAACTGCACCAAGCACACAACGGTGTGCAGCAGCCATCTTGGTATGGCAGCTTGCAGTTGGAATATATTGCAGTAGGGCAGTTGCCATCGAAAATGCAGGCTAGCAAGCAGTAACAGCCATTGTCCACAACAGAGCTGTAGAGTGCCACGATCTTCAGGGCAGGGAAGCAATTCAAAGTCATGGCAGCGCCGACGTGGGTGTGCCCGAAAGGGCCCACGGAGGGTCTTACCTTATCGTCAAGCCGTGTTGGAGCTGCACCTGGCCACCTCCTGTGGTAGGGAGAGGGCACAGTCCCATTCCAGGGACTGCTGCCTTGCCCATGCGCGGGATAGTTAAGAGACAAGCATTTTGTCCAGGGCCAGGATCAGGCCTTTGGAGGAGGGCCGGCCAAGCCTGCCGGTTTCTCATTGGCCCATCACAAGGGAACTAGAGCCGATGGGGGCGAAGCATCAACTGCACCAAGCACACAACAGTGTGCAGGCAGCACATCTTGGTATGGCAGCTTGCAGTTGGAATATATTGCAGTAGGGAAGTTGCCGTCGAAAATGCAGCCTAGCAAGCAGTAACATCCATAGTCCATAACAGAGCTGTAGAGTGCCACGATCTTCAGGGCAGGGAAGCAATTCAATGTCATTGCAGTGCTGACGTGCTTGTGCCTGAAAGGGCCCAGGGAGGGTCTTACCTTATCGTCAAGCCGTGTTGGAGCTGCACCTGGCCACCTCCTGTGGTAGGGAGAGGGCCCAGTCCCATTCCAGGGACTGCTGCCTTGCCCATGCGTAGGATAGTTAAGAGGCAAGCATTTTGTCCAGGGCCAGGATCAGGCCTTTGGAGGAGGGCTGGCCAAGCCTGCCGGCTTCTCATTGGCCCATTACAAAGGAGCTAGAGCCAATGGGGGCAGAGCATCAACTGCACCAAGCACACAACAGTGTGCAGGCAGCCATCTTGGTATGGCAGCTCTCAGTTCGAATATATTTCAGAAGGGCAGTAGCCGTTGAAAATGGAGCCTAGCAAGCAGTAACATCCACAGTCCACAACAGAGCTGTAGAGTGCCACCATCTTCAGGGCAGGGAAGCAAATCTAAGTCATGGCAGTGCTGACGTGCGTGTGCCTGAAAGGGCCCAGGGAGGGTCTTACCTTATCGTCAAGCCATGTTGGAGCTGCACCTGACCACCCCCTGTGGTAGCGAGAGGGCACAGTCCCATTCCAGGGACTGCTGCCTTGCCCATGCGCGGGATAGTTAAGAGACAAGCATTTTGTCCAGGGCCAGGTTCAGGCCTTTGGAGGTTGGCCGGCCAAGCCTGCCGACTTGTCATTGGCCCATTACAAAGGAGCCAGAGCCAATGGGGTCAGAGCATTAACTGCACCAAACACACAACAACACAGTGTGCAGGCCGCCATCTTGGTATGGCAGCTCACAGTTCGAATATATTGCAGAAGGGCAGTAGGTGTAGAAAATGCAGCCTAGCAAGCAGTAAAATCCACAGTGCTGTAGAGTGTCACGATCTTCAGGGCAGGGAAGCAATTCAATTTCATGGCAGCGACGATGTGCGTGTGCCTGAAAGGGCCCAGGGAGGGTCTTACCTTATCATCAAGCCGTATTGGAGGTGCACCTGGCAGCCTCCCGTGGTAGAGAGTGGGCGCAGTGCCATTCAAGGGACTGCTGTCTTGCCGATGAGTGGGATAGTTAAGAGACAAGCATTTTGTCCAGAGCCAGGATCAGGCCTTTGAAGGAGGGCAGGCCAAGCCTGCCGGCTTCTCATTGGCCCATTACAAAGGAGCTAGAGCCAATGTGGGCAGAGGTTACACTGCACCAAGCACACAACAAGACAGTTAGCAGGCCGCCATCTTGGTATGGCAGCTCTCAGTTCGAATATATTTCAGAAGGGCAGTAGCCGTCGGAAATGCAGCCTAGCAAGCAATAACATCCACAGTCCACTACAGAGCTGTAGAGTGCCACGATCTTCAGGGCAAGGAAGCAATTCAATGTCATGGCAGCTACGGTGTGCCTGAAAGGGCCCAAGGAGGGTCTTACCTTATCGTCAAGCCATGTTGAAGCTGCATCTGGCAACCTCCCGTGGTAGGGAGAGAGCGCAGTGCCATTCCAGGGACTGCTGCCTGGTCGATGCGCGGGATAGTGAAGAGGGGAACATTTTGTCTGGGTGCAGGATCGGGCCTTCGGATGAGTGCCGGCTAAGCCTGCGGCTTCTCATTGGCCCATTACAAAGGAGCCAGAGCCAATGGGGCAGAGCATCAACTGCACCAAGCACAGAACAACACAGTGTGCGGGCTGCCATCTTGGTATGGCAGCTCGTAGTTCGATTATATATTGCAGTAGGGCAGTTGCCGTCGAAAATGCAGCCTAGCAAGCAGTAACATCCATAATCCACAACAGAGCTGTAGAGTGCCACGATCTTCAGGACAGGGAAGCAATTCAAAGTCATGGCAGCACCGACGTGGGCGTGCCTGAATGGGCCCAGGGAGGGTCTTACCTTATCGTCAAGCCATGTTGGAGCTGCACCTGGCAACTTCCCGTGGCAGGGAGAGTGCGCAGTGCCATTACAGGGACTGCTACCCTGCCGATGGACGGGATAGTGAAGAGAGGAGCACTTTGTCCGGGGCCAGGATCGGGGATTCGGATGCGGGCCGGCCAAGCCTAACGGCTTCTCACTGGACCATTACAAGAGCTAGAGCCAATGGGGGCAGACATCAACTGCACCAAGCATACAACAACACAGTGTGTGGGTCGCCATCTTGGTATGGCAGCTCGCTCTTCGAATATATTGCAGAAGAGCAGTAGTCGTGGAAAATGCAGCCTAGCAAGCAGTAACATCCATAGTCCACAACAGAGCTGTAGAGTGCCAGCATCTTCAGGGAAGCAATTCAAAGTCATGGCAGCGCCGACGTGCACGTGCCTGAAAGGGCCCATGGAGGGTCTTACCTTATCGTCAAGCCGTATTGGAGCTGCACCTGGACATCTCCCATGGTATGGAGAGGGCGTAGTCCCATTCCAGGGACTGCTGCCTTGCCGATGCGTGGGATAGTTAAGAGACAAGTATTTTGTCCAGGGCCAGGATCGGGCCTTTGGAGGAGGGCCGGCCAAGCCTGCCGGCTTTTCATTGGCCTGTTACAAAGGAGCTAGAGCCAATGGGGCAGAGCATCAACTGCACCAAGCACACAACGGTGTGCAGCAGCCATCTTGGTATGGCAGCTTGCAGTTGGAATATATTGCAGTAGGGCAGTTGCCGTCGAAAATGCAGGCTAGCAAGCAGTAACAGCCATAGTCCACAACAGAGCTGTAGAGTGCCACGATCTTCAGGGCAGGGAAGCAATTCAAAGTCATGGCAGCGCCGACATGGGTGTGCCCGAAAGGCCCACGGAGGGTCTTACCTTATCGTTAGGCCGTGTTGGGGCTGCACCTTGCCACCTCCCGTGGTAGGGAGAGGGCCCAGTCCCATTCCAGGGACTGCTGCCTTGCCGATGCGTGGGATAGTTAAGAGACAAGCATTTTGTCCAGGGCCAGGATCGGGTCTTTGGAGGAGGGCCGGCCGAGCCTGCCGGCTACACATTGGCCGATTACAAAGGAGCTAGAGCCAATGGGGGCAGAGCATCAACTGCACCAATCACACAACAGTGTGCAGGCAGCCACCTTGGTATGGCAGCTCTCAGTTCGAATATATTTCAGAAGGGCAGTAGCCGTCGAAAATGCAGCCTAGCAATCAGTAACATCCACAGTTCACAACAGAGCTGTAGAGTGCCACGATCTTCAGGGCAGTGAAGCAATTCAAAGTTATGGCAGCAACGATGTGCATGTGCCTGAATGGGCCCAGGGAGGGTCTTACCTTATCGTCAAGCCATGTTGGAGCTGCACCTGGCAACTTCCCGTGGCAGGGAGAGTGCGCAGTGCCATTACAGGGACTGCTACCCTGCCGATGCACGGGATAGTGAAGAGAGGAGCACTTTGTCCGGGGCCAGGATCGGGGCTTCGGATGCGGGCCGGCCAAGCCTAACGGCTTCTCACTGGACCATTACAAGAGCTAGAGCCAATGGGGGCAGAGCATCAAGTGCACCAGGCATACAACAACACAGTGTGTGGGCCGCCATCTTGGTATGGCAGCTCGCTCTTCGAATATATTGCAGAAGAGCAGCAGTCGTGGAAAATGCAGCCTAGCAAGCAGTAACATCCATAGTCCACAACAGAGCTGTAGAGTGCCACGATCTTCAGGACAGGGAAGCAATTCAAAGTCATGGCAGCGCCGACGTGCACGTGCCTGAAAGGGCCCATGGAGGGTCTTACCTTATCGTCAAGCCGTATTGGAGCTGCACCTGGACATCTCCCATGGTATGGAGAGGGCGTAGTCCCATTCCAGGGACTGCTGCCTTGCCGATGCGTGGGATAGTTAAGAGACAAGCATTTTGTCCAGGGCCAGGATCGGGCCTTTGGAGGAGGGCTGGCCAAGCCTGCCGGCTTTTCATTGGCCTGTTACAAAGGAGCTAGAGCCAATGGGGCAGAGCATCAACTGCACCAAGCACACAACGGTGTGCAGCAGCCATCTTGGTATGGCAGCTTGCAGTTGGAATATATTGCAGTAGGGCAGTTGCCGTCGAAAATGCAGGCTAGCAAGCAGTAACAGCCATAGTCCACAACAGAGCTGTAGAGTGCCACGATCTTCAGGGCAGGGAAGCAATTCAAAGTCATGGCAGCGCCGACGTGGGTGTGCCCGAAAGGGCCCACGGAGGGTCTTACCTTATTGTTAGGCCGTGTTGGAGCTGCACCTTGCCACCTCCCGTGGTAGGGAGAGGGCCCTGTCCCATTCCAGGGACTGCTGCCTTGCCCATGCGAGGGATAGTTAAGAGACAAGCATTTTGTCCAGGGCCAGGATCGGGTCTTTGGAGGAGGGCCGGCCAAGCCTGCCGGCTACGCATTGGCCTATTACAAAGGAGCTAGAGCCAATGGGGGCAGAGCTTCAACTGCACCAATCACACAACAGTGTGCAGGCAGCCATCTTGGTATGGCAGCTCTCAGTTCGAATATATTTCAGAAGGGCAGTAGCCGTCGAAAATGCAGCCTAGCAAGCAGTAACATCCACAGTCCACAACAGAGCTGTAGAGTGCCACGATCTTCAGGGCAGTGAAGCAATTCAAAGTTATGGCAGCAACGATGTGCATGTGCCTGAAAGGGCCCAGGGAGGGTATTACCTTATCGTCAAGCCGTGTTGGAGCTGCACCTGGCCACCTCCTGTGGTAGGGAGAGGGCACAGTCCCATTCCAGGGACTGCTGCCTTGCCGATGCGTGGGATAGTTAAGAGACAAGCATTTTGTCCAGGGCCAGGATCGGGCCTTTGGAGGAGGGCCGGCCAAGCCTGCCGGCTTTTCATTGGCCTGTTACAAAGAAGCTAGAGCCAATGGGGCAGAGCATCAACTGCACCAAGCACACAACGGTGTGCAGCAGCCATCTTGGTATGGCAGCTTGCAGTTGGAATATATTGCAGTAGGGCAGTTGCCATCGAAAATGCAGGCTAGCAAGCAGTAACAGCCATTGTCCACAACAGAGCTGTAGAGTGCCACGATCTTCAGGGCAGGGAAGCAATTCAAAGTCATGGCAGCGCCGACGTGGGTGTGCCCAAAAGGGCCCACGGAGGGTCTTACCTTATCGTCAAGCCGTGTTGGAGCTGCACCTGGCCACCTCCTGTGGTAGGGAGAGGGCACAGTCCCATTCCAGGGACTGCTGCCTTGCCCATGCGCGGGATAGTTAAGAGACAAGCATTTTGTCCAGGGCCAGGATCAGGCCTTTGGAGGAGGGCCGGCCAAGCCTTCCGGTTTCTCATTGGCCCATCACAAGGGAACTAGAGCCGATGGGGGCGAAGCATCAACTGCACCAAGCACACAACAGTGTGCAGGCAGCACATCTTGGTATGGCAGCTTGCAGTTGGAATATATTGCAGTAGGGAAGTTGCCGTCGAAAATGCAGCCTAGCAAGCAGTAACATCCATAGTCCATAACAGAGCTGTAGAGTGCCACGATCTTCAGGGCAGGGAAGCAATTCAATGTCATTGCAGTGCTGACGTGCGTGAGCCTGAAAGGGCCCAGGGAGGGTCTTACCTTATCTTCAAGCCGTGTTGGAGCTGCACCTGGCCACCTCCTGTGGTAGGGAGAGGGCACAGTCCCATTCCAGGGACTGCTGCCTTGCCCATGCGCGGGATAGTTAAGAGGCAAGCATTTTGTCCAGGGCCAGGATCAGGCCTTTGGAGGAGGGCCGGCCAAGCCTGCCGGCTTCTCATTGGCCCATCACAAGGGAACTAGAGCCGATGGGGGCGAAGCATCAACTGCACCAAGCACACAACAGTGTGCGGGCCGCCATCTTGGTATAGCAGCTCGCAGTTCAATTATATTGCAGAACAGCAGTAGCCATCGAAAATGCAGCCTAGCAAGCAGTAACATCCATAGTCCACAACAGAGCTGTAGAGTGCCACGATCTTCAGGGCAGGGAAGCAATTCAAAGTCATGGCAGTGCTGACGTGCGCGTGCCTGAAAGGGCCCAGGGAGGGTCTTACCTTATCGTCAAGCCGTGTTGGAGCTGCACCTGGCCACCTCCTGTGGTAGGGAGAGGGCACAGCCCCATTCCAGGGACTGCTGCCTTGCCCATGCGCGGGATAGTTAAGAGACAAGCATTTTGTCCAGGGCCAGGATCAGGGCTTTGGAGGAGGGCTGGCCAAGCCTGCCGGCTTCTCATTGGCCCATTACAAAGGAGCTAGAGCCAATGGGGGCAGAGGTTAAACTGTACCAAGCACACAACAAGACAGTGTGCGGGCCGCCATCTTGGTATGGCAGCTCTCAGTTCGAATATATTTCAGAAGGGCAGTAGCCGTCGGAAATGCAGCCTAGCAAGCAGTAACATCCACAGTCCACTACAGAGCTGTAGAGTGCCACGATCTTCAGGGCAAGGAAGCAAGTCAATGTCATGGCAGCGACGGTGTGCGTGTGCCTGAAAGGGCCCAGGGAGGGTCTTACCTTATCGTCAAGCCATGTTGAAGCTGCACCTGGCAACCTCCCGTGGTAGGGAGAGAGCGCAGTGCCATTCCAGGGACTGCTGCCTGGTCGATGCGCGGGATAGTGAAGAGAGGAACATTTTGTCTGGGTGCAGGATCGGGCCTTCGGATGAGGGCCGGCCAAGCCTGTGGCTTCTCATTGGCCCATAACAAAGGAGCCAGAGCCAATGGGGGCAGAGCATCAACTGCACCAAGCACAGAACAACACAGTGTGCGGGTTGCCATCTTGGTATGGCAGCTCGTAGGTCGAATATATTGCAGTAGGGCAGTTGCCGTCGAAAATGCAGCCTAGCAAGCAGTAACATCCATAATCCACAACAGAGCTGTAGAGTGCCACAATCTTCAGGACAGGGAAGCAATTCAAAGTCATGGCAGCACCGACGTGGGCGTGCCTGAATGGGCCCAGGGAGGGTCTTACCTTATCGTCAAGCCATGTTGGAGCTGCACCTGGCAACTTCCCGTGGCAGGGAGAGTGCGCAGTGCCATTACAGGGACTGCTACCCTGCCGATGGACGGGATAGTGAAGAGAGGAGCACTTTGTCCGGGGCCAGGATCGGGGATTCGGATGCGGGCCGGCCAAGCCTAACGGCTTCTCACTGGACCATTACAAGAGCTAGAGCCAATGGGGGCAGAGCATCAACTGCACCAAGCATACAACAACACAGTGTGTGGGTCGCCATCTTGGTATGGCAGCTTGAAGTTGGAATATATTGCAGTAGGGCAGTTGCCGTCGAAAATGCAGCCTAGCAAGCAGTAACATCCATAGTCCACAACAGAGCTGTAGAGTGCCAGCATCTTCAGGGAAGCAATTCAAAGTCATGGCAGCGCCGACGTGCACGTGCCTGAAAGGGCCCATGGAGGGTCTTACCTTATCGTCAAGCCGTATTGGAGCTGCACCTGGACATCTCCCATGGTATGGAGAGGGCGTAGTCCCATTCCAGGGACTGCTGCCTTGCCGATGCGTGGGATAGTTAAGAGACAAGTATTTTGTCCAGGGCCAGGATCGGGCCTTTGGAGGAGGGCCGGCCAAGCCTGCCGGCTTTTCAATGGCCTGTTACAAAGGAGCTAGAGCCAATGGGGCAGAGCATCAACTGCACCAAGCACACAACGGTGTGCAGCAGCCATCTTGGTATGGCAGCTTGCAGTTGGAATATATTGCAGTAGGGCAGTTGCCGTCGAAAATGCAGGCTAGCAAGCAGTAACAGCCATAGTCCACAACAGAGCTGTAGAGTGCCACGATCTTCAGGGCAGGGAAGCAATTCAAAGTCATGGCAGCGCCGACATGGGTGTGCGCGAAAGGGCCCACGGAGGGTCTTACCTTATCGTTAGGCCGTGTTGGGGCTGCACCTTGCCACCTCCCGTGGTAGGGAGAGGGCCCAGTCCCATTCCAGGGACTGCTGCCTTGCCCATGCGAGGGATAGTTAAGAGACAAGCATTTTGTCCAGGGCCAGGATCGGGTCTTTGGAGGAGGGCCGGCCAAGCCTGCCGGCTACACATTGGCCTATTACAAAGGAGCTAGAGCCAATGGGGGCAGAGCATCAACTGCACCAATCACACAACAGTGTGCAGGCAGCCATCTTGGTATGGCAGCTCTCAGTTCGAATATATTTCAGAAGGGCAGTAGCCGTCGAAAATGCAGCCTAGCAATCAGTAACATCCACGGTTCACAACAGAGCTGTAGAGTGCCACGATCTTCAGGTCAGGGAAGCAATTCAAAGTCATGGCAGTGCTGGCGTGCGCGTGCCTGAAAGGGCCCAGGGAGGGTCTTACCTTATAGTCAAGCCGTGTTGGAGCTGCACCTGGCCATCTCCTGTGGTAGGGAGAGGGCACAGCCCCATTCCAGGGACTGCTGCCTTGCCCATGCGAGGGATAGTTAAGAGACAAGCATTTTGTCCAGGGCCAGGATCAGGCCTTTGGAGGAGGGCTGGCCAAGCCTGCCGGCTTCTCATTGGCCCATTACAAAGGAGCTAGAGCCAATGGGGGCAGAGGTTAAACTGCACCAAGCACACAACAAGACAGTGTGCGGGCCGCCATCTTGGTATGGCAGCTCTCAGTTCAAATATATTTCAGAAGGGCAGTAGCCGTCGGAAATGCAGCCTAGCAAGCAGTAACATCCACAGTCCACTACAGAGCTGTAGAGTGCCACGATCTTCAGGGCAAGGAAGCAATTCAATGTCATGGCAGCGACGGTGTGCGTGTGCCTGAAAGGGCCCAGGGAGGGTCTTACCTTATCGTCAAGCCATGTTGAAGCTGCACCTGGCAACCTCCCGTGGTAGGGAGAGAGCGCAGTGCCATTCCAGGGACTGCTGCCTGGTCGATGCGCGGGATAGTGAAGAGAGGAACATTTTGTCTGGGTGCAGGATCGGGCCTTCGGATGAGGGCAGGCCAAGCCTGCGGCTTCTCATTGGCCCATTACAAAGGAGCCAGAGCCAATGGGGGCAGAGCATCAACTGCACCAAGCACAGAACAACACAGTGTGCGGGTTGCCATCTTGGTATGGCAGCTCGTAGTTCGAATATATTGCAGTAGGGCAGTTGCCGTCGAAAATGCAGCCTAGCAAGCAGTAACATCCATAATCCTCAACAGAGCTGTAGAGTGCCGCAATCTGCAGGACAGGGAAGCAATTCAAAGTCATGGCAGCACCGACGTGGGCGTGCCTGAATGGGCCCAGGGAAGGTCTTACCTTATCGTCAAGCCATGTTGGAGCTGCACCTGGCAACTTCCCGTGGCAGGGAGAGTGCGCAGTGCCATTACAGGGACTGCTACCCTGCCGATGGACGGGATAGTGAAGAGAGGAGCACTTTGTCCGGGGCCAGGATCGGGGATTCGGATGCGGGCCGGCCAAGCCTAACGGCTTCTCACTGGACCATTACAAGAGCTAAAGCCAATGGGGGCAGAGCATCAACTGCACCAAGCATACAACAACACAGTGTGTGGGTCGCCATCTTGGTATGGCAGCTCGCTCTTCGAATATATTGCAGAAGAGCAGTAGTCGTGGAAAATGCAGCCTAGCAAGCAGTAACATCCATAGTCCACAACAGAGCTGTAGAGTGCCAGCATCTTCAGGGAAGCAATTCAAAGTCATGGCAGCGCCGACGTGCACGTGCCTGAAAGGGCCCATGGAGGGTCTTACCTTATCGTCAAGCCGTATTGGAGCTGCACCTGGACATCTCCCATGGTATGGAGAGGGCGTAGTCCCATTCCAGGGACTGCTGCCTTGCCGATGCTTGGGATAGTTAAGAGACAAGTATTTTGTCCAGGGCCAGGATCGGGCCTTTGGAGGAGGGCCGGCCAAGCCTGCCGGCTTTTCATTGGCCTGTTACAAAGGAGCTAGAGCCAATGGGGCAGAGCATCAACTGCACCAAGCACACAATGGTGTGCAGCAGCCATCTTGGTATGGCAGCTTGCAGTTGGAATATATTGCAGTAGGGCAGTTGCCGTCGAAAATGCAGGCTAGCAAGCAGTAACAGCCATAGTCCACAACAGAGCTGCAGAGTGCCACGATCTTCAGGGCAGGGAAGCAATTCAAAGTCATGGCAGCGCCGACATGGGTGTGCCCGAAAGGGCCCACGGAGGGTCTTACCTTATCGTCAAGCCATGTTGGAGCTGCACCTGGCCACCCCCTGTGGTAGCGAGAGGGCACAGTCCCATTCCAGGGACTGCTGCCTTGCCCATGCGCGGGATAGTTAAGAGACAAGCATTTTGTCCAGGGCCAGGTTCAGGCCTTTGGAGGTTGGCCGGCCAAGCCTGCCGACTTGTCATTGGCCCATTACAAAGGAGCCAGAGCCAATGGGGTCAGAGCATTAACTGCACCAAACACACAACAACACAGTGTGCAGGCCGCCATCTTGGTATGGCAGCTCACAGTTCGAATATATTGCAGAAGGCCAGTAGGTGTAGAAAATACAGCCTAGCAAGCAGTAAAATCCACAGTGCTGTAGAGTGTCACGATCTTCAGGGCAGGGAAGCAATTCAATTTCATGGCAGCGACGATGTGCGTGTGCCTGAAAGGGCCCAGGGAGGGTCTTACCTTATCATCAAGCCGTATTGGAGGTGCACCTGGCAGCCTCCCGTGGTAGAGAGTGGGCGCAGTGCCATTCAAGGGACTGCTGTCTTGCCGATGAGTGGGATAGTTAAGAGAAAAGCATTTTGTCCAGAGCCAGGATCAGGCCTTTGAAGGAGGGCTGGCCAAGCCTGCCGGCTTCTCATTGGCCCATTACAAAGGAGCTAGAGCCAATGTGGGCAGAGATTAAACTGCACCAAGCACACAACAAGACAGTGTGCAGGCCGCCATCTTGGTATGGCAGCTCTCAGTTCGAATATATTTCAGAAGGGCAGTAGCCGTCGGAAATGCAGCCTAGCAAGCAATAACATCCACAGTCCACTACAGAGCTGTAGAGTGCCACGATCTTCAGGGCAAGGAAGCAATTCAATGTCATGTCAGCTACGGTGTGCGTGTGCCTGAAAGGGCACAGGGAGGGTTTTACCTTATCGTCAAGCCATGTTGAAGCTGCATCTGGCAACCTCCCGTGGTAGGGAGAGAGCGCAGTGCCATTCCAGGGACTGCTGCCTGGTCGATGCGCGGGATAGTGAAGAGGGGAACATTTTGTCTGGGTGCAGGATCGGGCCTTCGGATGAGTGCCGGCTAAGCCTGCGGCTTCTCATTGGCCCATTACAAAGGAGCCAGAGCCAATGGGGCAGAGCATCAACTGCACCAAGCACAGAACAACACAGTGTGCGGGCTGCCATCTTGGTATGGCAGCTCGTAGTTCGATTATATATTCCAGTAGGGCAGTTGCCGTCGAAAATGCAGCCTAGCAAGCAGTAACATCCATAATCCACAACAGAGCTGTAGAGTGCCACGATCTTCAGGACAGGGAAGCAATTCAAAGTCATGGCAGCGCCGACGTGGGCGTGCCTGAATAGGCCCAGGGAGGGTCTTACCTTATTGTCAAGCCATGTTGGAGCTGCACCTGGCAACTTCCCGTGGCAGGGAGAGTGCGCAGTGCCATTACAGGGACTGCTACCCTGCCGATGCACGGGATAGTGAAGAGAGGAGCACTTTGTCCGGGGCCAGGATCGGGGCTTCGGATGCGGGCCGGCCAACCCTAACGGCTTCTCACTGGACCATTACAAGAGCTAGAGCCAATGGGGGCAGAGCATCAACTGCACGAAGCATACAACAACACAGTGTGTGGGCCGCCATCTTGGTATGACAGCTCGCTCTTCGAATATATTGCAGAAGAGCAGTAGTCGTGGAAAATGCAGCCTAGCAAGCAGTAACATCCATAGTCCACAACAGAGCTGTAGAGTGTCAGGATCTTCAGGGAAGCAATTCAAAGTCATGGCAGCGCCGACATGCACGTGCCTGAAAGGGCCCATGGAGGGTCTTACCTTATCGTCAAGCCGTATTGGAGCTGCACCTGGACATCTCCCATGGTATGGAGAGGGCGTAGTCCCATTCCAGGGACTGCTGCCTTGCTGAAGCGTGGGATAGTTAAGAGACAAGCATTTTGTCCAGGGCCAGGATCGGGCCTTTGGAGGAGGGCTGGCCAAGCCTGCCGGCTTTTCATTGGCCTGTTACAATGGAGCTAGAGCCAATGGGGCAGAGCATCAACTGCACCAAGCACCCAACTGTGTGCAGCAGCCATCTTGGTATGTCAGCTTGCAGTTGGAATATATTGCAGTAGGGCAGTTGCCGTCGAAAATGCAGGCTAGCAAGCAGTAACAGCCATAGTCCACAACAGAGCTGTAGAGTGCCACGATCTTCAGGGCAGGGAAGCAATTCAAAGTCATGGCAGCGCCGACGTGGGTGTGCCCGAAAGGGCCCACGGAGGGTCTTACCTTATCGTTAGGCCGTGTTGGAGCTGCACCTTGCCACCTCCCGTGGTAGGGAGAGGGCCCAGTCCCATTCCAGGGACTGCTGCCTTGCCCATGCGAGGGATAGTTAAGAGACAAGCATTTTGTCCAGGGCCAGGATCGGGTCTTTGGAGGAGGGCCGGCCAAGCCTGCCGGCTACGCATTGGCCTATTACAAAGGAGCTAGAGCCAATGGGGGCAGAGCATCAACTGCACCAATCACACAACAGTGTGCAGGCAGCCATCTTGGTATGGCAGCTCTCAGTTCGAATATATTTCAGAAGGGCAGTAGCCGTCGAAAATGCAGCCTAGCAAGCAGTAACATCCACAGTCCACAACAGAGCTGTAGAGTGCCACAATCTTCAGGGCAGTGAAGCAATTCAAAGTTATGGCAGCAACGATGTGCATGTGCCTGAAAGGGCCCAGGGAGGGTCTTACCTTATCGTCAAGCCGTGTTGGAGCTGCACCTGGCCACCTCCTGTGGTAGGGAGAGGGCACAGTCCCATTCCAGGGACTGCTGCCTTGCCCAAGCGCGGGATAGTTAAGAGACAAGCATTTTGTCCAGGGCCAGGATCAGGCCTTTGGAGGAGGGCCGGCCAAGCCTGCCGGCTTCTCATTGGCCCATCACAAGGGAGCTAGAACCGATGGGGGCGAAGCATCAACTGCACCAAGCACACAACAGTGTGCAGGCAGCACATCTTGGTATGGCAGCTTGCAGTTGGAATATATTGCAGTAGGGCAGTTGCCGTCGAAAATGCAGCCTAGCAAGCAGTAACATCCATAGTCCATAACAGAGCTGTAGAGTGCCACGAACTTCAGGGCAGGGAAGCAATTCAATGTCATGGCAGTGCTGACGTGCGTGTGCCTGAAAGGGCCCAGGGAGGGTGTTACCTTATCGTCAAGCCGTGTTGGAGCTGCACCTGGCCACCTCCTCTGGTAGGGAGAGGGCACAGTCCCATTCCAGGGACTGCTGCCTTGCCCATGCGCGGGATAGTTAAGAGACAAGCATTTTGTCCAGGGCCAGGATCAGGCCTTTGGAGGAGGGCCAGCCAAGCCTGCCGGCTTCTCATTGGCCCATCACAAGGGAACTAGAGCCGATGGGGGCGAAGCATCAACTGCACCAAGCACACAACAGTGTGCAGGCAGCACATCTTGGTATGGCAGCTTGCAATTGGAATATATTGCAGTAGGGCAGTTGCCGTCGAAAATGCAGCCTAGCAAGCAGTAACATCCATAGTCCATAACAGAGCTGTAGAGTGCCACGATCTTCAGGGCAGGGAAGCAATTCAATGTCATGGCAGTGCTGACGTGCGTGTGCCTGAAAGGGCCCAGGGAGATTCTTACCTTATCGTCAAGCCGTGTTGGAGCTGCACCTGGCCACCTCCTGTGGTAGGGAGAGGGCACAGTCCCATTCCAGGGACTGCTGCCTTGCCCATGCGTAGGATAGTTAAGAGGCAAGCATTTTGTCCAGGGCCAGGATCAGGCCTTTGGAGGAGGGCCGGCCAAGCCTGCCGGCTTCTCATTTGCCCATCACAAGGGAACTAGAGCCGATGGGGGCGAAGCATCAACTGCACCAAGCACACAACAGTGTGCGGGCCGCCATCTTGGTATAGCAGCTCGCAGTTCAATTATATTGCAGAACAGCAGTAGCCATCGAAAATGCAGCCTAGCAAGCAGTAACATCCATAGTCCACAACAGAGCTGTAGAGTGCCACGATCTTCAGGTCAGGGAAGCAATTCAAAGTCATGGCAGTGCTGACGTGCGCGTGCCTGAAAGGGCCCAGGGAGGGTCTTACCTTATAGTCAAGCCGTGTTGGAGCTGCACCTGGCCATCTCCTGCGGTAGGGAGAGGGCACAGCCCCATTCCAGGGACTGCTGCCTTGCCCATGCGCGGGATAGTTAAGAGACAAGCATTTTGTCCAGGGCCAGGATCAGGCCTTTGGAGGAGGGCTGGCCAAGCCTGCCGGCTTCTCATTGGCCCATTACAAAGGAGCTAGAGCCAATGGGGGCAGAGGTTAAACTGCACCAAGCACACAACAAGACAGTGTGCGGGCCGCCATCTTGGTATGGCAGCTCTCAGTTCAAATATATTTCAGAAGGGCAGTAGCCGTCGGAAATGCAGCCTAGCAAGCAGTAACATCCACAGTCCACTACAGAGCTGTAGAGTGCCACGATCTTCAGGGCAAGGAAGCAATTCAATGTCATGGCAGCGACGGTGTGCGTGTGCCTGAAAGGGCCCAGGGAGGGTCTTACCTTATCGTCAAGCCATGTTGAAGCTGCACCTGGCAACCTCCCGTGGTAGGGAGAGAGCGCAGTGCCATTCCAGGGACTGCTGCCTGGTCGATGCGCGGGATAGTGAAGAGAGGAACATTTTGTCTGGGTGCAGGATCGGGCCTTCGGATGAGGGCCGGCCAAGCCTGCGGCTTCTCATTGGCCCATTACAAAGGAGCCAGAGCCAATGGGGGCAGAGCATCAACTGCGCCAAGCACAGAACAACACAGTGTGCGGGTTGCCATCTTGGTATGGCAGCTCGTAGTTCGAATATATTGCAGTAGGGCAGTTGCCGTCGAAAATGCAGCCTAGCAAGCAGTAACATCCATAATCCACAACAGAACTGTAGAGTGCCACAATCTGCAGGACAGGGAAGCAATTCAAAGTCATGGCAGCACCGACGTGGGCGTGCCTGAATGGGCCCAGGGAGGGTCTTACCTTATCGTCAAGCCATGTTGGAGCTGCACCTGGCAATTTCCCGTGGCAGGGAGAGTGCGCAGTGCCATTACAGGGACTGCTACCCTGCCGATGGACGGGATAGTGAAGAGAGGCGCACTTTGTCCGGGGCCAGGATCGGGGATTCGGATGCGGGCCGGCCAAGCCTAACGGCTTCTCACTGGACCATTACAAGAGCTAAAGCCAATGGGGGCAGGGCATCAACTGCACGAAGCATACAACAACACAGTGTGTGGGTCGCCATCTTGGTATGGCAGCTCGCTCTTCGAATATATTGCAGAAGAGCAGTAGTCGTGGAAAATGCAGCCTAGCAAGCAGTAACATCCATAGTCCACAACAGAGCTGTAGAGTGCCAGCATCTTCAGGGAAGCAATTCAAAGTCATGGCAGCGCCGACGTGCACGTGCCTGAAAGGGCCCATGGAGGGTCTTACCTTATCGTCAAGCCGTATTGGAGCTGCACCTGGACATCTCCCATGGTATGGAGAGGGCGTAGTCCCATTCCAGGGACTGCTGCCTTGCCGATGCGTGGGATAGTTAAGAGACAAGTATTTTGTCCAGGGCCAGGATCGGGCCTTTGGAGGAGGGCCGGCCAAGCCTGTCGGCTTTTCATTGGCCTGTTACAAAGGAGCTAGAGACAATGGGGCAGAGCATCAACTGCACCAAGCACACAATGGTGTGCAGCAGCCATCTTGGTATGGCAGCTTGCAGTTGGAATATATTGCAGTAGGGCAGTTGCCGTCGAAAATGCAGGCTAGCAAGCAGTAACAGCCATAGTCCACAACAGAGCTGTAGAGTGCCACGATCTTCAGGGCAGGGAAGCAATTCAAAGTCATGGCAGCGCCGACATGGGTGTGCCCGAAAGGGCCCACGGAGGGTCTTACCTTATCGTTAGGCCGTGTTGGGGCTGCACCTTGCCACCTCCCGTGGTAGGGAGAGGGCCCAGTCCCATTCCAGGGACTGCTGCCTTGCCCATGCGAGGGACAGTTAAGAGACAAGCATTTTGTCCAGGGCCAGGATCGGGTCTTTGGAGGAGGGCCGGCCAAGCCTGCCGGCTACACATTGGCCTATTACAAAGGAGCTAGAGCCAATGGGGGCAGAGCATCAACTGCACCAAGCACACAACAGTGTGCAGGCAGCCATCTTGGTATGGCAGCTCTCAGTTCGAATATATTTCAGAAGGGCAGTAGCCGTTGAAAATGGAGCCTAGCAAGCAGTAACATCCACAGTCCACAACAGAGCTGTAGAGTGCCACCATCTTCAGGGCAGGGAAGCAATTCTAAGTCATGGCAGTGCTGACGTGCGTGTGCCTGAAAGGGCCCAGGGAGGGTCTTACCTTATCGTCAAGCCATGTTGGAGCTGCACCTGACCACCCCCTGTGGTAGCGAGAGGGCACAGTCCCATTCCAGGGACTGCTGCCTTGCCCATGCGCAGGATAGTTAAGAGACAAGCATTTTGTCCAGGGCCAGGTTCAGGCCTTTGGAGGTTGGCCGGCCAAGCCTGCCGACTTGTCATTGGCCCATTACAAAGGAGCCAGAGCCAATGGGGTCAGAGCATTAACTGCACCAAACACACAACAACACAGTGTGCAGGCCGCCATCTTGGTATGGCAGCTCACAGTTCGAATATATTGCAGAAGGGCAGTAGGTGTAGAAAATGCAGCCTAGCAAGCAGTAAAATCCACAGTGCTGTAGAGTGTCACGATCTTCAGGGCAGGGAAGCAATTCAATTTCATGGCAGCGACGATGTGCGTGTGCCTGAAAGGGCCCAGGGAGGGTCTTACCTTATCATCAAGCCGTATTGGAGGTGCATCTGGCAGCCTCCCGTGGTAGAGAGTGGGCGCAGTGCCATTCAAGGGACTGCTGTCTTGCCGATGAGTGGGATAGTTAAGAGACAAGCATTTTGTCCAGAGCCAGGATCAGGCCTTTGAAGGAGGGCTGGCCAAGCCTGCCGGCTTCTCATTGGCCCATTACAAAGGAGCTAGAGCCAATGTGGGCAGAGGTTACACTGCACCAAGCACACAACAAGACAGTTAGCAGGCCGCCATCTTGGTATGGCAGCTCTCAGTTCGAATATATTTCAGAAGGGCAGTAGCCGTCGGAAATGCAGCCTAGCAAGCAATAACATCCACAGTCCACTACAGAGCTGTAGAGTGCCACGATCTTCAGGGCAAGGAAGCAATTCAATGTCATGGCAGCTACGGTGTGCGTGTGCCTGAAAGGGCCCAGGGAGGGTCTTACCTTATCGTCAAGCCATGTTGAAGCTGCATCTGGCAACCTCCCGTGGTAGGGAGAGAGCGCAGTGCCATTCCAGGGACTGCTGCCTGGTCGATGCGCGGGATAGTGAAGAGGGGAACATTTTGTCTGGGTGCAGGATCGGGCCTTCGGATGAGTGCCGGCTAAGCCTGCGGCTTCTCATTGGCCCATTACAAAGGAGCCAGAGCCAATGGGGCAGAGCATCAACTGCACCAAGCACAGAACAACACAGTGTGCGGGCTGTCATCTTGGTATGGCAGCTCGTAGTTCGATTATATATTGCAGTAGGGCAGTTGCCGTCGAAAATGCAGCCTAGCAAGCAGTAACATCCATAATCCACAACAGAGTTGTAGAGTGCCACGATCTTCAGGACAGGGAAGCAATTCAAAGTCATGGCAGCACCGACGTGGGCGTGCCTGAATGGGCCCAGGGAGAGTCTTACCTTATCGTCAAGCCATGTTGGAGCTGCACCTGGCAACTTCCCGTGGCAGGGAGAGTGCGCAGTGCCATTACAGGGACTGCTACCCTGCCGATGCACGGGATGGTGAAGAGAGGAGCACTTTGTCCGGCGCCAGGATCGGGGCTTCGGATGCAGGCCGGCCAAGCCTAACGGCTTCTCACTGGACCATTACAAGAGCTAGAGCCAATGGGGGCAGAGCATCAACTGCACCAAGCATACAACAACACAGTGTGTGGGCCGCCATCTTGTTATGGCAGCTCGCTCTTCGAATATATTGCAGAAGAGCAGTAGTCGTGGAAAATGCAGCCTAGCAAGCAGTAACATCCATAGTCCACAACAGAGCTGTAGAGTGTCAGGATCTTCAGGGAAGCAATTCAAAGTCATGGCAGCGCCGACGTGCACGTGCCTGAAAGGGCCCATGGAGGGTCTTACCTTATCGTCAAGCCGTATTGGAGCTGCACCTGGACATCTCCCATGGTATGGAGAGGGCGTAGTCCCATTCCAGGGACTGCTGCCTTGCCGATGCGCGGGATAGTTAAGAGACAAGCATTTTGTCCAGGGCCAGGATCAGGCCTTTGGAGGAGGGCTGGCCAAGCCTGCCGGCTTTTCATTGGCCTGTTACAAAGGAGCTAGAGCCAATGGGGGCAGAGGTTAAACTGCACCAAGCACACAACAAGACAGTGTGCGGGCCGCCATCTTGGTATGGCAGCTCTCAGTTCAAATATATTTCAGAAGGGCAGTAGCCGTCGGAAATGCAGCCTAGCAAGCAGTAACAGCCATAGTCCACAACAGAGCTGTAGAGTGCCACGATCTTCAGGGCAGGGAAGCAATTCTAAGTCATGGCAGTGCTGACGTGCGTGTGCCTGAAAGGGCCCAGGGAGGGTCTGATCTTATCGTCAAGCCATGTTGGAGCTGCACCTGGCCACCCCCTGTGGTAGCGAGAGGGCACAGTCCCATTCCAGGGACTGCTGCCTTGCCCATGCGCGGGATAGTTAAGAGACAAGCATTTTGTCCAGGGCCAGGTTCAGGCCTTTGGAGGTTGGCCGGCCAAGCCTGCCGACTTGTCATTGGCCCATTACAAAGGAGCCAGAGCCAATGGGGTCAGAGCATTAACTGCACCAAACACACAACAACACAGTGTGCAGGCCGCCATCTTGGTATGGCAGCTCACAGTTCGAATATATTGCAGAAGGGCAGTAGGTGTAGAAAATGCAGCCTAGCAAGCAGTAAAATCCACAGTGCTGTAGAGTGTCACGATCTTCAGGGCAGGGAAGCAATTCAATTTCATGGCAGCGACGATGTGCGTGTGCCTGAAAGGGCCCAGGGAGGGTCTTACCTTATCATCAAGCCGTATTGGAGGTGCACCTGGCAGCCTCCCGTGGTAGAGAGTGGGCGCAGTGCCATCCAAGGGACTGCTGTCTTGCCGATGAGTGGGATAGTTAAGAGACAAGCATTTTGTCCAGAGCCAGGATCAGGCCTTTGAAGGAGGGCTGGCCAAGCCTGCCGGCTTCTCATTGGCCCATTACAAAGGAGCTAGAGCCAATGTGGGCAGAGGCTAAACTGCACCAAGCACACAACAAGACAGTGTGCAGGCCGCCATCTTGGTATGGCAGCTCTCAGTTCGAATATATTTCAGAAGGGCAGTAGCCGTCGGAAATGCAGCCTAGCAAGCAATAACATCCACAGTCCACTACAGAGCTGTAGAGTGCCACGATCTTCAGGGCAAGGAAGCAATTCAATGTCATGGCAGCTACGGTGTGCGTGTGCCTGAAAGGGCCCAGGGAGGGTCTTACCTTATCGTCAAGCCATGTTGAAGCTGCATCTGGCAACCTTCCGTGGTAGGGAGAGAGCGCAGTGCCATTCCAGGGACTGCTGCCTGGTCGATGCGCGGGATAGTGAAGAGGGGAACATTTTGTCTGGGTGCAGGATCGGGCCTTCGGATGAGTGCCGGCTAAGCCTGCGGCTTCTCATTGGCTCATTACAAAGGAGCCAGAGCCAATGGGGCAGAGCATCAACTGCACCAAGCACAGAACAACACAGTGTGCGGGCTGCCATCTTGGTATGGCAGCTCGTAGTTCGATTATATATTGCTGTAGGGCAGTTGCCGTCGAAAATGCAGCCTAGCAAGCAGTAACATCCATAATCCACAACAGAGCTGTAGAGTGCCACGATCTTCAGGACAGGGAAGCAATTCAAAGTCATGGCAGCGCCGACGTGGGCGTGCCTGAATGGGCCCAGGGAGGGTCTTACCTTATCGTCAAGCCATGTTGGAGCTGCACCTGGCCACTTCCCGTGGCAGGGAGAGTGCGCAGTGCCATTACAGGGACTGCTACCCTGCCGATGCACGGGATAGTGAAGAGAGGAGCACTTTGTCCGGGGCCAGGATCGGGGCATCGGATGCGGGCCGGCCAAGCCTAACGGCTTCTCACTGGACCATTACAAGAGCTAGAGCCAATGGGGGCAGAGCATCAACTGCACCAAGCATACAACAACACAGTGTGTGGGCCGCCATCTTGGTATGGCAGCTCCCTCTTCGAATATATTGCAGAAGAGCAGTAGTCGTGGAAAATGCAGCCTAGCAAGCAGTAACATCCATAGTCCACAACAGAGCTGTAGAGTGTCAGGATCTTCAGGGAAGCAATTCAAAGTCATGGCAGCGCCGACGTGCACGTGCCTGAAAGGGCCCATGGAGGGTCTTACCTTATCGTCAAGCCCTATTGGAGCTGCACCTGGACATCTCCCATGGTATGGAGAGGGCGTAGTCCCATTCCAGGGACTGCTGCCTTGCCAATGCGTGGGATAGTTAAGAGACAAGCATTTTGTCCAGGGCCAGGATCGGGCCTTTGGAGGAGGGCCGGCCAAGCCTGCCGGCTTTTCATTGGCCTGTTACAAAGGAGCTAGAGCCAATGGGACAGAGCATCAACTGCACCAAGCACACAACGGTGTGCAGCAGCCATCTTGGTATGGCAGCTTGCAGTTGGAATATATTGCAGTAGGGCAGTTGCCGTCGAAAATGCATGCTAGCAAGCAGTAACAGCCATAGTCCACAACAGAGCTGTAGAGTGCCACGATCTTCAGGGCAGGGAAGCAATTCAAAGTCATGGCAGCGCCGACGTGGGTGTGCCCGAAAGGGCCCACGGAGGGTCTTACCTTATCGTTAGGCCGTGTTGGAGCTGCACCTTGCCACCTCCCGTGGTAGGGAGAGGGCCCAGTCCCATTCCAGGGACTGCTGCCTTGCCCATGCGAGGGATAGTTAAGAGACAAGCATTTTGTCCAGGGCCAGGATCGGGTCTTTGGAGGAGGGCCGGCCAAGCCTGCCGGCTACGCATTGGCCTATTACAAAGGAGCTAGAGCCAATGGGGGCAGAGCATCAACTGCACCAATCACACAACAGTGTGCAGGCAGCCATCTTGGTATGGCAGCTCTCAGTTCGAATATATTTCAGAAGGGCAGTAGCCGTCGAAAATGCAGCCTAGCAAGCAGTAACATCCACAGTCCACAACAGAGCTGTAGAGTGCCACAATCTTCAGGGCAGTGAAGCAATTCAAAGTTATGGCAGCAACGATGTGCATGTGCCTGAAAGGGCCCAGGGAGGGTCTTACCTTATCGTCAAGCCGTGTTGGAGCTGCACCTGGCCACCTCCTGTGGTAGGGAGAGGGCACAGTCCCATTCCAGGGACTGCTGCCTTGCCCAAGCGCGGGATAGTTAAGAGACAAGCATTTTGTCCAGGGCCAATATCAGGCCTTTGGAGGAGGGCCGGCCAAGCCTGCCGGCTTCTCATTGGCCCATCACAAGGGAGCTAGAACCGATGGGGGCGAAGCATCAACTGCACCAAGCACACAACAGTGTGCAGGCAGCACATCTTGGTATGGCAGCTTGCAGTTGGAATATATTGCAGTAGGGCAGTTGCCATCGAAAATGCAGCCTAGCAAGCAGTAACATCCACAGTCCACAACAGAGCTGTAGAGTGCCACAATCTTCAGGGCAGTGAAGCAATTCAAAGTTATGGCAGCAACGATGTGCATGTGCCTGAAAGGGCCCAGGGAGGGTCTTACCTTATCGTCAAGCCGTGTTGGAGCTGCACCTGGCCACCTCCTGTGGTAGGGAGAGGGCACAGTCCCATTCCAGGGACTGCTGCCTTGCCCAAGCGCCGGATATTTAAGAGACAAGCATTTTGTCCAGGGCCAGGATCAGGCCTTTGGAGGAGGGCCGGCCAAGCCTGCCGGCTTCTCATTGGCCCGTCACAAGGGAGCTAGAACCGAAGGGGGCGAAGCATCAACTGCACCAAGCACACAACAGTGTGCAGGCAGCACATCTTGGAATGGCAGCTTGCAGTTGGAATATATTGCAGTAGGGCAGTTGCCGTCGAAAATGCAGCCTAGCAAGCAGTAACATCCATAGTCCATAACAGAGCTGTAGAGTGCCACGATCTTCAGGGCAGGGAAGCAATTCAATGTCATGGCAGTGCTGACGTGCGTGTGCCTGAAAGGGCCCAGGGAGGGTCTTACCTTATCGTCAAGCCGTGTTGGAGCTGCACCTGGCCACCTCCTCTGGTAGGGAGAGGGCACAGTCCCATTCCAGGGACTGCTGCCTTGCCCATGCGCGGGATAGTTAAGAGGCAAGCATTTTGTCCAGGGCCAGGATCAGGCCTTTGGAGGAGGGCCGGCCAAGCCTGCCGGCTTCTCATTGGCCCATCACAAGGGAGCTAGAACCGATGGGGGCGAAGCATCAACTGCACCAAGCACACAACAGTGTGCAGGCAGCACATCTTGGTATGGCAGCTTGCAGTTGGAATATATTGCAGTAGGGCAGTTGCCATCGAAAATGCAGCCTAGCAAGCAGTAACATCCATAGTCCATAACAGAGCTGTAGAGTGCCACGATCTTCAGGGCAGGGAAGCAATTCAATGTCATGGCAGTGCTGACGTGCGTGTGCCTGAAAGGGCCCAGGGAGGGTCTTACCTTATCGTCAAGCCGTGTTGGAGCTGCACCTGGCCACCTCCTCTGGTAGGGAGAGGGCACAATCCCATTCCAGGGACTGCTGCCTTGCCCATGCGCGGGATAGTTAAGAGACAAGCATTTTGTCCAGGGCCAGGATCAGGCCTTTGGAGGAGGGCCGGCCAAGCCTGCCGGCTTCTCATTGGCCCATTACAAAGGAGCTAGAGCCAATGGGGGCAGAGCATCAACTGCACCAAGCAACACAACAGTGTGTAGGCAGCACATCTTGGTATGGCAGCTTGCAGTTGGAATATATTGCAGTAGGGCAGTTGCCGTTGAAAATGGAGCCTAGCAAGCAGTAACATCCACAGTCCACAACAGAGCTGTAGAGTGCCACGATCTTCAGGGCAGGGAAGCAATTCTAAGTCATGGCAGTGCTGACGTGCGTGTGCTTGAAAGAGCCCAGGGAGGGTCTTACCTTATCGTCAAGCCGAGTTGGAGCTGCACCTGGCCACCTCCTCTGGTAGGGAGAGCGCACAGTCCCATTCCAGAGACTGCTGCCTTGCCCATGCGTGGGATAGTTAAGTTGTCCAGGGCCAGGATCAGGCCTTTGGAGGAGGGCCGGCCAAGCCTACCGGCTTTTCATTGGCCTGTTACAAAGGAGCTAGAGCCAATGGGGGCAGAGCATCAAATGCACCAAGCACACAACGGTGTGCAGCAGCCATCTTGGTATGGCAGCTTGCTGTTGGAATATATTGCAGTAGGGCAGTTGCCGTCGAAAAAATGCAGGCTAGCAAGCAGTAACAGCCATAGTCCACAACAGAGCTGTAGAGTGCCAGGATCTTCAGGGCAGGGAAGCAATTAAAAGTCATGGCAGTGCTGATGTGCGTGTGCCTGAAAGGGCCCAGGGAGGGTCTTACCTTATCGTCAAGCCGTGTTGGAGCTGCACCTGGCCACCTCCTGTGGTAGGGAGAGGGCACAGTCCCATTCCAGGGACTGCTGCCTTGCCCATGCGAGGGATAGTTAAGAGACAAGCATTTTGTCCAGGGCCAGGATCAGGCCTTCGGAGGAGGGCCAGCCAAACCTGCTGGCTTCTCATTGGCCCATTACAAAGGAGCTAGAGCCAATGGGGGCAGAGCATCAACTGCACCAATCACACAACAGTGTGCAGGCAGCCATCTTGGTATGGCAGCTCTCAGTTCGAATATATTTCAGAAGGGCAGTAGCCGTCGAAAATGCAGCCTAGCAAGCAGCAACATCCACAGTCCACAACAGAGCTGTAGAGTGCCACGATCTTCAGGGCAGTGAAGCAATTCAAAGTTATGGCAGCAACGATGTGCAAGTGCCTGAAAGGGCCCAGGTAGGGTCTTACCTTATCGTCAAGCCGTGTTGGAGCTGCACCTGGCCACCTCCTGTGGTAGGGAGAGGGCACAGTCCCATTCCAGGGACTGCTGCCTTGCCATTGCATGGGATAGTTAAGAGACAAGCATTTTGTCCAGGGCCAGGATCGGGCCTTTGGAGGAGGGCCGGCCAAGCCTGCCGGCTTTTCATTAGCCTGTTACAAAGAAGCTAGAGCCAACGGGGCAGAGCATCAACTGCACCAAGCACACAACGGTGTGCAGCAGCCATCTTGGTATGGCAGCTTGCAGTTGGAACATATTGCAGTAGGGCAGTTGCCGTCGAAAATGCAGGCTAGCAAGCAGTAACAGCCATAGTCCACAACAGAGCTGTAGAGTGCCATGATCTTCAGGGCAGGGAAGCAATTCAAAGTCATGGCAGCGCCGACGTGGGTGTGCCCGAAAGGGCCCACGGAGGGTCTTACCTTATCGTTATACCGTGTTGGAGCTGCACCTTGCCACCTCCCGTGGTAGGGAGAGGGCCCAGTCCCATTCCAGGGACTGCTGCCTTGCCGATGCGTGGGATAGTTAAGAGACAACCATTTTGTCCAGGGCCAGGATCGGGCCTTTGGAGGAGGGCCGGCCAAGCCTGCCGGCTTTTCATTAGCCTGTTACAAAGAAGCTAGAGCCAATGGGGCAGTGCATCAACTGCACCAAGCACACAACGGTGTGCAGCAGCCATCTTGGTATGGCAGCTTGCAGTTGGAACATATTGCAGTAGGGCAGTTGCCGTCGAAAATGCAGGCTAGCAAGCAGTAACAGCCATAGTCCACAACAGAGCTGTAGAGTGCCACGATCTTCAGGGCAGGGAAGCAATTCAAAGTCATGGCAGCGCCGACGTGGGTGTGCCCGAAAGGGCCCACGGAGGGTCTTACCTTATCGTTAGGCCGTGTTGGAGCTGCACCTTGCCACCTCCCGTGGTAGGGAGAGGGCCCAGTCCCATTCCAGGGACTGCTGCCTTGCCCATGTGAGGGATAGTTAAGAGACAAGCATTTTGTCCAGGGCCAGGATCGGGTCTTTGGATGAGGGCCGGCCAAGCCTGCCGGCTACACATTGGCCTATTACAAAGGAGCTAGAGCCAATGGGGGCAGAGCATCAACTGCACCAATCACACAACAGTGTGCAGGCAGCCATCTTGGTATGGCAGCTCTCAGTTCGAATATATTTCAGAAGGGCAGTAGCCGTCGAAAATGCAGCCTAGCAAGCAGTAACATCCACAGTTCACAACAGAGCTGTAGAGTGCCACGATCTTCAGGGCAGTGAAGCAATTCAAAGTTATGGCAGCAACGATGTGCATGTGCCTGAAAGGGCCCAGGGAGGGTCTTACCTTATCGTCAAGCCGTGTTGGAGCTGCACCTGGCCACCTCCTCTGGTAGGGAGAGGGCACAATCCCATTCCAGGGACTGCTGCCTTGCCCATGCGCGGGATAGTTAAGAGACAAGCATTTTGTCCAGGGCCAGGATCAGGCCTTTGGAGGAGGGCCGGCCAAGCCTGCCGGCTTCTCATTGGCCCATTACAAAGGAGCTAGAGCCAATGGGGGCAGAGCATCAACTGCACCAAGCACACAACAGTGTGTAGGCAGCACATCTTGGTATGGCAGCTTGCAGTTGGAATATATTGCAGTAGGGCAGTTGCCGTTGAAAATGCACCTAGCAAGCAGTAACATCCACAGTCCACAACAGAGCTGTAGAGTGCCACGATCTTCAGGGCAGAGAAGCAATTCTAAGTCATGGCAGTGCTGACGTGCGTGTGCCTGAAAGGGCCCAGGGAGGGTCTTACCTTATCGTCAAGCCGTGTTGGAGCTGCACCTGGCCACCTCCTGTGGTAGCGAGAGGGCACAGTCCCATTCCAGGGACTGCTGCCTTGCCCATGCGCGGGATAGTTAAGAGACAAGCATTTTGTCCAGGGCCAGGATCAGGCCTTTGGAGGAGGGCCGGCCAAGCCTGCCGACTTGTCATTAGCCCATTACAAAGGAGCCAGAGCCAATAGGGGCAGAGCATCAACTGCACCAAACACACAACAGCACAGTGTGCAGGCCGCCATCTTGGTATGGCAGCTCACAGTTCGAATATGTTGGAGAAGGGCAGTAGATGTTGAAAATGCAGCCTAGCAAGGAGTAAAATCCACAGTCCACAACAGTGCTGTAGAGTGTCACGATCTTCAGGGCAGGGAAGCAATTCAATTTCATGGCAGCGACGATGTGCGTGTGCCTGAAAGGGCCCAGGGAGGGTCTTACCTTATCATCAAGCCGTATTGGAGCTGCACCTGGCAGCCTCCCGTGGAAGAGAGTGGGCGCAGTGCCATTCAAGGGACTGCTGTCTTGCCGATGAGTGGGATAGTGAAAAGAGGAGCATTTTGTCTGGGCCAGGATCAGGCCTTTGGAGGAGGGATGGCGAAGCATGCCAGCTTGTCATTGGCCCATTACAAAGAAGTCAGAGCCAATGGGGGCAGAGCATCAACTGCACCAAACACACAACAACACAGTGTGCAGGCCGCCATCTTGGTATGGCAGCTCACAGTTCGAATATGTTGGAGAAGGGCAGTAGGTGTTGAAAATGCAGCCTAGCAAGCAGTAACATCCACAGTCCACAACAGTGCTGTAGAGTGTCACGATCTTCAGGGCAGGGAAGCAATTCAATTTCATGGCAGCGAGTATGTGTGTGTGCCTGAAAGGGCCCAGGGAGGGTCTTACCTTATCATCAAGCTGTGTTGGAGCTGCACCTGGCAACCTCCCATGGTAGGGAGAGTGCACAGTGCCATTACAGGGACTGGTACCCTGCCGGTGCATGGGATAGTGAAGAGAGGAGCACTTTGTCCGGGGCCAGGATTGGGGCTTCGGATGAGGGCCGGCCAAGCCTAACGTCTTCTCACTGGACCATTACAAAAGAGTTAGAGCCAATTGGGGCAGAGCATCAACTGCACCAAGCACACAACAACAGTGAGCGGGCCGCCATCTTGGTATAGCAGCTCGCAGTTCAATTATATTGCAGAAGAGCAGTAGCCATCTAAAATGCAGCCTAGCAAGCAGTAACATCCATAGTCCACAACAGAGCTGTAGAGTGCCACGATCTTCAGGGCAGGGAAGCAATTCAAAGTCATGGCGGTGCTGACGTGCGCGTGCCTGAACGGGCCCAGGGAGGGTCTTACCTTATCGTCAAGCCGTGCTGGAGCTGCTACTGGCCACATCCTGTGGTAGGGAGAGGACACAGTCCCATTCCAGGGACTGCTGCCTTGCCCATGCGCGGGATAGTTTAGAGACAAGCATTTTGTCCAGGGCCAGGATCAGGCCTTTGGAGGAGGGCCGGCCAAGCCTGCCTGCTTCTCATTGGCCCATTACAAAGGAGCTAGAGCCAATGTGGGCAGAGGTTAAACTGCACCAAGCACACAACAAGACAGTGTGCGGGCCGCCATCTTGGTATGGCAGCTCTCAGTTCGAATATATTTCAGAAGGGCAGTAGCCGTCGGAAATGGAGCCAAGCAAGCAGTAACATCCACAGTCCACTACAGAGCTGTAGAGTGCCACAATCTTCAGGGCAAGGAAGCAATTCAATGTCATGGCAGCGACGGTGTTCGTGTGTCTGAAAGGGCCCAGGGGGGTCTTACTTTATCGTCAAGCCATGTTGAAGCTGCACCTGGCAACCTACCGTGGTAGGGAGAGAGCGCAGTGCCATTCCAGGGACTGCTGCCTGGTCGATGCGCGGGATAGTGAAGAGAGGAACATTTTGTCTGGGTGGAGGATCGGGCCTTCGGAGGAGGGCCGGCCAAGCCTGCCGGCTTCTCATTGGCCAATTACAAAGGAGCCAGAGCCAATGGGGGCAGAGCATCAACTGCACCAAGCACAGAACAACACAGTCTGCGGGCTGCCATCTTGGTATGGCAGCTCATAGTTCGAATATATTGCAGTAGGGCAGATGCCGTCGAAAATGCAGCCTAGCAAACAGTAACATCCATAATCCACAACAGAGCTGTAGAGTGCCACGATCTTCAGGACAGGGAAGCAATTCAAAGTCATGGCAGCGTCGAGGTGCATGTGCCTGAAAGGGCCCAGGGAGGGTCTTACCTTATCGTCAAGCCGTGTTGGAGCTGCACCTGGCCACCTCCTGTGGTAGGGAGAGGGCACAGTCCCATTCCAGGGACTGCTGCCTTGCCCATGAGCGGTATAGTTAAGAGACAAGCATTTTGTCCGTGGCCAGGATCAGGCCTTTCGTGGAGGGCCGGCCAAGCCTGCCAGCTTCTCATTGGCCCATTACAAAGAAGCCAGAGCCAATGGGGTCAGAGCATCAACTGCACCAAGCACAGAACACAGTGTGCGGGCTGTCATCTTGGTATGGCAGCTCGTAGTTCGATTATATATTGCAGTAGGGCAGTTGCCGTCGAAAATGCAGCCTAGCAAGCAGTAACATCCATAATCCACAACAGAGCTGTAGAGTGCCACGATCTTCAGGACAGGGAAGCAATTCAAAGTCATGGCAGCACCGACGTGGGCGTGCCTGAATGGGCCCAGGGAGGGTCTTACCTTATCGTCAAGCCATGTTGGAGCTGCACCTGGCAACTTCCCGTGGCAGGGAGAGTGCGCAGTGCCATTACAGGGACTGCTACCCTGCCGATGCACGGGATAGTGAAGAAAGGAGCACTTTGTCCGGGGCCAGGATGGGGGCTTCGGATGCAGGCCGGCCAAGCCTAACGGCTTCTCACTGGACCATTACAAGAGCTAGAGCCAATGGGGGCAGAGCATCAACTGCACCAAGCATACAACAACACAGTGTGTAGGCCGCCATCTTGGTATGGCAGCTCGCTCTTCGAATATATTGCAGAAGAGCAGTAGTCGTGGAAAATGCAGCCTAGCAAGCAGTAACATCCATAGTCCACAACAGAGCTGTAGAGTGTCATGATCTTCAGGGAAGCAATTCAAAGTCATGGCAGCGCCGACGTGCACGTGCCTGAAAGGGCCCATGGAGGGTCTTACCTTATCGTCAAGCCGTATTGGAGCTGCACCTGGACATCTCCCATGGTATGGAGAGGGCATAGTCCCATTCCAGGGACTGCTGCTTTGCCGATGCGTGGGATAGTTAAGAGACAAGCATTTTGTCCAGGGCCAGGATCGGGCCTTTGGAGGAGGGCCGGCCAAGCCTGCCGGCTTTTCATTGGCCTGTTACAAAGGAGCTAGAGCCAATGGGGCAGAGCATCAACTGCACCAAGCACACAACGGTGTGCAGCAGCCATCTTGGTATGGCAGCTTGCAGTTGGAATATATTGCAGCAGGGCAGTTGCCGTCGAAAATGCAGGCTAGTGAGCAGTAACAGCCATAGTACACAACAGAGCTGTAGAGTGCCACGATCTTCAGGGCAGGGAAGCAATTCAAAGTCATGGCAGCACCGACGTGGGTGTGCCCGAAAGGGCCCACGGAGGGTCATACCTTATCGTTAGGCCGTGTTGGAGCTGCACCTTGCCACCTCCCGTGGTAGGGAGAGGGCCCAGTCCCATTCCAGGGACTGCTGCCTTGCCCATGCGAGGGATAGTTAAGAGACAAGCATTTTGTCCAGGGCCAGGATCGGGTCTTTGGAGGAGGGCCGGCCAAGCCTGCCGGCTACGCATTGGCCTATTACAAAGGAGCTAGAGCCAATGGGGGCAGAGCATCAACTGCACCAATCACACAACAGTGTGCAGGCAGCCATCTTGGTATGGCAGCTCTCAGTTCGAATATATTTCAGAAGGGCAGTAGCCGTCAAAAATGCAGCCTAGCAAGCAGTAACATCCACAGTCCACAACAGAGCTGTAGAGTGCCACAATCTTCAGGGCAGTGAAGCAATTCAAAGTTATGGCAGCAACGATGTGCATGTGCCTGAAAGGGCCCAGGGAGGGTCTTACCTTATCGTCAAGCCGTGTTGGAGCTGCACCTGGCCACCTCCTGTGGTAGGGAGAGGGCACAGTCCCATTCCAGGGACTGCTGCCTTGCCCAAGCGTGGGATAGTTAAGAGACAAGCATTTTGTCCAGGGCCAGGATCAGGCCTTTGGAGGAGGGCCGGCCAAGCCTGCCGGCTTCTCATTGGCCCATCACAAGGGAGCTAGAACCGATGGGGGCGAAGCATCAACTGCACCAAGCACACAACAGTGTGCAGGCAGCACATCTTGGTATGGCAGCTTGCAGTTGGAATATATTGCAGTAGGGCAGTTGCCGTCGAAAATGCAGCCTAGCAAGCAGTAACATCCATAGTCCATAACAGAGCTGTAGAGTGCCACGATCTTCAGGGCAGGGAAGCAATTCAATGTCATGGCAGTGCTGACGTGCGTGTGCCTGAAAGGGCCCAGGGAGGGTGTTACCTTATCGTCAAGCCGTGTTGGAGCTGCACCTGGCCACCTCCTCTGGTAGGGAGAGGGCACAGTCCCATTCCAGGGACTGCTGCCTTGCCCATGCGCGGGATAGTTAAGAGACAAGCATTTTGTCCAGGGCCAGGATCAGGCCTTTGGAGGAGGGCCAGCCAAGCCTGCCGGCTTCTCATTGGCCCATCACAAGGGAACTAGAGCCGATGGGGGCGAAGCATCAACTGCACCAAGCACACAACAGTGTGCAGGCAGCACATCTTGGTATGGCAGCTTGCAGTTGGAATATATTGCAGTAGGGCAGTTCCCGTCGAAAATGCAGCCTAGCAAGCAGTAACATCCATAGTCCATAACAGAGCTGTAGAGTGCCACGATTTTCAGGGCAGGGAAGCAATTCAATGTCATGGCAGTGCTGACATGCGTGTGCCTGAAAGGGCCCAGGGAGGGTCTTACCTTATCGTCAAGCCGTGTTGGAGCTGCACCTGGCCACCTCCTGTGGTAGGGAGAGGGCACAGTCCCATTCCAGGGACTGCTGTCTTGCCCATGCGCGGGATAGTTAAGAGGCAAGCATTTTGTCCAGGGCCAGGATCAGGCCTTTGGAGGAGGGCCGGCCAAGCCTGCCGGCTTCTCATTGGCCCATCACAAGGGAACTAGAGCCGATGGGGGCGAAGCATCAACTGCACCAAGCACACAACAGTGTGCGGGCCGCCATCTTGGTATAGCAGCTCGCAGTTCAATTATATTGCAGAACAGCAGTAGCCATCGAAAATGCAGCCTAGCAAGCAGTAACAGCCATAGTCCACAACAGAGCTGTAGAGTGCCACGATCTTCAGGGCAGGGAAGCAATTCTAAGTCATGGCAGTGCTGACGTGCGTGTGCCTGAAAGGGCCCAGGGAGGGTCTGATCTTATCGTCAAGCCATGTTGGAGCTGCACCTGGCCACCCCCTGTGGTAGCGAGAGGGCACAGTCCCATTCCAGGGACTGCTGCCTTGCCCATGCGCGGGATAGTTAAGAGACAAGCATTTTGTCCAGGGCCAGGTTCAGGCCTTTGGAGGTTGGCCGGCCAAGCCTGCCGACTTGTCATTGGCCCATTACAAAGGAGCCAGAGCCAATGGGGTCAGAGCATTAACTGCACCAAACACACAACAACACAGTGTGCAGGCCGCCATCTTGGTATGGCAGCTCACAGTTCGAATATATTGCAGAAGGGCAGTAGGTGTAGAAAATGCAGCCTAGCAAGCAGTAACAGCCATAGTCCACAACAGAGCTGTAGAGTGCCACGATCTTCAGGGCAGGGAAGCAATTCTAAGTCATGGCAGTGCTGACGTGCGTGTGCCTGAAAGGGCCCAGGGAGGGTCTGATCTTATCGTCAAGCCATGTTGGAGCTGCACCTGGCCACCCCCTGTGGTAGCGAGAGGGCACAGTCCCATTCCAGGGACTGCTGCCTTGCCCATGCGCGGGATAGTTAAGAGACAAGCATTTTGTCCAGGGCCAGGTTCAGGCCTTTGGAGGTTGGCCGGCCAAGCCTGCCGACTTGTCATTGGCCCATTACAAAGGAGCCAGAGCCAATGGGGTCAGAGCATTAACTGCACCAAACACACAACAACACAGTGTGCAGGCCGCCATCTTGGTATGGCAGCTCACAGTTCGAATATATTGCAGAAGGGCAGTAGGTGTAGAAAATGCAGCCTAGCAAGCAGTAAAATCCACAGTGCTGTAGAGTGTCACGATCTTCAGGGCAGGGAAGTAATTCAATTTCATGGCAGCGACGATGTGCGTGTGCCTGAAAGGGCCCAGGGAGGGTCTTACCTTATCATCAAGCCGTATTGGAGGTGCACCTGGCAGCCTCCCGTGGTAGAGAGTGGGCGCAGTGCCATCCAAGGGACTGCTGTCTTGCCGATGAGTGGGATAGTTAAGAGACAAGCATTTTGTCCAGAGCCAGGATCAGGCCTTTGAAGGAGGGCTGGCCAAGCCTGCCGGCTTCTCATTGGCCCATTACAAAGGAGCTAGAGCCAATGTGGGCAGAGGCTAAACTGCACAAAGCACACAACAAGACAGTGTGCAGGCCGCCATCTTGGTATGGCAGCTCTCAGTTCGAATATATTTCAGAAGGGCAGTAGCCGTCGGAAATGCAGCCTAGCAAGCAATAACATCCACAGTCCACTACAGAGCTGTAGAGTGCCACGATCTTCAGGGCAAGGAAGCAATTCAATGTCATGGCAGCTACGGTGTGCGTGTGCCTGAAAGGGCCCAGGGAGGGTCTTACCTTATCGTCAAGCCAGTTGAAGCTGCATCTGGCAACCTCCCGTGGTAGGGAGAGAGCGCAGTGCCATTCCAGGGACTGCTGCCTGGTCGATGCGCGGGATAGTGAAGAGGGGAACATTTTGTCTGGGTGCAGGATCGGGCCTTCGGATGAGTGCCGGCTAAGCCTGCGGCTTCTCATTGGCCCATTACAAAGGAGCCAGAGCCAATGGGGCAGAGCATCAACTGCACCAAGCACAGAACAACACAGTGTGCGGGCTGCCATCTTGGTATGGCAGCTCGTAGTTCGATTATATATTGCAGTAGGGCAGTTGCCGTCGAAAATGCAGCCTAGCAAGCAGTAACATCCATAATCCACAACAGAGCTGTAGAGTGCCACGATCTTCAGGACAGGGAAGCAATTCAAAGTCATGGCAGCGCCGACGTGGGCGTGCCTGAATGGGCCCAGGGAGGGTCTTACCTTATCGTCAAGCCATGTTGGAGCTGCACCTGGCCACTTCCCGTGGCAGGGAGAGTGCGCAGTGCCATTACAGGGACTGCTACCCTGCCGATGCACGGGATAGTGAAGAGAGGAGCACTTTGTCCGGGGCCAGGATCGGGGCATCGGATGCGGGCCGGCCAAGCCTAACGGCTTCTCACTGGACCATTACAAGAGCTAGAGCCAATGGGGGCAGAGCATCAACTGCACCAAGCATACAACAACACAGTGTGTGGGCCGCCATCTTGGTATGGCAGCTCGCTCTTCGAATATATTGCAGAAGAGCAGTAGTCGTGGAAAATGCAGCCTAGCAAGCAGTAACATCCATAGTCCACAACAGAGCTGTAGAGTGTCAGGATCTTCAGGGAAGCAATTCAAAGTCATGGCAGCGCCGACGTGCACGTGCCTGAAAGGGCCCATGGAGGGTCTTACCTTATCGTCAAGCCGTATTGGAGCTGCACCTGGACATCTCCCTTGGTATGGAGAGGGCGTAGTCCCATTCCAGGGACTGCTGCCTTGCTGAAGCGTGGGATAGTTAAGAGACAAGCATTTTGTCCAGGGCCAGGATCGGGCCTTTGGAGGAGGGCTGGCCAAGCCTGCCGGCTTTTCATTGGCCTGTTACAATGGAGCTAGAGCCAATGGGGCAGAGCATCAACTGCACCAAGCACCCAACTGTGTGCAGCAGCCATCTTGGTATGTCAGCTTGCAGTTGGAATATATTGCAGTAGGGCAGTTGCCGTCGAAAATGCAGGCTAGCAAGCAGTAACAGCCATAGTCCACAACAGAGCTGTAGAGTGCCACGATCTTCAGGGCAGGGAAGCAATTCAAAGTCATGGCAGCGCCGACGTGGGTGTGCCCGAAAGGGCCCACGGAGGGTCTTACCTTATCGTTAGGCCGTGTTGGAGCTGCACCTTGCCACCTCCCGTGGTAGGGAGAGGGCCCAGTCCCATTCCAGGGACTGCTGCCTTGCCCATGCGAGGGATAGTTAAGAGACAAGCATTTTGTCCAGGGCCAGGATCGGGTCTTTGGAGGAGGGCCGGCCAAGCCTGCCGGCTACGCATTGGCCTATTACAAAGGAGCTAGAGCCAATGGGGGCAGAGCATCAACTGCACCAATCACACAACAGTGTGCAGGCAGCCATCTTGGTATGGCAGCTCTCAGTTCGAATATTTTTCAGAAGGGCAGTAGCCGTCGAAAATGCAGCCTAGCAAGCAGTAACATCCACAGTCCACAACAGAGCTGTAGAGTGCCACAATCTTCAGGGCAGTGAAGCAATTCAAAGTTATGGCAGCAACGATGTGCATGTGCCTGAAAGGGCCCAGGGAGGGTCTTACCTTATCGTCAAGCCGTGTTGGAGCTGCACCTGGCCACCTCCTGTGGTAGGGAGAGGGCACAGTCCCATTCCAGGGACTGCTGCCTTGCCCAAGCGCGGGATAGTTAAGAGACAAGCATTTTGTCCAGGGCCAGGATCAGGCCTTTGGAGGAGGGCCGGCCAAGCCTGCCGGCTTCTCATTGGCCCATCACAAGGGAGCTAGAACCGATGGGGGCGAAGCATCAACTGCACCAAGCACACAACAGTGTGCAGGCAGCACATCTTGGTATGGCAGCTTGCAGTTGGAATATATTGCAGTAGGGCAGTTGCCGTCGAAAATGCAGCCTAGCAAGCAGTAACATCCATAGTCCATAACAGAGCTGTAGAGTGCCACGAACTTCAGGGCAGGGAAGCAATTCAATGTCATGGCAGTGCTGACGTGCGTGTGCCTGAAAGGGCCCAGGGAGGGTGTTACCTTATCGTCAAGCCGTGTTGGAGCTGCACCTGGCCACCTCCTCTGGTAGGGAGAGGGCACAGTCCCATTCCAGGGACTGCTGCCTTGCCCATGCGCGGGATAGTTAAGAGACAAGCATTTTGTCCAGGGCCAGGATCAGGCCTTTGGAGGAGGGCCAGCCAAGCCTGCCGGCTTCTCATTGGCCCATCACAAGGGAACTAGAGCCGATGGGGGCGAAGCATCAACTGCACCAAGCACACAACAGTGTGCAGGCAGCACATCTTGGTATGGCAGCTTGCAATTGGAATATATTGCAGTAGGGCAGTTGCCGTCGAAAATGCAGCCTAGCAAGCAGTAACATCCATAGTCCATAACAGAGCTGTAGAGTGCCACGATCTTCAGGGCAGGGAAGCAATTCAATGTCATGGCAGTGCTGACGTGCGTGTGCCTGAAAGGGCCCAGGGAGATTCTTACCTTATCGTCAAGCCGTGTTGGAGCTGCACCTGGCCACCTCCTGTGGTAGGGAGAGGGCACAGTCCCATTCCAGGGACTGCTGCCTTGCCCATGCGTAGGATAGTTAAGAGGCAAGCATTTTGTCCAGGGCCAGGATCAGGCCTTTGGAGGAGGGCCGGCCAAGCCTGCCGGCTTCTCATTTGCCCATCACAAGGGAACTAGAGCCGATGGGGGCGAAGCATCAACTGCACCAAGCACACAACAGTGTGCGGGCCGCCATCTTGGTATAGCAGCTCGCAGTTCAATTATATTGCAGAACAGCAGTAGCCATCGAAAATGCAGCCTAGCAAGCAGTAACATCCATAGTCCACAACAGAGCTGTAGAGTGCCACGATCTTCAGGTCAGGGAAGCAATTCAAAGTCATGGCAGTGCTGACGTGCGCGTGCCTGAAAGGGCCCAGGGAGGGTCTTACCTTATAGTCAAGCCGTGTTGGAGCTGCACCTGGCCATCTCCTGCGGTAGGGAGAGGGCACAGCCCCATTCCAGGGACTGCTGCCTTGCCCATGCGCGGGATAGTTAAGAGACAAGCATTTTGTCCAGGGCCAGGATCAGGCCTTTGGAGGAGGGCTGGCCAAGCCTGCCGGCTTCTCATTGGCCCATTACAAAGGAGCTAGAGCCAATGGGGGCAGAGGTTAAACTGCACCAAGCACACAACAAGACAGTGTGCGGGCCGCCATCTTGGTATGGCAGCTCTCAGTTCAAATATATTTCAGAAGGGCAGTAGCCGTCGGAAATGCAGCCTAGCAAGCAGTAACATCCACAGTCCACTACAGAGCTGTAGAGTGCCACGATCTTCAGGGCAAGGAAGCAATTCAATGTCATGGCAGCGACGGTGTGCGTGTGCCTGAAAGGGCCCAGGGAGGGTCTTACCTTATCGTCAAGCCATGTTGAAGCTGCACCTGGCAACCTCCCGTGGTAGGGAGAGAGCGCAGTGCCATTCCAGGGACTGCTGCCTGGTCGATGCGCGGGATAGTGAAGAGAGGAACATTTTGTCTGGGTGCAGGATCGGGCCTTCGGATGAGGGCCGGCCAAGCCTGCGGCTTCTCATTGGCCCATTACAAAGGAGCCAGAGCCAATGGGGGCAGAGCATCAACTGCGCCAAGCACAGAACAACACAGTGTGCGGGTTGCCATCTTGGTATGGCAGCTCGTAGTTCGAATATATTGCAGTAGGGCAGTTGCCGTCGAAAATGCAGCCTAGCAAGCAGTAACATCCATAATCCACAACAGAACTGTAGAGTGCCACAATCTGCAGGACAGGGAAGCAATTCAAAGTCATGGCAGCACCGACGTGGGCGTGCCTGAATGGGCCCAGGGAGGGTCTTACCTTATCGTCAAGCCATGTTGGAGCTGCACCTGGCAACTTCCCGTGGCAGGGAGAGTGCGCAGTGCCATTACAGGGACTGCTACCCTGCCGATGGACGGGATAGTGAAGAGAGGCGCACTTTGTCCGGGGCCAGGATCGGGGATTCGGATGCGGGCCGGCCAAGCCTAACGGCTTCTCACTGGACCATTACAAGAGCTAAAGCCAATGGGGGCAGGGCATCAACTGCACGAAGCATACAACAACACAGTGTGTGGGTCGCCATCTTGGTATGGCAGCTCGCTCTTCGAATATATTGCAGAAGAGCAGTAGTCGTGGAAAATGCAGCCTAGCAAGCAGTAACATCCATAGTCCACAACAGAGCTGTAGAGTGCCAGCATCTTCAGGGAAGCAATTCAAAGTCATGGCAGCGCCGACGTGCACGTGCCTGAAAGGGCCCATGGAGGGTCTTACCTTATCGTCAAGCCGTATTGGAGCTGCACCTGGACATCTCCCATGGTATGGAGAGGGCGTAGTCCCATTCCAGGGACTGCTGCCTTGCCGATGCGTGGGATAGTTAAGAGACAAGTATTTTGTCCAGGGCCAGGATCGGGCCTTTGGAGGAGGGCCGGCCAAGCCTGTCGGCTTTTCATTGGCCTGTTACAAAGGAGCTAGAGACAATGGGGCAGAGCATCAACTGCACCAAGCACACAATGGTGTGCAGCAGCCATCTTGGTATGGCAGCTTGCAGTTGGAATATATTGCAGTAGGGCAGTTGCCGTCGAAAATGCAGGCTAGCAAGCAGTAACAGCCATAGTCCACAACAGAGCTGTAGAGTGCCACGATCTTCAGGGCAGGGAAGCAATTCAAAGTCATGGCAGCGCCGACATGGGTGTGCCCGAAAGGGCCCACGGAGGGTCTTACCTTATCGTTAGGCCGTGTTGGGGCTGCACCTTGCCACCTCCCGTGGTAGGGAGAGGGCCCAGTCCCATTCCAGGGACTGCTGCCTTGCCCATGCGAGGGACAGTTAAGAGACAAGCATTTTGTCCAGGGCCAGGATCGGGTCTTTGGAGGAGGGCCGGCCAAGCCTGCCGGCTACACATTGGCCTATTACAAAGGAGCTAGAGCCAATGGGGGCAGAGCATCAACTGCACCAAGCACACAACAGTGTGCAGGCAGCCATCTTGGTATGGCAGCTCTCAGTTCGAATATATTTCAGAAGGGCAGTAGCCGTTGAAAATGGAGCCTAGCAAGCAGTAACATCCACAGTCCACAACAGAGCTGTAGAGTGCCACCATCTTCAGGGCAGGGAAGCAATTCTAAGTCATGGCAGTGCTGACGTGCGTGTGCCTGAAAGGGCCCAGGGAGGGTCTTACCTTATCGTCAAGCCATGTTGGAGCTGCACCTGACCACCCCCTGTGGTAGCGAGAGGGCACAGTCCCATTCCAGGGACTGCTGCCTTGCCCATGCGCAGGATAGTTAAGAGACAAGCATTTTGTCCAGGGCCAGGTTCAGGCCTTTGGAGGTTGGCCGGCCAAGCCTGCCAACTTGTCATTGGCCCATTACAAAGGAGCCAGAGCCAATGGGGTCAGAGCATTAACTGCACCAAACACACAACAACACAGTGTGCAGGCCGCCATCTTGGTATGGCAGCTCACAGTTCGAATATATTGCAGAAGGGCAGTAGGTGTAGAAAATGCAGCCTAGCAAGCAGTAAAATCCACAGTGCTGTAGAGTGTCACGATCTTCAGGGCAGGGAAGCAATTCAATTTCATGGCAGCGACGATGTGCGTGTGCCTGAAAGGGCCCAGGGAGGGTCTTACCTTATCATCAAGCCGTATTGGAGGTGCATCTGGCAGCCTCCCGTGGTAGAGAGTGGGCGCAGTGCCATTCAAGGGACTGCTGTCTTGCCGATGAGTGGGATAGTTAAGAGACAAGCATTTTGTCCAGAGCCAGGATCAGGCCTTTGAAGGAGGGCTGGCCAAGCCTGCCGGCTTCTCATTGGCCCATTACAAAGGAGCTAGAGCCAATGTGGGCAGAGGTTACACTGCACCAAGCACACAACAAGACAGTTAGCAGGCCGCCATCTTGGTATGGCAGCTCTCAGTTCGAATATATTTCAGAAGGGCAGTAGCCGTCGGAAATGCAGCTTAGCAAGCAATAACATCCACAGTCCACTACAGAGCTGTAGAGTGCCACGATCTTCAGGGCAAGGAAGCAATTCAATGTCATGGCAGCTACGGTGTGCGTGTGCCTGAAAGGGCCCAGGGAGGGTCTTACCTTATCGTCAAGCCATGTTGAAGCTGCATCTGGCAACCTCCCGTGGTAGGGAGAGAGCGCAGTGCCATTCCAGGGACTGCTGCCTGGTCGATGCGCGGGATAGTGAAGAGGGGAACATTTTGTCTGGGTGCAGGATCGGGCCTTCGGATGAGTGCCGGCTAAGCCTGCGGCTTCTCATTGGCCCATTACAAAGGAGCCAGAGCCAATGGGGCAGAGCATCAACTGCACCAAGCACAGAACAACACAGTGTGCGGGCTGTCATCTTGGTATGGCAGCTCGTAGTTCGATTATATATTGCAGTAGGGCAGTTGCCGTCGAAAATGCAGCCTAGCAAGCAGTAACATCCATAATCCACAACAGAGTTGTAGAGTGCCACGATCTTCAGGACAGGGAAGCAATTCAAAGTCATGGCAGCACCGACGTGGGCGTGCCTGAATGGGCCCAGGGAGGGTCTTACCTTATCGTCAAGCCATGTTGGAGCTGCACCTGGCAACTTCCCGTGGCAGGGAGAGTGCGCAGTGCCATTACAGGGACTGCTACCCTGCCGATGCACGGGATGGTGAAGAGAGGAGCACTTTGTCCGGCGCCAGGATCGGGGCTTCGGATGCAGGCCGGCCAAGCCTAACGGCTTCTCACTGGACCATTACAAGAGCTAGAGCCAATGGGGGCAGAGCATCAACTGCACCAAGCATACAACAACACAGTGTGTGGGCCGCCATCTTGTTATGGCAGCTCGCTCTTCGAATATATTGCAGAAGAGCAGTAGTCGTGGAAAATGCAGCCTAGCAAGCAGTAACATCCATAGTCCACAACAGAGCTGTAGAGTGTCAGGATCTTCAGGGAAGCAATTCAAAGTCATGGCAGCGCCGACGTGCACGTGCCTGAAAGGGCCCATGGAGGGTCTTACCTTATCGTCAAGCCGTATTGGAGCTGCACCTGGACATCTCCCATGGTATGGAGAGGGCGTAGTCCCATTCCAGGGACTGCTGCCTTGCCGATGCGCGGGATAGTTAAGAGACAAGCATTTTGTCCAGGGCCAGGATCAGGCCTTTGGAGGAGGGCTGGCCAAGCCTGCCGGCTTTTCATTGGCCTGTTACAAAGGAGCTAGAGCCAATGGGGGCAGAGGTTAAACTGCACCAAGCACACAACAAGACAGTGTGCGGGCCGCCATCTTGGTATGGCAGCTCTCAGTTCAAATATATTTCAGAAGGGCAGTAGCCGTCGGAAATGCAGCCTAGCAAGCAGTAACAGCCATAGTCCACAACAGAGCTGTAGAGTGCCACGATCTTCAGGGCAGGGAAGCAATTCTAAGTCATGGCAGTGCTGACGTGCGTGTGCCTGAAAGGGCCCAGGGAGGGTCTGATTTTATCGTCAAGCCATGTTGGAGCTGCACCTGGCCACCCCCTGTGGTAGCGAGAGGGCACAGTCCCATTCCAGGGACTGCTGCCTTGCCCATGCGCGGGATAGTTAAGAGACAAGCATTTTGTCCAGGGCCAGGTTCAGGCCTTTGGAGGTTGGCCGGCCAAGCCTGCCGACTTGTCATTGGCCCATTACAAAGGAGCCAGAGCCAATGGGGTCAGAGCATTAACTGCACCAAACACACAACAACACAGTGTGCAGGCCGCCATCTTGGTATGGCAGCTCACAGTTCGAATATATTGCAGAAGGGCAGTAGGTGTAGAAAATGCAGCCTAGCAAGCAGTAAAATCCACAGTGCTGTAGAGTGTCACGATCTTCAGGGCAGGGAAGCAATTCAATTTCATGGCAGCGACGATGTGCGTGTGCCTGAAAGGGCCCAGGGAGGGTCTTACCTTATCATCAAGCCGTATTGGAGGTGCACCTGGCAGCCTCCCGTGGTAGAGAGTGGGCGCAGTGCCATCCAAGGGACTGCTGTCTTGCCGATGAGTGGGATAGTTAAGAGACAAGCATTTTGTCCAGAGCCAGGATCAGGCCTTTGAAGGAGGGCTGGCCAAGCCTGCCGGCTTCTCATTGGCCCATTACAAAGGAGCTAGAGCCAATGTGGGCAGAGGCTAAACTGCACCAAGCACACAACAAGACAGTGTGCAGGCCGCCATCTTGGTATGGCAGCTCTCAGTTCGAATATATTTCAGAAGGGCAGTAGCCGTCGGAAATGCAGCCTAGCAAGCAATAACATCCACAGTCCACTACAGAGCTGTAGAGTGCCACGATCTTCAGGGCAAGGAAGCAATTCAATGTCATGGCAGCTACGGTGTGCGTGTGCCTGAAAGGGCCCAGGGAGGGTCTTACCTTATCGTCAAGCCATGTTGAAGCTGCATCTGGCAACCTCCCGTGGTAGGGAGAGAGCGCAGTGCCATTCCAGGGACTGCTGCCTGGTCGATGCGCGGGATAGTGAAGAGGGGAACATTTTGTCTGGGTGCAGGATCGGGCCTTCGGATGAGTGCCGGCTAAGCCTGCGGCTTCTCATTGGCTCATTACAAAGGAGCCAGAGCCAATGGGGCAGAGCATCAACTGCACCAAGCACAGAACAACACAGTGTGCGGGCTGCCATCTTGGTATGGCAGCTCGTAGTTCGATTATATATTGCTGTAGGGCAGTTGCCGTCGAAAATGCAGCCTAGCAAGCAGTAACATCCATAATCCACAACAGAGCTGTAGAGTGCCACGATCTTCAGGACAGGGAAGCAATTCAAAGTCATGGCAGCGCCGACGTGGGCGTGCCTGAATGGGCCCAGGGAGGGTCTTACCTTATCGTCAAGCCATGTTGGAGCTGCACCTGGCCACTTCCCGTGGCAGGGAGAGTGCGCAGTGCCATTACAGGGACTGCTACCCTGCCGATGCACGGGATAGTGAAGAGAGGAGCACTTTGTCCGGGGCCAGGATCGGGGCATCGGATGCGGGCCGGCCAAGCCTAACGGCTTCTCACTGGACCATTACAAGAGCTAGAGCCAATGGGGGCAGAGCATCAACTGCACCAAGCATACAACAACACAGTGTGTGGGCCGCCATCTTGGTATGGCAGCTCCCTCTTCGAATATATTGCAGAAGAGCAGTAGTCGTGGAAAATGCAGCCTAGCAAGCAGTAACATCCATAGTCCACAACAGAGCTGTAGAGTGTCAGGATCTTCAGGGAAGCAATTCAAAGTCATGGCAGCGCCGACGTGCACGTGCCTGAAAGGGCCCATGGAGGGTCTTACCTTATCGTCAAGCCGTATTGGAGCTGCACCTGGACATCTCCCATGGTATGGAGAGGGCGTAGTCCCATTCCAGGGACTGCTGCCTTGCCAATGCGTGGGATAGTTAAGAGACAAGCATTTTGTCCAGGGCCAGGATCGGGCCTTTGGAGGAGGGCCGGCCAAGCCTGCCGGCTTTTCATTGGCCTGTTACAAAGGAGCTAGAGCCAATGGGACAGAGCATCAACTGCACCAAGCACACAACGGTGTGCAGCAGCCATCTTGGTATGGCAGCTTGCAGTTGGAATATATTGCAGTAGGGCAGTTGCCGTCGAAAATGCATGCTAGCAAGCAGTAACAGCCATAGTCCACAACAGAGCTGTAGAGTGCCACGATCTTCAGGGCAGGGAAGCAATTCAAAGTCATGGCAGCGCCGACGTGGGTGTGCCCGAAAGGGCCCACGGAGGGTCTTACCTTATCGTTAGGCCGTGTTGGAGCTGCACCTTGCCACCTCCCGTGGTAGGGAGAGGGCCCAGTCCCATTCCAGGGACTGCTGCCTTGCCCATGCGAGGGATAGTTAAGAGACAAGCATTTTGTCCAGGGCCAGGATCGGGTCTTTGGAGGAGGGCCGGCCAAGCCTGCCGGCTACGCATTGGCCTATTACAAAGGAGCTAGAGCCAATGGGGGCAGAGCATCAACTGCACCAATCACACAACAGTGTGCAGGCAGCCATCTTGGTATGGCAGCTCTCAGTTCGAATATATTTCAGAAGGGCAGTAGCCGTCGAAAATGCAGCCTAGCAAGCAGTAACATCCACAGTCCACAACAGAGCTGTAGAGTGCCACAATCTTCAGGGCAGTGAAGCAATTCAAAGTTATGGCAGCAACGATGTGCATGTGCCTGAAAGGGCCCAGGGAGGGTCTTACCTTATTGTCAAGCCGTGTTGGAGCTGCACCTGGCCACCTCCTGTGGTAGGGAGAGGGCACAGTCCCATTCCAGGGACTGCTGCCTTGCCCAAGCGCGGGATAGTTAAGAGACAAGCATTTTGTCCAGGGCCAATATCAGGCCTTTGGAGGAGGGCCGGCCAAGCCTGCCGGCTTCTCATTGGCCCATCACAAGGGAGCTAGAACCGATGGGGGCGAAGCATCAACTGCACCAAGCACACAACAGTGTGCAGGCAGCACATCTTGGTATGGCAGCTTGCAGTTGGAATATATTGCAGTAGGGCAGTTGCCATCGAAAATGCAGCCTAGCAAGCAGTAACATCCACAGTCCACAACAGAGCTGTAGAGTGCCACAATCTTCAGGGCAGTGAAGCAATTCAAAGTTATGGCAGCAACGATGTGCATGTGCCTGAAAGGGCCCAGGGAGGGTCTTACCTTATCGTCAAGCCGTGTTGGAGCTGCACCTGGCCACCTCCTGTGGTAGGGAGAGGGCACAGTCCCATTCCAGGGACTGCTGCCTTGCCCAAGCGCCGGATATTTAAGAGACAAGCATTTTGTCCAGGGCCAGGATCAGGCCTTTGGAGGAGGGCCGGCCAAGCCTGCCGGCTTCTCATTGGCCCGTCACAAGGGAGCTAGAACCGAAGGGGGCGAAGCATCAACTGCACCAAGCACACAACAGTGTGCAGGCAGCACATCTTGGAATGGCAGCTTGCAGTTGGAATATATTGCAGTAGGGCAGTTGCCGTCGAAAATGCAGCCTAGCAAGCAGTA